>NW_006159536.1:3849902-3883149 GCF_000334495.1 Tupaia belangeri chinensis
TTGTATAAGCATGTTCCCGACAAAAAGTTGTCAAGATGCTGGAATAAGTAATGGTTGGTGAGAGGTCAGGTAAATAAGGCTGATGACATAAAACTCTGTAGCCTATTTAACTTTTGAAGCATTGGTGTTGCAGTGGAGAATTGGGCCCTTTCTGTCAACCAACATTGGTTGCAGGTGTTATAGGTTTTGGTGCATCTCATCAATTTGATGAGCATAGTTCTCAGATATAATGGTTTTGCTAGGATTGAGAAAGCTGTAGTGGATCAGATCCCACCAAACAGTGACCATGACCTTTTCTGGTGCAAGTTTGGCCTTGGGAGGTGCTTTAGAGCTTCTTCTGGGTCCAGTTACTGAGCTGGTCATCACCTGTTGTATAAAAACCCACTTTTTGTCGCATCTCCCAATCTGATCGAGAACTGGTTAACTGTGGTTGCATAGCATAAGATGACTCTTTAAAATGATATTTTTAAAAAAATTTGGCCAGCTCAGGAGGCATTCACTTAAAGAGTTTTTTCATCTTTCCAATTTGTTTCAAATGCTGAATGACAATAGAACGGTCAGCCAACATTGAGTTCTTTGGCAACTTTTTCTGTCGTTGTAGAGGATTAGCTTCAGTGACTGCATAGTTGGTCATTGTCAACTTCCAACGGCTGGTCACTATGCTCCTCATCTTCAAGGCTCTTGTCTCTTTTCAGAATTCTTGAACCATTACTGCATTGTGTGTTCTTATCAGTTCCTGAGTCAAAGCACTGTTGATGTTGTGAGTCGTCTTCACTGCTTTATGACCCATTTGAACTCAAAGAAGTAAATCACTCTAATTTACATTTTATCTAATATCATTTCCATACTAAAATACATATACAGTAAATGGCAAATGGGAACAGAAGATGGTACAGTGGTTAAGGCAATGGACTCCTACATGATCAATCAGACCTGGCAGCTTGAAAATCATGCCAGACACATGCACATGCATGCCCCAAACCCCAGGAAAATGAAAGAGAAGGGATTGCAGCATGAATGTCTCCTGCTAAGGGATGATTTCTTTATGTCTTTATTTCTCTCTCTCTCTTTCTAGCAAGGGCATGCTTTACGGCAGAAACCCCTTTTTTTTAAAAAAAATTATCTATTTATTTAATTTTATGTTATTATGATTTATTATTTTTTAATTTGATGAAAGAGACAGAGAGAGTGAGAGAAAGGGAAAGTGAGAAAGCAAGACACCAGGTCCAGAACTTGAACCATGGTCAGCCATGTGGGAGAGTCCAGTACCTAACTACCACACTACCTTCTGGCCCCTATAGTAAAAATCCTAAAAAAAAAAAAAAGTAATGAGAAGAACTTTTAAAAAAGGCTGCAAATAGTAAGTCATTAGCAAAAAATACAGTAAGGAATGTGTATTAAAATGACATGTAACACAACCACATCTATTTAAGAATTTATCCAATATCAAATGGAAAATTTCAACAATCCAAAACCATAATTACCTTTGCACCAGCCTAAATAGATCTTGTCACTTCTTTTAGATAGTGCAGTTCATAAACTTTAATATCAAATCTTTTATATATCATTCCCTTAATATCAAAAGAATGACAAATGTGCTTGTATTTGTCATTCTTCTTGTAATGGCAAAACTAGCCTGAAAAGTATGCTATGCCATTGATTTTGAAATTCCCTAACATCTATTCTCAGGTTCTAGGACACTACACTGAAATTTAGGAGGTCAATAGAGCAATGGAGACAGATTACTAACTAAAGCAATTTCAAAATTGCTATGAAAACCTGGTTGTTTCAGGAAGAACAAAATGCTTTCACAGACAGTGCTCCCATGCTGTTAAGAGATTCTACAGGAGCACGGCATGGTATCACAGTGCACTGGGACTTCTGGCTGTGTGGTCCCCTAGCAGTTTCACTAACGTAATTGGAAATGGGACTTAATTAGAAATATTCAGGTTCTATTCTTAGTGAAGGGTTGCTATTTTCCTTGGAGAACTATTTCACCAAGGAACTTCTTTAAGAGAAAAGAAGTTGCTTAGTAAATATAGGAGGTTTGAATAAACTGATAATTGGCCACTTTAGAGGTCAAGAGCCCCAAGATAAACTGCTCCTAACCACTACTCAAGATCCAAGAAAGTGAAATGGACATTTCTCAACATTTGGCCAACTACCAGCCTTCTCCATTCCCAGCATCCCCCTGATTTTCTGAAGGGGATTACCTTATGGGCGGTCTTACTTAGATGACAAATCCAGGTGCCTAATAGTCACTCCCAAAGCCTCAAGTGCTAGATACTGCTTATCTCTCTGGTCTGGGGAGAGATAAAATTACCTCTTCAGTCTCAAGATTTCTAGCTGTCAAGGCTCAGACATAGCAAGTAACTACTTTGCCATTCTTTTATCTTTGTAACATTTTTTTTTTTACCTATCTACCGAAGGGTAAGTGATTAGTATTTTAACATCTGCATCAGCTGTCAGCTTTCTTATGCATTTACCTAATATGTGTATATACATAATAAAATATTATATATATTATAAATACATATAATAAAATAGTATATATAATATTTTACATGGTGATTTCTTTCTTCTTCCATTCCAATTTACACTTTTCTCTTCATTGAAAATTCTGCTCAATATAAAGTTTCTGGGAAATGGTCTTTTATTAACCTCACTGACTGATCATTCCGTTACTGTGAATCCAATTCAGCACTTATATATATCATTTGCATCGCATTTTCACTTATTTTAGTTTGTGAATAGTTTCATACGTACATTGCTGCTTTTTCATTAAATTTAAAACAAAGCTGGAACAGTTTTATAATTCCCAGTGTCTCTTTCTTTTCTTCTTTATCTTCTTTTTAATGGCAGAGGGCAGAAGAGCTCTCCACAGAGAGTCAGAGAGTCAGAGAAAGAAAGAAGGGAGAAATCACCCCCAAAGAGGTATGGTCATATCATAATGCCTCATTGGGCATTTCTCCAATCTTGACAAAATTTTGGGAGCACACACCTAGCATGTTTCTAGAGCCACTAGAGCAGATGTGAATTGTGATTGGCCAGGTAAGTTTCAGCTCCCTTAACCACTAGGCTGGGTCAGTTCCTCCAGTTTTTTTGTCTGTTTGTTTGTTTTTGAGAGGTTTTTGTATAGGGTATGTGCAGGCGCCAGAAAGACAAGAAAAAACAGAGAGACAGAAAGCAAGAAATCACCCCCAGGGGGCATAGCTGTGCCACAGTCCCTTCTCCTCCACTCTCCTCTCAGCATCTTGGGCACACACACATACATGCCCGGCATGAGTTTAAGCCACTGGATCTGAGACTCAAACCACTTTTGAGTACATGGGAGTCCAGTGACGTAGCTATTACACCATCTGCTGGTCCCATTTTTTATTTATTTTTTATTTTTTATTTTTTATTTTTGAGAGGTTTTTGCTATAGGCTGCATGCACTTGCCAGAAAGACAGAGAGAGACAGAGAGACAGAAAGCAAGAAATCACTCCCACCAGGGGGGATAGCCACACACCATCCCTTCTCCTCCATTCTCCTTTTGGGATATTAGGCACACATGCACACACACCTGGCGTGAGTTTAAGCCACCAGGTCCGGGACATGAACCGTGGTTAGCTACATGGGAGTGCAGCAACATAGCCATTATACCATCTGCTGGTCCCCCTCCAATTTTTCTTTTATAAATTGTATACACAGTGAGGATTGAAAGTGTTGAGTAACTATTCTTACAAAGACTTTCAGAAGATATTTAACAGGGAGTTAAATTTTGGAGAAAGATTATTCACAGATGAATTTCACTAACGTATAGTAGCTAATTGATATCTTGATATATTCTTAATACAAGGAATTTCTTTGCATATATGTTTCTAACTTTTTCTTTCTATTATAAAAAGAAAAAGAGAAAGAATAATCTGTGAAATCAGTACCCACTTGTTTGAGAATACTAGTTTGATACATTACAAAGACTCAGACCAAAACAAGCTACAAGCAGCTACCAGTACTGTTATCAATTCCAATTGCACAGGAAAATTTCATTCCCTTAACCAAAACAAGCTACAAGCAGCTACCAGTACTGTTACCAATTCCAATTGCACAGGAAAATTTCATTCCCTTAAAACGTTAACAGTTTAAAGACAGCTTTTTTTCCCCAGCGAAAGCTGAGATGTTTTTGTTTCAGGTTGTTCCTGGGTAACCTTTCTCCTCATTGATAATTCCCCACAGAATAATGTTGAATAGAACTGATGTTTTGGTTGCGTAGTCATCTACAGATTTTCCATCCATCAACTGTTTCAAGGAAAGACTCAGGAGAGCTGATTGCTGGAGGTTTTAATTCATTAACAATGGTTTTAACCCTTTGTGTATGTCTTTTACAGAGTCACTCCAAGTTTATTTAGTTTTTTTCTTAGACTATAATCATTAAGGAAAATATCACATTTATAATATGCCCTAATTGTTCTGGATTATACTGAAATTCAAGTCAGGTCATTTTAAAACTGAGTTGCAATTTTAGGTTAAAAGAATTTTTTTTTAAATTTTAAATTTTTAAAAATTTGCTTCAAGGCATGTGAGCTCACTGGAGAAAGGGACAGAAATAGAGAGGGAGAGAGAGAAAGAGAGAAAGAACCCCTCTCCCTCCCATTGCAATAGTCATGCCAGTGTCCCTTCTCTTCCATTTCTCCCTCCTTTCAGGACTTTGGGACACATGCACACACACCTGGCTTGTTTCTCAGACTGTCCTGCCCAGGACTAGAGCCATGCCATTAGCCGTATGGGATGTGGAATCAAGTGGCCACAATCACCAGGCAATGAGCTGACCATTTTGTTTATTTGTTTATATGCTTCTGCTCCTCATTTTCTAATTGTCAAAACATCTAACTAGACTTCACAAAAATAAATGAATACCTCCTTCCCAAATCTGCCCACATTGGCCCACCGTACTCTTTTTATGTGTTTAGGATGATTTATAATAGAAGGTCTATGTCTGTGATTGCATCTATGCTAGAAACTGGCTTGTTCTATAAACAGATTTCTCTAGATTGGTAGCTACCTTTATGCATTCGATACAGAGCATGATCTAAGACATGGATACTCTTCAACATTAAAAATAACCACATCTAACCTTCTTTTTCATAGGAAAAATAATCCTCTTTCCTTCTTACATGGACAATGAGTAAATTCTATTAAAAATACTGAAGGTCTAATGAACCAGCACTGATTACAGTCTCAGGTTTGAAAAGATATTCAGAAATGAAATAAAATTCATCAAAGCTTAGAAAAGATCACCAGTTTAGCCTCACTTATCTATTGCACATCTGCCGGACCACATTATCCTAGTGCTCAAGCATCATTTTTGCATTTCAATGTGGCATTCTATCAGATTAATGCCCAAGATATTCCAGCTGCACTGCAAGTGAGTGAGTGGACATATAGGAATATTATGCATGGCTTGTATCATTGACACTGAGCAAAGGAAATGTGATTAGCACCAAATTGCATCTGACAGGGGAATCAGAAACCTGTCAAACACGATGACATGGATCCAATGTTTAGAAGGCAAAAGGGGGAATAAAGGAGCAGGGCAGTCTGGCATGGAGACAGCAATAAAACACAACAGCAATGATAAATTAATTCATTTACTTATGAAAAATTAGAGGCTTCCACACACAGCTCTCATTTATAATCTTGTCAATCTGGTTGAGTAAATAAAAAGACTCTACAATATTAGTGGAAAACACACGCAAGAGAAAGAAATTGTAAAAAATAGACTCTAGGCTTTACTTTTGATCGGATACAACAATTTGATGTGAGCCACAGTGGTATTTAAAAGGAATTTTTCATAAGAAGATATAGCTCCTTCTACTGTGATCTTCTTTCCTGGCCTCAGTTTAGAGCTGTGAAATTTCAGGGTATGTGAGCATAGCTGTGCACTAAGCTTTATGCTACTTAGTATGAAGGCTACTGAGACAAAAGGACATAACATCATGGTCTGAACCTTTTGCTTCTTGATGACTGAGGAGGGCAATTACAAAATCCAACTGGACTCATCTGATAACTAAGTGGTTACAGAACAGTATTACTAAAGTCAAGTGTTTTTTAGAGGTTACATCAAGCTCATGCTGAAAAATGCATGTGTTTGCCAGCCTAAAACTTACACATCCTGATGGTTTACAGTCCCAAGGAAAAGGCTTTGATTAACCTTAATATTTTGTTTTGTCACACTCTAAACTGAACTAGGTATTTGATACTAGAAACTATGTGTTCTTCACACATACTTCTGAGAAGATCTTTCTGTCTAAATAGTATGTAAAAAGGAAAAATTTTAAAAAATACCAAAATTAACATGACTGACAATAAATATCTAATCATCTAAGACACTAAGTCTGCAAGAGAAATCCATGTGCTGGTCTTAATGGGAGATCTTTAGAAAATGAGGTACTGCTTGAAAAAAGTAGCCACAGGGAGATTTCGGAGCACAAACACATCCCCGAAATGGTTATGTTATTGTTTGTTTGTTTTGTTTTGCTTTTCTCAAGTCTCCAGGAAAAGCCACTTCTCATATACAGAGTGTTTTTAGAAATTCATATAAGCTATAATATATAGATTGCCTTAGACAAGACCAGATTATAAAACTTTTTGGAAGAAAGAGGATTATTTATTTGATGCAATATTTGCTGTATTTTTAAAAGGTAAAGGTTATAAAAATTTTATTTATAATACCAAACTGGAAATATTCCAGGAACCCATTAATAGGAGACCAGGTAAATAATTTGTGTGATATTCATACAATGGACTATTGCTCAGGATTAGAAAAAACTAAACATAAAATATGTAATAACATGGGACAAAATCAAAAACATAATGCTGAATGAAAGAAACTTTATACAAAAGAACGAATAATGTATAATTTCACTTATATAAAGTTCTAAGACAGGCAGAAGAAAACTATCAAAACAATGGTTGCTGCTGGAGGTTGGGAAGCAGGAACAAACAGAGAAAAGGTGATTTTTTGAGGTTGTAATAATGTTTATATATTACACAGGTGTAGGTATTTGTCAACTCATCAGATGATACACTTGAGATTTGTGCATTTTACTGTATTATATACAAATTTAACTTTCAAAATATTCATAAGCAAATAGAATTCTAGGTAATAATAAGCATGTTAAAGTGTTTAGGGGCAGTATACTGATGTCTGTGATTTCTGCAATTATCTGGAACTGCATTAAAAAATAAGATCGAAGCATGGTTACCAGGATAAATTAGTAGATTTGTGATTATGCAAACATATGTTAATTCTAAAACCTAGGTGTTGAGTAAATGTGTCTCCACTGTATAATCATTTCAGTTTATCTGTATATTTGAATTTTTTATAATAAAATATTTTAAAGAGCAGAAGTGGGGTGAGAAGTAATGGGTATTAGCTTTAAGTGAAGACTAGAAACCACTGGACCAAGGATGGTGAGTCACAAAGACCATAAAGTCAGGAAAAAAAAACAATAAAAATCTGCAGAGACATGGAGCAGCTTGGTGCTGGGTGAACCATGGACAATGGTAGGTTTTCCCAGGCTGTACAAATAACTAAACCAGCCAAGACAGAAGAGTCACAAAATCCTTCATAAAGGACAAACAGCATGCCAGCTCTTTAAAAACTGTATTATCTTTCTCTAACTTCTACAAATTTTATACCTCAGCAAAAAGCAAGTAAAAGAGCATTTCCTATGTGAAGTTTCAAAGCAAGCCTAGCAAAAATATTTCTCCCTTAGGAGAGAGTACTATCAAGCATTATGATGTTTAAAAAACAAGTTGCCTGTTTGTAATGTTTAAAATCCAACAGCTTTCATCTTACATTAAGAACATTCTCAAAGGAGAAATTCTAAGGTGCATATTTTACATTTTCTTCTACCCATTCAAGTAACCATTTATCTCTTCTAGGTTTAACTCGATCCCATAAAAACTCTCTCCTTATGTCAGAATGTCTATAAAGTCTTAATAAAATGTATAAGGCTACACAATAGTACAAGCTTTTCTTACTTTTGTAACTTTCATATTAATTGTTTTAACCAACAATGCAAGGCTTGTAAACTAATCTAAGAAAAAAGAACTTGCTTAACTACAAATTCCAATAGAAAATAGCAATCACTTTTAGGATTACTATTGCTAGAGTTGCCACTAAAGAAGAAAAATACCTTGTACTAACCAGTATCCACAATCATTTATAACAATAATCCCCAACAACCTTTTAGATCTTAAAACAATTACTCTATCTGAACAACACATGAAATGCCCTGAATAAAAGAAAAATAGCTACATTGCTATACTGTCAGTTAATGCCCTCTGAATTAATTAGAAACACAAATTGCAAAACACTAGTATTCTATCCTTCGATTCTGAGGAAATGGAACTCTCAGTTTATATCTCAGTCCCGATCTCTAGCCCAGATTTCACACTCCTACTCCTGATGTTCAACGTCAAATTCCTGATGGCATTCACCAAATCTACAATCTTGTTTGCCAGCTTCGGAAATCAACTCCTGCCTCCAACTGCTTGGGCAAAAATGTTGATGTCTTAGCTTTTCTTTCTCTCACTCCCCACATCTAATTAATCAATCAATCCAAAATAGGATCTACTATAGTCTCTTCCCTAAATTACTACTACAGCTTATTAAAAAGTCCCTACTGGCCTACCTTGCACAACCTCCCATCCCACAAGATGCAATCAGATTTTGTCACTCCTCAATTAAATCCTTTCATGGCTTCTTATACTATAGATTAAAAGCCTGAATACTTAGAATAGCCTGCAGGGTCCTATTCTATTCACTCAACAGCCATGGAGTCTTCATTAAGTTTCAGACTTTGAATATTATCTCAATAGGAACTACCCTGGTGACTCTATTTTAAATTGTCCATCTCGGGACCAGCAGATGGCATAATGGTTGTGTCATTGGATTCCTATGTAGTAGACCATGATTCAAGTCCCAGACTCGACAGCTTAAATCTCATAGTGGGCATGTGTACATGCATGTCCAAAGTCCCGAGAGGAGAATAGAGGAAAAGGGATTACAGCGTGGCCATCCTTTTTTTTGAGGGGGGCAATTTCTCACTTTCTGTCTCTCTTGCTCTGTCTCTCCAGTGAGCATACATATCCCATAGCAAAAAATCTCTCTAAAAATTTATATATATATATATATAGAGAGAGAGAGAGAGAGAGATTGTGACAGACAGTCCACCTCTGGCTCTGTCTCCCTTCCCTCCTCATCTCTATTTCTCCAAAACACTTATAAGGGCAAGCTGTCATATATTTACTTCCTTGTTTTTAGAGAAGATTCCCTTCACTAAAATGTAAAGTCAAGAGGACAGGCATTTTTACCCTTTTTCATCATAGCTCTTCTGAAATACCTGAAACCTCGTTGGTGCATAATAAATATTTGTCTGATAAATGAATGAACTAAAATTTAATTATTATGCTAAACGTTAGGGGGAAAAGTGACAATATGGTAAGTCCTACTCATATTTGAAATTACTTATGTAAATGACCAGGAATTATAAATAATTTAGAATGTGTGATAATTTTTGCTCATTAAGAGAACTCTATGAAAAAAAAGAGATAAATTAGTTTTTCCTTTTTGTTTTTGAGAGGTTTTTGCTATAGGGTTCATGCCCTCGCCAGAAAGACAAAGAGAGAAAATTCCTTCTCCTCCATTCTTCTCTTGGGATCTTGGGCAAACAAGCACATGTACCTGGTGTGAGTTTAAGCCACCAGGTCCAGGACTTGAACTGCAGTCGACTACATGAGAGTTCAACGACATAGCCATTACGCTAACTGCTGGTCCTGAGATAAATTAGTTCTAATTACAGATTACTCACATAGATTTTTTTATTATAAAAGAAATACTTATCTTTAGACATTGAAATTATTTTCTAATTTAGCTTTTAAAAAACATTCATACTTCTGGTTTATTTCTCTCTTAGAATGCAACTGCATTTATGAAAAAATAATATGATCATGATTACAGAGAGAGACATAGAGACAGAAAGCAAGAAATCACCCCCCAGGGGGATGGTCACGCCGCAATCCCTTCTCCTCCATTCTCCTCTCAGGATCTTGGGCACGCACGCACACGCGCCCGGCGTGAGTTCTAAGCCACCAGGTCCGGGACGTGAACCGCGGTCAACTACGTGGGAGTCCAGCGACATAGCCATTATGCTAACTGCTGGTTCTCAACATTTTATATTTTCTGTTCCTCCTAATATTTTAAGTCTAATATACTATCTTACTAATGACTGTTTTTACAGTACTGCTTTATATGTTCTTAAGTTAATCCAAGAAATCTGAAAACATTACAAATTTTCAGAGAATAATATTTTTAGTGTGTGGATTAAGACAGAAAATGCTACATATGATCAGGAACTCATAGGAAACTGAATCTAAAAATGATCTACAAAGTTCAGAATAGCCATAATCTATAATATATTTTAATGAAAGTGGCATAATCAATGAAACAATGTTGTCTGTTTCACAATTGCACCAAATAGTCTTAAATCTGAATGCAAGTGTTTTTTGCATGAATAGTGAAAAGTACCTAGGGGTTTACCACCCAATCCTAATTTTTTATATTGGAAGCTAAACCCTTGATTTTTTTTCAACAGTTATTCTAACAGTTACTTTCAACATCTATTTACACCTGTGTGCATTTATTACACTGTATTTCAAAACATGCCCCTCTCCCTTAACTGAAGCCATCTATAAAATATAACCAGGGCAGCCACTGGTCTTGGAATCAACCATGTGAACCTATCAAGGACACTTATGGGCCCACCATTCAACGTTCCAGCAGTCAAACTCAGAGCCACAAACCGCAAATGAATTTTTAATTATTCCATATTTGATTTTTACAATGCTTTGAGACGAGCAATTATGAAAGGCATTTTATTTGTCTGATGTCATTAATATGCATCAGTGACAAAGAAACCACAGAAAAACCTAGTGAATGGGGTGCCTTGAGTATTAATTAGTTAAATACTTGCCAAATGTCTCTGATGACGGGGTTTTGTGGAAGCTCCAAATATTCTGCATTATTTCAGACACATGATTCAGGATATGATTTCTGAAATTGTAAAAACATTCAAAATGTTTTTACATTTACTTATAGATTTATTTTCAAAAATTAAAGTAGAGTTTTAGCCTATTTAACTATTTTCTCATCTTTAACCCTGAAAATGTAATATATTTTAGTATACACTTTCCATGCTTATAACTAAAACTATACTGCAAAATAATTACTATTTAAATATACTTAATTCAAAAAGTTCTTTAAATGATGCATAACAAATTTCAGCATTCCAATTATTACCAAAGGAATAATGGAAATTAATCATAAACTTAAAAATGAAATACAGCTTCATTTTGGGGGAAGACTTCTCTAGAGAGGGAACTTTTCTTAAATTAAAATTAAATTTTGTTAATTAGAGAGTTTATTAAGTATAAAGTGGGACCTTTGATGAAATAAAAAGAGAGTGTTATGATAATTTAATTTGGAGAGGAAAAAGTGGCTGAGAGAAAAGAGTTAAACTGAATATTTGTTCATATAAAAATGTTTAAAAGGGATTAGCTAACGATGTTCTCTATTCCATTAAGGAACTGTTTTCCAGATGTGACAAGTGTTTCCCCAGGCCATCTACTTAAAGATACAGTAAGGGTGCAGATTAACAGTAGAAAAATTTTTCAGTTCCTTCAGCCCCTCAGCTCCATCCAGAGATTCTAGGTAATATAGGAAAATGAGGTGAGGAAGTAAGGGTCTCACAGCAGCCTCCATCCTCGGTTTTCATGGTTTTGGTACCTCTGCCCGGTTGAACTCCTGGCACAGCTTTCAAAAATATAACCCAGCCCCATCACTCCTTTTGCAGATTTCCCCAGCTATGGGCTGGAGGCATAAGCAACTGGGCAGCCTTGGGTCAATAGTGCCCCAGTGTCTCCCTGCCCCAGGAACCTCAACAGGGGTCAATCTAGTCTTGCTAGAGGCTCTTTCTCACCTCTCACAACTCCCTTGGTTTCTTTCCTTCTCTTTGCATAGCTGCTCCTAACTGGGGCACCACTATGTAATCCCCACATAATAAACCTCCTCATCTACTCATTAGAGGATGCTTTCATTTCCATTCTTGTAGTTGGAGATCCCAGTTTTTAAAAGCACATATATTTATTTTGTTTTCTTCCCTCCTTCCATTCCCTTTTCCTCTCTCTCCCCTCTTGCTGTCATTAAACAAGAAGAAAATAATTAAAATGATCATCAGGCCCAGTGGTAGAAGCAGAAACTGGGGTTGATAGAGCTGTTACTGGGCAAACAGAGACACATGGGGCCCAGGCTGAATTCCCAGCCTGTCTTTAAACCGAGTGCATGTCGCTGGACTCCCACGTAGTGGACCGCGGTTCGCTTCTCAGACCCGGTGGCTTAAAACTCACGCCGGGCGCGTGTACATGCGTGCCCCAGATCCCGAGTGGAGAATGGAGGAGAAGGGATTGCGGCGTGACCATCCCCCCTGGGGGGGTGATTTCTCGCTTTCTGTCTCTATGTCCCTGTCTGTGTGTCTGGAGAGCGCACGCGCCCTATAGCGAAAACCTCTCAAAAAAAAAAAAAAAAAGTGCAGTGGTACACTTGTAATCCCAACTACTCTGGAGGCTGAGACAGATTAACCACATAGCAAGACTTGGTGTAAAATACAAATAACGCACATAAATATGTTTGATGTGCGTGTGTCTGTGTGTATAAAATGAATTCACGTAAACTTAAGAAAATGGGTTCTCCTGGGACCAGCAGATGGTATAATGGTTGTATCACTGGACTCCCATGTAGTTGACCAGGGTTTGAGTTCCAGCTCCAGCAACTTAAAACTCAAACCAGGCACATGTGCATGGTTGCCCAGAGTTACAAGAGGAGAGTGGAGGAGAGCTGTTTGCAGTATAGCCATCCCCTATGGGGGTGGATTTCTTGTTTTCTGTCTCTCTTTCCGGCAAGCACGTGCACCCCTACAACAAAAATATCTCAAAAAAAGGAAAAGAAAATGGGTTCTGACTTTCTAATCCTCACTCACTATCATCACCACCAACAACTGACTTTTATGGAAGGCATATATGTGAGAGCTAATGGTAAAGAGATTTCCGAACTCTCTTCATTAGTTTCACCTTTGGTGTCTCAGTCATTTTTTACACTGTGTCTATAGGACAAGTGAGACATACATTTCTGTTCGTTAGATAGATACAGCCAGATAATTTATTTATGTCCTAAAAACATAGTAGCCATCTGACAAAATACATATAAATTGAAAAATAAATTTTACTTCTTAACCACATTTAGCAATAGAGTATATTTGTATGTGTCTACTGGAACTGTAGAACTTAAACTAACAGCCTCATTTCCTGCTCCACAGTGATTTTCACATGGTACTTGGTGTTTTGTTATAGCAACTGATGAAAACACATATTTGCAAAGACATGACAGCATGAAAAGGAAAGGAGTATTGATCTAATATGAAACTTAACGGCTGAAAACTGGAAGTGCATGTGATGTTCTGCTGAAGTTCAAAATACTGTGCAGTGCCCCTGTGAATATTCTCTAGTACCCCTGGGTATTTAGCGCATATTTTGGGAACCACAGGAACGCCATGCATTTTCCACAATCCTCTCAATCGGCACATAAATTCAGTGCTGTCATTTGATGAGGAACATGAAGCAATATCAGACAGCACTTAAATGATGGGGTCAAGATTCAATTCCAGAGAGTCTCCTTCAAGATTCCAGAATCATCACTAAGCTATAATGCAAAGAATGTACATTTGAGGGATATGACAGAATATTTAGGAAGGGATTTTGTTATGGAATTTTGTCTTTTGAATATTTGTAAAAACAGATTTAAAAACCACCATCTTCCTATAATGGCTAAATATATAATTTGGAGATTGATGAAGGAAAGTTTCTCCTGGGAATATGAAATAAATGTGATTTTGAATGTTTAGGAAACATTATTTTGAGAAAGTTAAACATTTGAAAAATTCATTTTATAAACATATGATGCTCATTTTACCTGTAGGCTAAATTATCATCAGTGGGCTGAATTCATTTCCATGATAAATGATAATAACGCCTTTGAAAGTCATCACTTTAATGCTTCCAAACATCTATTTGTTATGGTTAGTATTCAGATTAGCCAGGTGAACATGGAGAAATACTGATAAGTGTAAAGAGAAAGGAACAAACAGGAGTTGAAATAGAAGAAAGCATATGATAATAAAGGAAATAAATAAAGGAAGACCACAAATATTCCTCAGTAATGGCCCCTATTCCCTTATTAGGTGACTTCAAAATGTTCATGAAAAAAATCAAAGTATGAGTTTATGTCTGTGCAAAAAAAAATTGAATACATGCATAGGTTTTTTTTCAGAATCCATATTTTTTCTACAATCTTCTAGAGACCCCTCATAGTTCATTTTCAGCTATTTCCAAATGAACTTTACAACTTTTTCCCCTTTGCTACTCAATAATTCAATAACCTGCCAATAATCAATATCAAAAGTCAAACACACGTTGGAAAGGATACAGACTAGTTTTTTTATTTCTAGGTGTGTGTGTGTGTGTGTGTGTATTTGCGTGTGTGTCTGTGTGCACGCACGTGCACGCATGCATGCACATGTTTATGTTTTATAGCTATAGTAGGTGGGATTTACTATCTTGATTTCTTTTTCAGTGAGTTAATTCTTGATAAATAAGAACACTACTAATTTTTCTCTACTGATTTTGTATCCTGCAATTGTATTGAATTCATTTATTAGTTCTAGGAGTTTTACGTGGCATTTTCATTTTTGTATAATATGATCATGACATCTTCAGAGACAATTTGACTCTTCCTTTGTGGATGTGGATGCCCTTGCTTTCTTATTCTTGCTAAGACTTCCAGTATTACACTGAATAAAAGTAGAGAAAGTAGACATCTTGCCTACTTGCTCTAGTTCTTAAGGAAAAGCTTTTCACTTTCCTTCATCTAGCATGATGTTAAATGTCAGTTTGTCATATATAGACTTTATTATGTTGGGATATAAGCCTTTTTATTACTTTTTAGGATTTTTTTTTGCTATAGGAAGTGTGCGCTCACCAGAAAGAGACAGAGAGACAGAGTGAGAAATCACTCTTCAGGCGGGATGGCCATGTCACAATCTCTTCTCCAGTCTCTTCTTGGGATTTTGGGTATGCACGCACATGTGCCCAGCATGAGTTTTAAGTCACCAGGTCTGGAACTCAAACCAGAGTCAACTACATGGGAGTCCAATGATGTAACCATTGTGCCATCTGCTGGTCCCAAATTATAATCTTTCTATACCATATTGTTTTTCTTAATCATGAAGGAATGTGAAACTTTATCAAATGCTTTCTCTGAATCTATCAACGATCATATGGGTTTTAAGTTTTATTCTGTTGATGTGATGTATTATGCTTATTGATTAATGTTTGTTGAACCACTCTTATGGAAAACAGTGTGGTAGTCCCTCAAAAACTAATAGTAGAGCTACCTTATGAGTCAGTAATCTCACTACTGGATATATAACCAAAGGAATGAAAATCAGTATGTTGAAGAGGTATTTGCACTCTCATGTTTACTGCAGCACCATTCACAGTTGCTAAGATAGGGAATCAACTTGAGTGTTCCTTAACTGATAAATAGATTAATTAAAAAATAAAAAAAGTAGTGTATGTGTCTGTGTATAAAATGGAATATTACTTGCACATAAAAAAGGATAAAATCGAGACCAGCAGTTCGTGTAATGATTATGTCACTGGACTCCCATGTAGTTGACCACGGTTCACGTCCCGGACCCGGTGGCTTAAAACTGAAGCAGGTCGCGTGTGCGTGCGTGCCCAAGATCCAGAGAGGAGAATGGAGGACAAGGGATTGCGGCGTGGCCATCTTCCCAGGGGGTGATTTCTCGCTTTCTGTCTCTCTGTCTCTCTCTGTCTGTCTGGTGAGCACACATGCCCTATGGCAAAAACCTCTCCAAAAAAAAACAAAAAAAAGGATAAAATCCTGTCATTTGTGGCAATAAGGATGAAATTTGAAACTGGAGGAAATTATGTTGAATAAAATAAGCCATGTACTGAAAGACAAGTACTGCATGTTCTCATTCATTAGTAAGAGCTAAAAGCTTTGATCACATGGAAGAGAAGAGAATGGTGGTTATCAGAATGTAGGAAAGCATGAAGTAGATATGGAGAATTCCATTAACAGATGTAAAATTGCAAATGGAAAAGTGCAATGAGTTCTAGACTGCAGTAGCACAGTCGAGTAACAAATGTTGGTGTTAATACAATGTACGTTTCAAAATTGCTAGAAGACGGGATTTTAAATGTTCACAGAACAAAGTAATCATAAATATTTTAGATACTATGTACATTTATTCCCCTTATTTGGTCATAATATATTGTGTTCATGTATTAGAAAATCACACACTGTACTACATAATATGTACAACCATTACATGTTGGTTAAAAATTAGAATTAAAATAATTAATTCTTAATGAGTATATACCTTTAAAATAAATCTGCTTGAGATCCGTATACTGTAAACTTTGTGATTTTAGAATTTGATAAGATTTTACTGACACTTATGCTGAAAGTGATCTCTCTTTTGAAAAAAAATCCCCAGACAGGGGACCAGCAGATAGTGATGGTTACATCGTTAGACTCTGACAAGTCAACCGTGGTTCGAGTCCTGGAACCAATGACTTAAAACTCATGCCAGGCACATGTACATGCATGCCCAAAGTACTGAGAAGAGAATAAGAGAATGGAGGAGATGGGATTGCAGCGTGGCCATCATCCCAGGGTAGTGATCTCTCTCTTTGTTGCCAGTAAAAGTATGCACCCTATAGCAAAAATCTTTCTAAAAAAAAAAAAAAAAAAAAAAAAAAAAAAAAAAAAAAAAAAAAAAAAAAAAAAAAAGAAAAGAAAAATTACTATAAAACAGAAGACAAATAAAAATGATCCACAGAAATGGAATAAGTCTTGATAACAAATGCTAATTTAAGGTCAGCTGTGTACTTTATTCCATTGGGTTATTCCTTTAAAATAATGGAGGGAAGATACAAAGGCAAAATAATATATGTATGATGAGAAGCTTCAATAATTTTACCTTGAAGTATATAAATTAAGAAATAGCATCCCTTCTGAATGCTCATGCATTTTTATGCTGCTTGTTAATCTATTGAATTTGCTTTGAAAACAGCATAAAACTTTTCTAAAACATTTAAACCAGAATACTCTACATGCCTCTTCAAAGAGAAAATTAAATAACCCAAGTAAACACTAGTCTAGAATATTGGGACTATTTCTAAAATGCCCTTTTAAGGACCAGCAGGTGGCATGGTGGTTAAGTTGCTGGACTCCCACTTGGCCAACCGTGGTTCAAGTTCTGGACCTGGTGGCTTGCTTTCTCACTTTCCCTCTCTGTGTGACTCTCTGGTCAAATTAAAATAAATAAATAATTCTTTTTAAAAATAAAATAAAATGCCTTTTTATGATACCAATTGCCTTTCAACTTTGTATTTTTTAACCTACAAACTCATATAAATTTTCCATTGTATCTAATAATATATTAGTTTAATTCTCTAATTTTGTAACTATATAATATTAGGATTATTTGAATGTATTTGACATTTCTTATTTTCAATTTTTCTAGCTTTATTGAGGTATAACTGACCATCACAAATTATGTATATTGGTCCGGCTGGTGGTGTGGTGGGTAAGGCTCAGGATTTTCATGAAGTAGACCATAGTTTGAGTCCTGGACCCAGCAGCTTGAAATATCACACTGTGTGTGTGTGTGTGTGTGTGTGTGTGTGCACGCACGCCAGCAGGCTCGAAATCCCAGGAAGAGAATAGAGAAGGGACTGCAGCATGACAATCCTCCCTGGGGGGGGATGATTTCCTATCTTCCCTCTCTCTGTCTCTTTCCAGCAAGCTAACATGGCAAATGGAAAAAACAAATAATAATAATAATAATAATAATAATGATAGTATATATTTAAGGTGTTCAATATAATGTTTTGATACAGGCATACAGTGAGAAATGGCTGCCACAGTCAAGTTAATTAGCATATCCATCACCTCCCACAGTTCAATATTCTACTGTTTCCCTAAATCTCCAAGTACGTTGTTGCTATAGGCAGATATCCTGTGCTCAATTGTGACTTTATATTGACTTTGGCCAACAGCCACATATGCCTGCCTTAAAGTACAAATACCAAGTGTTGAAATGCAATTTAGTGCATCATGGGTGGAAATAACGGTATATGGAAATAAAGGTTTCTGAGTTCATAAGCAAATTTCTGGTCATACTCTACGCTTACAAAATAGATAAATCTTTGGAAAGTCAAAATTGAATTTTTTTTCCCAATTATGGTAGATGTACTAATGAGCTTTTGGCATTCCAAATGATATAGACACTAAAAACACATGGTTTCTGGCCATTGTGCTCTCTAGACTTCCTGGCAATCTGGTGGACACTCCTAAGGATGGTAGGCTCTGTATACTGATGTTAATAGCAACTCCTTTGCACTGAACTTGTAGTTTAGCTACCACCAATCTGGGCACTTCATATAAAGGATCATACTGAGCAATCTAAGCTTCTTTCCTAACCTGGAATTACCTAGGCATCTACTCATTCTCCAAGCTCCAGTACAAATGGAAACAACTATCTCTCCCTCATCCTCTTGTTTGTGCACTTGTTTGCCCATTTGTTCTTCCATTTATTCAGGGATTACTGAATATCCCTAAGTGCTTGGTGCTTGAAATGCTCACAGACACACAAGAAAAACAAAAATGTTAGCACAAATGCCATAAAATGATGAAAATTTATCAGAAATGCAGTCCTATTATTAAAATGGTCACTTGGGCCAGCCAGTGGCATAGTGGTTAAGGTAACTGGATTCCACATGAATGACTCAGGTGGAGACCTGCGCCAAGAGGCTTAGCAAACATGATAGATATGTGTTTACAGGTTCCCAAAATTCTGAGAGGAGAATGGAGGAGAAGGAATTGTAGCATGGACATCCCCCCAGGGGGTGCTTTTTCATCCCAGCCCCCCATGTCCACTGCTAGTGCATGCATCCCAACACAAACTACAGAGACAAACAAACAAAAAGCAGTCACTTTTGCTTAATCGCGAATGGTTTGCTCTCATTTGATGGACTTTCTTGGCCCAATTGAGAAAAGATCCTTCCTTACAGTGATCTTATTCATAGGTGTAAGCTAGACATTAGCTGCTTTTTCGGAAGCCAAATATCTCACGTCACTTTGACTCATCAAAATCTTTCATTATCTTTTTCAGATTTTTTTTTCAATTCTGCCAATGTTTGTTTTATCTTCATCTAGACTGCCACTTCCCTTAGCTTCAAAATATGCAGTCAATATATCTTTTACCTTGCTTATTCCAAGTTTCTTGCTTGTCAATTATCTGCTTCCCAAACTATACTTCTTTAGGTAATTCCTTTCTCAATCCCTTGCTATATCGCCTTCAGCA
The DNA here is from genome assembly GCF_000334495.1 of Tupaia belangeri chinensis. Lineage (NCBI taxonomy): Eukaryota > Metazoa > Chordata > Mammalia > Scandentia > Tupaiidae > Tupaia > Tupaia belangeri. The sequence continues at coordinate 3,869,459 of NW_006159536.1, forward strand.
ACAAGACAGATCATGATCATTCCTACCTCTATATTTTATTAATTTTTTTTTTCTATTTACAATGAGTTCCTCTCAACTAAGAAAAAAGCCTTATTAGTTCACCAAAAAAGTCATGATGTATATTTCTGTTTTTCTATGCAAAAATGTGTCATGATTTCCCAATGACCCAATAAAAGTTAAATGTCTACCAACAAAGGATATTTTTTATTAATCATGGCAGATTTGGGCACTGAAATATTTTTGTGACAAAATGATGATTCCAAAAGTAGAATCACCATATTTATATTACTTTGTAAATTTGTAGACTAAGTGGAAATCCCTTTCAAAACTTTTGCCTCCAATCAACTACAACCCTGTACCAATCCCGTTAAGTACCTTAACAACTGATTATATAAACTGTCAGGCAAGAACTCTAATGATCTCCATTTCACATGTGAGGACACCAAATCCCAAACAAGGTAAGAGGCCTGGTCTTGGTTTCACAGAGCTGAGGAATGAAAAACATTCCAAACAAATCCACGTAGTCCTATTCCAGAATCTATGCTTATTAACACAGCACTCCATATTTATTCATATTCATGATGAACACATTACAATATATGAACACATAGACTCATCTTTTTTTGTTGAGGGGATGAACAGAAAGTATGTATCATATGCATGTCATTCTTATATATGAATAATACAAATGAACATTTGTGCTGCCTTTATTTAACTTTCTTTCTTTCATGAGACAGCAAGAGAGAGGGAGAGGGACCTATGGCAGAGTCTCACCACACCATGATCCTTCCCCTAGGCTTTCAGCCAGGTAGACTCATGGGACAACCTGGCCTGTTTAAGTTGACTGAATATATGAACCCTAGGCCTTGCTCTGTGGCTACAGCATTTTTCAGGGGATTCCTGCAAAATAGTGTCTGCACTATTGTGGTTGAGCCAGTGTTGTTTGTTTTCAGACTATTACACACAAAGCTGTGATAATGTATATTTATATATTTTTTCTTTTATTTCTGTAGAGTGAATGCCTAACTATAGAATTTATTTATGACATTTTGAGCATTTTCAATTTTAATACAGTCAAATTACTTTCCCAAATCTCCAATGTATATTCTTAACAAATGTATGACAGTGTCCTCTCTTGTCTCTTTAAGCTGTGATGGTATGTATTGTCCTTAACTATATAACCTCTAAGCCTTCCTCCACACATACCTGAACTTATTGAAATACATTTCGTTTTGGGTTAAATTAGTTGTAAGGAATAGAAAACAGTTCTTTCAGCGATCACAACTGCTAATGTGAATCCACTCAACTGATCTGTCACCCCATCTCCTTTAACTGAGCTATAAGGCAAAAGAGAGTTTAATTATGCATTTTTAACACATTTTACCTAAGTCAATATAATGTCTTTATGGAAACCTTTGGCCAAATAGTCTAAGAGACATACAGAAAAATGAAACATAGTCATCCTAGTTAGACCATCTTTTTAGACCATTGGTAGCTACTCTGGCACATACATACTTTTTCTTAGATGCTGCTAATGCAACTGCTTCAAAGAAAATGGAAGAATTACCAAAATACAGCAGTAAGCCCAAAAGAGTCTAGGCTCCAGTTCAATTTTTCCATATGAGTTGACTGGTACCTAAATCAATCTCATGTTCTGTATCTTGTAGACTTTTATTCTTTATAGTACATTATGCAAATGCTAAGGTAACTAGTTTTTGTATAAAAAAGAATGCTGTGATTCTCCCCAATATGCAACTCTAGCAATCATTTTTTTAAAAATATTTCCACTTTGTAGAAGAATTTAAAAATACTACTAACATTTTACTGCCTTGAAAGCCTGATGTACAAGAACAATGGCCAAAGAAGAGATGCGGTGTTTTACTTCAACTCCTTCTGCTTGTGTTTTGAATGAAGGCAATTTATCCTTACAGTGTTCAATTTCATCTTCAATATATAATAATTCTACTTACATATACTCAAATTTCCTTTTGGCTCAAAATTTTTATGATTCAATGATCACAAAGTCTCAACACGCATTCATTTTTTAAAATTATCTTACTGTTTTCTTTGCTAACACTATTTTACATTAAAACCTTCAAAGAAGGAAGAGATTTTATCTATTTAACTCATTAAGTATAGGATAGCACAAAGGAATTGGAAAACGCTTTAAATTACTGTAATAGACAGACTAGTAACAATATAATTTTCAGTGAATTCAATGGGTGTCAAAAACAGAGAGAATAGGGACCAGCAGTTAGTGTAATGGCTATGTTGCTGGACTCCCATGGAGCTGACCGCTGTTTGAGCCCTGGACCCGGTGGCTTAACTCACGCCGGGCACATGTGCATGTATGCCCAAGATTCCTAGAAGAGAATGGAATAGAAGGGATTGCGGCATGGCTATCCCCTTTGGGGGGTGATTTCTTGCTTTCTATCTGTCTCTCTCTGTCTTTTTGGCGAGTGCACGTGCCCTATAGCAAAAACCTCTTAAAAAACAAACAAACAAACAAAAACCAGAAAGAATGGAACTTAAAAAAAAAAAAAGTCTTTAGAAAAACAAGCTGGGGAAACTATGTAAGTCAAAGTAATTCTATAAGATCAACAAAACGATCCACTTTTATAACTACACATAAATTGAACTCTGAATCCCATGAAAATAAGTCCTTGGATGAGCCAAAAATGTCTCTTGTGTTACTATCAAGAGCAATATAGTGACATTCCCTAAATAGAATAAATTCTTCTGCATTATTAGCAAAGTGTTGTAGAGAAATTAGCTGCATTGGGAATTTTCCTCCAGAGGGATTTTATTACATAATATAATTTAAATTCAAATGAAAATGTAAAAGAGAAGATATACTAAAATTTAAGCTTTTCAAGACAGGACCTAGAAGCATGACCCTATGGATTCAGATTGTCTGTCACAGACCTAGTCATAATCTTTCACAGATATTCTCCTAGTTATTAAAGAAGCTTAAGTACTTTTCACTTTTCAAAAGGAAATAGCATCTTTTCTTCTACTTTTTAATATACCCAATTCTCTAGAGAAATGCTAAAATTACCAAAGAGGTTTCATTATCTGTAAATAGCATACATTCTCCAGGATATAACCCTGAGCACCTCACTTCAAATGGTTTAGGAAACCATGCCAATTAAATAATCCAATGTAAAATGTTTAACATGAAAGTAAGCTTAGGAAAAACACAACTTGGTTACCACATTTCAAAGTTTCTTCGATGGCTGGAAGTCAGGCTAAATACAACAATATGTTTTGAACTTACTCCTTTTACAAGTATTAGTTAGGCTGCTAATATATCTGTCAAGCTGTGGTTATTAAACAGAACGATGCATGCTAAACTAGCAATATAAGAGAAGGCACTGAAATTATAGCTCGCATGACACATTGAGCAAAAGAAATGGTGAATAATAGCAGTGAAAACACCATATGTTCTTTAGTTAATAATGAGGTCTATTGCCCATATATACAACTGGTACAGGAGGAAATTCTCTTCCCCAAATTCATTCATTTACATGCACACACACACGCACACTGACAGATACATACACACACACACACACACACACACACACACACCAATGACAGAAGGAAGTAAAGAAGGAAAAATGGCTTTGGTATTTCCAATTTTCACTTTGCATGTGATGATAGAGCTGGGGTACTTCAAAGCATGATAATTCTGAGTTTAAGTTAGTTGTGTTCTAGGGAGACACCTACTCCAGAATTACAGATTAAGACAAGAACAGGGTTCATTTTACCTTTTTGATCATATTCTTACCATGACTTCCAAATAATACATTAATCCCTGAAAATTTAACCACAGACATAATATTTCACCTGTTATCCAGACCCAGAGTAGAATAAAAGGTAAATAAAGCAAACTTGCTTTAACCAAAAGTAATGAAATGGCCAAAATTGTGCCTATTTCCTTTGCCTTCCACCTCTTTCTGAAAGACGTCTACATTTCATTTTCCTAGATCAACCCCTAGAACATCTCAGTCAGACACATGGTATCCTCGTTTGTTTCTGTTCCTGCCAACTTTACCACTTTTCATTTCCAGGAATAGTTTTAGGTGTTAAAAAGCTGCTGGATGGCTGCCACCAACATGCAAGAGTAATTGTCGAGCGTATTAGCCCACCGACGTTCGGTGCTGACTTCATTCATCCTGAGCACCCTACATAGGGAGCAGCTACCTGCTAAAATCTCACCCCCCACTCCACTTCCATTCACTCCATCTTCTAGTATTTCCCACTGCGCCCCATTGCGTGGGCGGCCCCTCACCTATGACTGAGAGAATGTCCCCTGCCTCTCAGGAGCTGAGGATTCACTCTTCTCAAAGTCAGAGAGAAAGCAAATCCCCACTTTCCTTTTTTTAATTTTTTAAATTAGGACTTGACTATAATTTTTAAATAAATATGGACCGCTTCACGAATTTGCGTGTCATCCTTGCACAGGGGCCATGCTAATCTTCTCCGTATCGTTCCAATTTTAGTATATGTGCTGCCAAGGTGACCCCTTTTTTTTCTTTTTTTTTTTTTTTTTTTTTGTATTACATTCTCCATGAAGTTTTTTAAAATTACATTTAGTGATCCAGAGTACATTTATATTTGGATGTTCAAATAACTTTAAATGGTGAAACTATTTTTCTTTTCATCAGAATCTTTGGGTGAAACACTATGAAACACACTTAAAGAAAATGAGAGCGAGCAAGAGGAGGGAACAAGTATGCATTACCAGTGGAGAGCAGGGAGGGGGTGATCTAAAGCTTTGTTCTCTGGTTCCTCACTTCTCTTTTCTTGCCATTTCCACCATGCCAGGCCCCAAGGGTCACCGCGTACCCCCACTGCAGAGCTCAGTTTGACAGTACTACTAAGTCTATCACATTCTGGGACTGCTCTGCTTGTCTTCTTTCAATCCTTACCTTCTCAAAAACCTCGGTTAAACTTAACGGAGGAAGGAGATGCACTGAAGTTCTGTTTTGTCTTGGGTATTTCTACACACCATCTCTGTAAATTCTCCTAACAACTCAGCAATTTAGAATTTAAGCCATTTTTTCCCAGGATATAGAGAAAGCAAATCAGAAGGCAGGATTTGGTCTCAAATTATTCTTACTCCAGAGCTTATGCTTGCTTGACTTCACCACACTGCTTCTCCAAGGCTATAATTTTTTTTAAAAATTATTTAATTTTATTTATGATTATTTGCTATCAGGCACATGTACTTACTAGAGAGAGGGGCAGAAAGAGACAAAAGGAGAGTAAGGAAAAGTAAGAAAGCAAGCCTCCAGGTCCAGGACTTACATCATGGTCCACCATGTGGGAGTTCATTGCCTCAACTCCCATGTTACCTGCTGGCTCCAAGCCTTTAATTTTATTAGGAATCAACAGCCTATCAAATTCAGTACAGCAGTGATTCAGTAGCATATCCACAATCTACAGATAATAAACTTTAGAACAAATCTTAAGATTTTTAACATCATAAGTATGGGCCTAAAATCTCTGAAAAATGTAAAAGTGAAAAACATACATGCAGTGAAATATATAAAAGGTCATGAAATGGAGTCAACATGTTTTTTTTTAATTAAAAATAAATAATATTGAACATTCCTTTCTTAAAAGAATTCTTTATTTAATTTTATTTATTATTTTTCATTAGTTTAATTTTTTCCCATAGTGCACACGGGTTCACCAGAGACAGAGAAAGAGATAGAGAGAGATGGAGAAAATGAAAAAGCAAGCCACCGGGTTTGGGACCTGAACCACAGTAGGCCATCTGGGAGTCCAGCACCTTAATCATTATATCACCTACTGCCCCCAAACATTCTTAATTAAAAAATAAATAATTAAGGTCCAGTAGTTGGCATATTGGTTAAGGTCCTGGATGCCTACATGCTGGGCTTGGTTCGAGTTCTCGATCTGGTGGCTTAAAAATCATGCCAAACATGTATGCATGTGTGCCTAAAATCCCAGGAGGAGAATAGAAAGAAGAGATTGCAGGGTGGCCAGCTTCCCTGGGAGCTGATTTCTATCACAGTCTCTCTCTGGTGAGTATACATACCACATGGCACAAATCATTAAGGAAAAAAAAGGAATTTAAATAAAAATTTTCACAGACATTTCATATTTTCTAAAAAGTAAGTTTAAATTTAAGGCATTATGTTATCAATAATTTATAGATGAGTATAATCAAATAATAGAAAATCTGTCTCTTGACTTAATTATGTTTAAAATTTAAGTAAGTAGAAGGGTGACCCACAGGATGAAATGCATACAACTTTTCCTAATGTATTTGGTGTGATTCTTTGGAAAAGGCCTTAAAATGGAAAATGAATAATCCTCAAATTTATGGCTGATGCCAGGAGTGTATTATTAGCAGCTTCTATAATTTTTTTTTTTTAAATTCAGGGCCAGCAGATGGCACAGTGGCTACATCTCTGGATTCCCACATGGCTGACTGCAGTTAAAGTCCTGGACCTGGTATCTTGAAAGTCACATTGGTTATATGTGCATGCATGTCCAAGATCCCAAGAGGAAAATGAAATAAAAGTAATTGCAGCATTGCCAACCTTCCTAGAGAGTAATTTCTCATTTTCTCTCTCACTGTCTCTGTCTGTCTGTCTGTCTGTCTGTCCGTCTCTTATTCTGGTGAGCGCATGGACCTTAAGAAAAAAATCTCCCAAAATAGCAAAATTCATACATGTGAGCCGATCTCACCATGGTAAGTGTTGAAAATGGTTCATTCAACATTTGAATTAATATGCTTATTAGTGATGATAACATTTTAATATCATTGGATAAGTAGTGATGATGCTAAATTACTTTAATCAGTGAAGTCAACCCAGACAATGTGAAGAATGCAGAAATGGTTTAACAAAAGAAAGCAATAAAACTTTTAAAAAGTTTAGTAAAGAATAGAATTAAAATAAATTTTAAAAGATACTAAAAGCAGTCATTTGCAAAGAAAAAAATCAGAGCCTCTTTTACTCTAAAGGTGTGATAGACTCTGATGGGAAGATTTCAGAACTCTTATTTGTGGTACAGGTCAATGATTTTCTTTCAAGTAGCATTCAATAGCAAATGCAATACTTTAGCACAGAGAAATGACAAACAGGAGACCAGTTAGATAATTATACATTGACAGAATAATGAATGATCTCAGCATTGAGCAAAGTTTCGTCACCTCACTTCTAAAGAAAGTTCTATAAAAACTGAAAATGGGGCTCTGTAAGTCTCCTCTATTCGTCATATTTTTCTTTTTGGCTTCAGTTTCTACAAAGTTAAATGATGGTTAGAGGCAAAACAAAATTTACACATAAAAGGACAATGCAATGAGTATCTTTTTATAAATGAACAGGTAGAGATAGTAAGAAACATATTAATTCTTCATTTTAGGACCAATAAGAACAGAATAAGAAAATATTTCAGGAAATTAAAGAATAGAACACTTGTGAACCAATGAGGAAGCTTCTGCTATAAACTGTACCATAGCCTTGGTTTGTGGGATTCACAGTATTAAGAAACGGTTAATATAAGGAACCAGCAGTTAGCGTAATGGCTATGTTGTCACTGGACTCCCATGTAGTTGACCACGCGGTTCAAGTCCTGGACCCGGTAGCTTAAAACTCATGCCGGGTGCGTGTGCATGCATGCCCAAGATCCCAAGAGGAGAATGGAGGAGAAGGGATTGCAGCGTGACCATCCCCCCTGGGGGGTGATTTCTCGGTTTCTGTCTTTATGTCTCGCTCTGTCTGTCTGGCGAGCGCATGTGCACTATAGCAAAAACCTCTCCAAAAAATAAAAAGGAAACTGTTAATATAAAAACATTGGTAGGTTTCAAAGAGATATATAAGTTATAGTACAATATAAGAATTTTAGACAATTCACAGTTACATAAAACAAAAATACCTTAAAATGTAATTAAGGGGTCAGCAGATGGCATAATGGTTAAGGCAATAGACTCCTACATCACCAACCATAGTTCAAGTCCCAGACCTGGAGGCTTGAATCCAAACATGCCAGGTGTGTGTGAGTACATACCCAAATTCCTGAGAAGAGAATGGAGGAGAAGGGATTGCGGCATAGCCATCCTCCCTGGAAGGTGATTTCTCACTTTCTACCTCTGTCTCTCCAGCAAGTGCATGTGACCCACAGCAAAAATCTCTCTTAAAAATTGTAATTAAGGGGACAAGCAGTTTCCATAATGGCTATGTCGCTGGACTCCCTTGTAGTTGACCGTGGTTCGAATCCCGGACCCATGCCGGTGGCTCGAACTCATGCTGGGGACGTGTGTGTGCCTACCCAAGATATCCCAAGAGGAGAATGAAGGAGAAGGGATTCCAGTGTGGCCAGCCCCTCTGTAGGGGGAGCATGATTCTTGCTTTCTGTCTCTTTCTGTCTTTCTGGCAAGTGTACATGCCCTATAGCAAAAACCTCTCAAAAAAAATGTAATTAAGAGGCATGCCCCACATGGGCATTTATTATATGTCCTGAATAAATGCCATATACAGGTAGAAATTCATATACACACAACGTGTCTAAAAGCTTGATGCTAAAATGTCAAATGTTGGCCATTACATAGTCTTTTATTTATTGTAAATTAGAAAGGAGTATTTATAATTATATCATACCTGGATAATGGGACAGGTCTCTCCTAATCAATTTCTTTGTCATTGGTTTTGAACTCTAACTTTTCTTCCATCTCTGATTGCCCAAGAGATTTTTTTTTTTTTTTTGGAGAGGTTTTTGCTATAGGGCATGTGGGCTCACCAGAAAGACAGAGACAGAGAGACATAAAGTGAGAAATCACCCCCCAGGAGGGATGGCCACGCCACAATCCCTTCTCCTCCATTCTCCTCTCGGGACCTTGGGCATGCACGCACACACACCTGGCATGAGTTTAAGCCACCAGGTCCAGGACTTGAACTGCGGTCAGCTACATGGAAGTCCAGTGACATAGCCAATATGTGACTGCTGGTCCCTGCCCAAGTGATTTTTAAACTCAAAAAGGTAAGCTAAGAGAATTACAAATTTTCCCACTTTATATAAAAGTTCATGAACAGATTTTTACAGAAAAATATATCATGACTTTCCTGAGGACCTAACAGAATTACCATGAAGATCTAAGGGATAATGGCTTTTCTGGTTTGAATGATAATGATGAATAGTACCCTCTCACTCAGGGACCTTAAAAATTCAAACATTGTTCACTCAGCTCTAATCTCCTTGAGTTATCTATCTGAAAGCCCCATTCTAGCCAGAGGATGCCCTGAAAAAATTTGTGTGTCACTGCTCATCATTTCCAAGGGGATTGGTCAGTGACCAACAGACCAGTGTCCAATGGCTCACCCTGAAACTATGAGTACCGGAAAGGAGCACACACAATTCAGGAGTCGTTGCTACCTACATAACGTCATTTTATCCAGAGTCACTAGGAAAAGATACAAGAAACTCATCAATGTCTCTTTAAAGAAAAGCAGCCACTTCCTTTAAATAAATATTTAGGAGATGACTATAAGAATAAACAGGAAGCCATTATTTATACAACTCGTAAACATCTAGCTACTCAGAAGGTAGCACTGGATTCATATAGCCCATATTTAAATCTCAAGCCAAGAATTTAAACTCTAAGATCATGATAAGGAATACTAATCAATTAATTTACAAGCTTTTTGAAAGATATCTTAAATTTCCAATACTTCTTTAAAGAATATAATCTCTTCTATGTAAAACATAAACTGATTTTTATTACCTAAAACACAGTTCCTGTAATGAAGTTGAAGAACAAGATATAGTCGGTGGTAGGTTTTTCCCCTTGCTCCTTGCTTAGTGAGTTTGCTTGCGGTTAAATATATGTAACACAGAATTTATTATTTAGACCATTTTAAGTGTACAATTCGGTTACAATGCTGTATAACCATCAGTACTATCCATGTCCATAACTTTTCATCATGTCAAACTGGCCAGTGGTTGTCAGTTAAGTTTTTCTTTTAGCCTTTATTATTTACAGAAACCTTTAAATTATTGACTCAACCAAGTCTATCAGACATTTTAGGTTTTCTTACTTTAAAGAGTTATTAGAGTACTCTTTGTTCTCTACCCATGATTGCTGCTTGATTGACTACCATGACATACCAATTAAGAGGCAGAAAGCAATGATCAATGTTCTCTTGATAAATTTCTGGTTTGCTTCTTTGAACTAATCTCAGTATTAAGTTGATCCCTTTGAGGTGATGCAACCGTCAAAAATCAGAACTTTCACAAATTGTGTGGTGATGGAACTGTTTTGTATCTTGATTGTAACAAAGTTAAGTACCCTGATTATGCTACAGTTGCATAGTTTTTCAAGATCCTACCATTAGAGGAAACTGGATTAAACACACACACACACACACACACACACACACACGATCTTTCTGAATTATTTAGTACAATCATATTTGATTCCACATTTATTTCAAAATAAAACAGCTTAACTTAAAAAATAAATATCAGTTTTAGGGTACAGCCTATTGACTCTTTCTCCCTGATTTGGGTAAGATCTCCTAAATTCTCTAAAAAATAGTACCTAAAAGTTTAAGATTTCTACTTTTTTTTTTTCTTCTTAAGAGGGTTTTGCCTGGGAACCAGCAGTTAGCGTAATGGCTATGTCGCTGGACTCCCACGTAGTCGACCGTGGTTCGCGTCCTGGACCCGATGGCTTAAAACTCACACGAGACGCGTGTGCGTGCGTGCCCAAGATCCTGAGAGGAGAATGGAGGAGAAGAGACTGCGGCGTGACCGTCCTCCCTGGGGGGTGATTTCTCGCTTTCTGTCTCTATGTCTCTCTCTGTCTGTCTGGCAAGCGCACACGTCCGATAGCAAAAACCTCTCAAAAAAAAAAAAAAAGAGGGTTTTGCCTTAGGGGTAGCACATGTGCTCGCAAATAGACAGAGATGGTGAGAGGGAAAGTGAGAAATCATTCCACCCCAACTGGGGAGATGGCCACCATAATCCTTTTTCCTCTGTTCTCCTCCCAGAATCTAGGGCATGGACACACATGCACCCAACATGGTTTTCAAGCCACTAAGTCTGGGACTCGAACTGTGGTTGGTCATGTGGGAGTAAAGTGATATAACCGCTATGCCATCTGCTGGTATAAGAATTCCACATTTATCATAGGTTACAGACTGAAATACATGCAATTGTCAATCAACCTCTGGTCCTTCAAAATTCTGAATCAGGGCTATTTTAACTAAGGTTTAAATAAACTACTTATAAAATAATGTCACAAGTACACCAGTCACTCACAAATCCAAAAATTCTCCTGGCTTGTCTAAGCCCTGAGGGGGAAAAAAAATGAAGTTTAGAGAAATAAACTACAAATAAACTATGAAGGCTTTATAAATTTACTTGTTAAAATATTTACAAAACAGGGACAAGGAGATGGTGTAATGGTTTTATCGTTGAACTCCCACATAATTGACCATGGTTTGAGCTTTGAACAAAGTGGCTTAAAATTCAAACTGGGTGTGTGTGCATGTGTGCCCAAAATCCTGAGAAGAGAATGGAGAAGAAGGGATTATGGTATGGCCATCTCCCCAGGGAGTTATTTCTCGCTTTCTCTCTGTCTCTCCGGTGAGCACACACACCCTATAGAAAAAATCTCTTTAAAAAAATACAAAATAAAGAACTACCTTTTCAGAAAGAATATCTATAATGTACATGTTAATAATACTAATGCACAATTAACTGCTTTTTATTATTCACATGTCAAAATCTTTGTAACCTCTCTCTTCCCTACAGATTGATTTAAATTAGTATTAGCAAAATGCTCATTTTGATGTGTTAAGATCATATGCAGATGAGGCAGCAATTTTACTTTAGACAAAAGTTCAAAGCCTTTCTTATTTTATGATCTCCAAACAATTAGGCTCTGCCTTGGTCTCAGACACACAGAACAACAAGGATGTTAACAGTGGTTAAAACACTAGATAACCTTTATGTAGACCTGGCTGGAAAGATATCTTTCTACTCCCTTCTTAATTAAAAAGGATGGCAGAGGTTTACATATGCCCACAGTAACTGCCTCTTGAGTTGCATTACCATTAGTCCTTTACAAATAAAACAGACACTAATCATAAAAGCAATACTGATGATCACTTTAATTGTGGCCATTTATTAAGCTCTTACAATGTGTCAAAAACTGCATAAAGTGACTTGCATAGTTGTTTTCAGTTTATCTGTTCAAATCTCTACAGTATGGTTGATTCTACATGTGACCTCCATTTCCTATGTATGTAATGAAAGACCAGATGGGTGGGACCACGTGTTTCCCATTCACCACTGGAAGAGATGCTAGTCTAGCCTGTAGTCTGATTTCAGAATCCTCAAGCTTCATCATACTAATATGTAGTACACCACCCTTAGTTAATATCCAGAGACATAGGCACAACACAGAGGCAAAGGCCACTCTCTCTCATCTTTTTTTTACTTTATTTTTTCAAATAATTATTTTTATTTATTATTACCCTTACTAATTTTAATTTGCTATAAAGTACACATGCTCAACAAAGAGAGGCAGAGATGGAAGGGAGTGGGGCAGGAAGAAGCGAGAAAGCAAGACACCAGGTCCAGGACTCGGCATATAGTCAATTATGTGGGAATCCAACACCTTAACTACCATGACACCAGCAGGCCCCACTTTTATTTACTTTCACTATTGATCCAGTGCAAAAGTCCCTTACTTTGCCAACAGCTAATTCATACTCCTTTACATAACCTAACCTCCAGTTATCTCATTTGTTAGGTATACCAAATGAATAATAACTGACATTTACAGAATTCCATTTCTCAGAGGAAATATACAAAGAAAATACAGTATAAAAGGTCACACAACAGAAAACTTTAAACATAATTCGAATGGAGGAACTCCAAAACCAAAGTACTCATAGTTGAAGAAAAGTTATCAAGAATGATTTATACTTCGATTTCATTTAAAAGGAGTAGTTGCCATGCAATTAAATCAATAATACTGTTAGCAACCTGTCTACCCTTTTAGATACTGTTTACAAAGAATAAGTCAGTATTGATTTCAGGTGGACTCCCTATCTAAATTAAAAACTACATATTTTGGGACCAGCAGGTGGTGTGGTGGTTAAGGCGCTGGACTGCCATATAGACCACCACAGATTGAGTCCTGGACCTGGAGGCTTGAAAATCATGATTGGCGTGTGTGTGTGTGTGTGTGTGTGTGTGTGTGTGTGTGCACTCCCTTGAAATCCTGAGAGGAGAATGGAGAAGAGAAGATTGTGGTGTGGTCATCCTCCCAGGAGGGATCATTTCTCACTTTCCCTCTCTCCATCTCCCTCTGTCTCTCTCTCTTTGGTGAGCACATATGCCCTATGTCAAAAACCTAAAAAAAAAAAAAAAAAAAAAAAATTTCGGCACAACAAAGGACACTGAGGGACCAGCAGTTGCCATAATAGTTATATCGCTGGACTCCAATGTAGTTGACCATGGTTCAAGTCCTGGACCCAGTGGCTGGGCGCATGTGGGGCCATTCCCAAAATTCTAAGAGGAGAATGGAGAAGAAGGGATTATGGCATGGCCATCGCCCTGGGGGATGATTTCTCACTTTGTCTCTCTGGCAAGTGCATGTGCCCTATGGCAAAAATATCTCTCTCTCTCTCTCTCTCTCTCTC
>NW_006159536.1:3883228-3900450 GCF_000334495.1 Tupaia belangeri chinensis
ACACATTCTTATATTTCCAACACTCAAAAGGCCATAAAATGGTCATAGGTAATGTGTTTACATAGAAATAATGGATTATATATCTATAGAATCTAAATAAGGTGGATAAGGTGTCCTCAAAATAAAAAACAATGAAGCAAAATTAATTAGTTCTTTTCTTTTGCAATTAACTAAGTTTACTTGCATGAAAGAATAAATTTTAGGTAAATAACTTAATGTAAGAATAATCTATTTTCTTATATCTTGTTATTACAAAAATACATTATAATATAAATGTTTATAGAATAATGAGTAAATTTTTAAAATCTCATTGATATATAATATAAATAGATTGAAAAATACTAATCAGACTGGGTGAGCTGGGTTATAACATAATTTTTGTGAATTCTGCAAATTATATCCAGAGCTTTAAGCAGCTATGTAAAGAAATATATATATATATATAATACACACACACAATTGACATACATAGCCACAAAAAACTAAAATCATCATTTTTTTAAAAGTTACATAAGAAGCTTTTAGTTCAAAATAACAAAAGACATTTGAAATTAACTTTTCACAAATAATTCTAAAAGCATATACTGTTTAAAAAATGAAAATAAACTACTTTTAGAACCTAACCTAGCATTTTATAATCTAAATTATTTTCTCTGAGTAAATTTTATTTTTTAAGTGTACTCCTTAGTATTTTCAAACATAAATGTACATCTTCACAACCTTCTCTCCCATTGTGGTATGAACACTTAAATTATATACTATTTTAAATTTTTAATCCTTTAGCTTCCAAAAATATACTGATTTGATCCAAAGAAAAAAGCAAAACATTTAAGGGACATGAAAATTATCTATACGTAACGTGTATAATAAAATCTTTGACTCAACCAATATACTGTGTATTCATGCTGGGAAAACTCACTTTGCATGTTGTAATGCTATACAGTGATTGAATGCATTAAAAATAATAAAATATATAAAACTAATATTTCTCTCTTTTAACTCTTTAAAGTCCCATTTTTACTTTGAAAATAAATTTCTTTGTACTTCTCTAAGTCAAGTTCATTCTTTTTGATGAACTACCCTTTTATAAATTAAAGATCTTTCATTGCTGTTTGAAAGGCACTAGTTACATCATCTCGGTACATTTATCTATGTAGCCCATAAAAGCATTTGTTTAAAAAATCTGAAAAATTCTGAGAAATGACATTTTCATGGCATTTACTTTAAATGTGCATTTCTGAAAAAACAATAACTCACACCAAAAGCAATTGGATATTGGGTTTACAGTGTTTATTTATTTCATACTTTTATCACTGGGTGTACATCTGCATCCAGCAGTTATAATTTACTAGTAACTTTTAATTTACCATGATAAGTTCCATTTCAGAAAATCACAGAACGGTTGTATCTTAAGGAGTAGTTAGGTAATTTCTTTTCTTTAAAATGATGAAATTTGTGGGGGGAGGGAATGGAGAGGTAAGACACTTGCGGAACACAGATAAGATTTACTGTATGTTGACAAAGATGTGTATGGTGGTCTCAGCTGGGCTGGACTGAGGTGTATATCATGCTGGGTAAAGTCTCTTCACAATCTAGATGATGTATAGTGATTTAATGTACGAATAATAATAAAAAAATAAATTAAAAAATGAGGAAACTGGGCATGAATACTTGACTTGCCTGTGAACTGAAAGTTAAGAGAAAAAATAAAATAGAAATGACTATGACTGTATAATATTTTAAAATATTCCTTAAAAATGAGTTTCAACATATTCCACCCCTAGTTTGCAGTCCTTTCTGTTTTTCTTCACCTCACACTATTTGTTTAAAGAAAATGTCTGTATAACATACAACCTTGCAAAAATGCAATTCCATTACTTCAATTTCAACAGATTCTAGTAGAATACACACATTCTTCGCAAAGGACACCATTAATCTCTAAGTACCAACATGTATAATTCATCAAAAAACCCTTAATGCCCTTTAAATCACCCAAAACTTTGTAAATGTTATAAATAACATTAAACCCATTTCACATTTTACTGCAAACCATGCAGTTGAAATGGCAATTAACTTTTTTTTAAACTAAAATGAAGAGTTTAAGATAAGGTTTTAGTGTCTTCCAAAGGAATGCAGTTTTATTTTCTATTTAAAATAGTTTTTACCTATATAAACATATAAATGCAACAAACTCATTACTGAATATTAATTTCTCATTCACTTAGCACTAATTCTTACAACTTACATACTTTGAATAAATTTTATAATGTAATAAAAATTATTCTGCTTTCTTTTCAACAATAGCTCTTTTGTAGTTATGGGGAAATTGCCTCAAGAACTGAGCTAGTCAGTGTGGTAGCCATTAACCTCATGTAGCTGTTGAACCCTTGTAATGAGGCTACTCTGAATTGAGAAGTGCTATATGTAAAATATACATGGGTTTTGAAGACTTAGTATGAAAATAGAGCATAACTTATCTCAGTAATTTTTATACTGATTATGTACTCAACTGATATTTCTGTGTATGTATCGAGTTACAGAACTACTTTACTACAATTAATTTATCCTGTTTATGTTACATTACAATGAGGTTACTAAAAAGTTTAAAGTTAATATTTGGCTCACATGCTATTGTTTTTGCAGAGCACAACTTTGGACTCTTCAAGTAGATCCATCTCCTTGTTTATTGTTCCATCCTATGAATAGCATTTCTTTAATTACTTTTTCCATTTATAAAAATATCTACTTTTACCCTACATTCCCATCCAAGGACTTTTTCCCATTTCTCTAATCAACTGTAAAGTATAACCTCTTAAAGATTGGGCTCACCTCACTGTCTCCACTTTCATACTCACCATTTCAATGAAACAGATCTCTTGGGGGCGATCGGTGACCTCCTATTTAGTAAATCAAATAACCCATTCTCAGTTCTCTTACACAGCTGAGTACTCCCTTCTTAAAATACTTTCTTCACTTGGCTGCTAGGACACTATCCTCATTTCCCCAGGTTTTCTATGATAACTGAGATGCTGGAAAGTTCTGTGGTAAGTCATAGACCTACACTCACTCCCTAAGTGGTCTCATTCAGACTTATTAAAAAAAAAAAAACTTCTTTGCTAATGGTCTCTATTTCTCTATATGGACCATTTCTATAAACTCCAGTCTTTTTATAATTATCTGTTAAACAATCTCTTTTGTCTAAATGCCTAATATTTATCTCTAATTTGAAATATATAGCAACACATTTCTGATTTTCTATTTTCCCACCCCAGATTCCTCAACCAGTCTTCCTCATTCAATAAATTTTATAAATTTATAATTTTTTATAGCTGCATAAAAAGTGCTCAGAATTCTACATTTTTCCCATTCTTTTTCGTTTTCCTGCATTTATTCCATCATTAAATCTTCTTAAGATTGTCTTCAAAATATATCCAAAATTGGGACCAGCAGTTGACATAATGGTTATGTCACTGGGTTCCCGTCGACTGTGGTTCAAGTCCTGGACCCAGTGGCTTAAAACTCATGCTGGGCGCACATGTGTGCATGCCCAAAATCCCAAGAAGAGAAGAGAGGAGAAGGGATTTCAGCATGGTCATCCCTCCTGGGGGGTGATTTCTCACTTTCTGTCTCTGTCTGTCTCTCTGGCAAGTACACATGTCCTAGAGTAAAAATCTCTCTAAACAAAGAAAAAAAATATATGTCCAAAATCTCATCAAACCTTCCCTTCTTATAACCCATATCAAGACATAGACATCCCCTCTCCCTAAAATCTTTTCTCAGTAAAGCAGTTAGAATGATTCTAAAATCGTCATGATAGAACAGATTATCTCACTTCCATCCTCAAAACTCTATAGTCTAATCTAACAAGTCCCCAGTTTGCTCCAAGTAAAAGTCGAAGTCCTTACTGTGGTGTACAATGTCTACAACATCCCTCTACCCACCACTGCTCTCCTCTGGACTCACCTCCTACCACTCACTATATAGATTTGCCTATATACAGTCATCTCCAACCACGGATGCTCTTTTGCACTGGGTTCATGGACCTGGTGACTTGAAACTCATGCCAGACACATGTGCATGTGTGCCTAAGATCCTGGGAGGAGAATGAAGAAGGGATTATAGCATGACCAGCCACCCTCAGGGGGAGGATGGGTGATTTCTCACTTTCCTTCTCACTGTCTCTGTCTTTCCAGTGAATATATGTGCCCTATGACATAAACCTCTTAAAAAGAAAAGAAAAAGTAATTTTGTTTGGTTTTGGTATCAAGTGTCTATGTAAGAAGGAGAGGCAGAAGTGAAGGGGATGGGAAAGAGAAGAAAGGAAAAAAAGACTCATGCATGCCTAGCTAGACATAAATAAGTATAGGACCCACAAACACACTTGGGTGTGTGTGTGTTTATACACACATACGTATATGTGAAAGTAAGTAGAAGTGTATGAATTACATAAATGTGTTATATCTATGCACACCTGTATACATAGTACACACATATAAGAAGACGATGATAGAACTCTCAGAAACACACTGGAGTTTTTATTCTTATCTTCTATTTTTCTATTACTAGACATAATCTCAGCAGAAAATTTAGAAGTCCACCAGACTATAGAAATATAAATCATAAAATCTCTAACCTCTATTGTTTTCTCAAAAAAAAAAAAAAAAAAAAAGAACTTCTTGGCCTCCACATCTACTAGTTTATAAAAATAATTTGTAGGGGCCGGCAGGTGGCATAGAGGTTAAGGGCACTGGACTCTCACATGGCCAACCACAGGCTGAGTCCCAGACCTGGCAGCTTACTTTCTCACTCTCCTTCCCCTCACTCTCACTTTGTCCCTCTCCAAAGAAAGAGACAGAGGCAGAGAGAGAGAGAAATTTAAAAATTCTTTTTTTGGGGAAAAAAGAGTTTATAAAAATATGAAGCTATCTGGATCAAGAGCTGGATCTGTTTCTAGGAATTTCCTCTCCACTGTATCCCAGCAAAGCACTCCTTCTATTTACAACAAGCGTCCCTTGGCAGAGTTTCCCTCCTGTTTATCATGTGCTGCCAAGAACCTGCTCCCAAATGGTGGCCAGCTGATTCTTCCTATGCCTGCAGATCCAGATCAATAAGCGATCTTCAGCAAATAAATAAATAAATAAAAGTAATCAACATGAAAACTGATAGGATAGCTAAACTTAAGCTTCATTATATAGCGTGAATGGAAAGAGAATGATAAGTCACACAAAATTCCACCAGGCCTTTTTAAAATATGGGATATATTATAATAATAAAGTAACCCGAGGATATAGTTCAGAGAAGAATGTGGCTGGTTTTCAATGAGACTGCAGTAAGCTTTTTACTGCGGTGTAGCAAAGCGTCTCTTAATAAAGCAATATTAGAATCTGTCCAGTGAAAATACTTGTGTTATTTTTGAACACTGATTAAAATATTTTGTGCAGGATCCAGCACAGGAGTGCCGTATACTATGCAAGACCCACGGTGGCACTTGGCAGAAAATAAATCATCGCGCTCTGAAATCTGCTGTAGTTGCTGTCTTCATTACGGAGCCCTTGCACGCAGCATACTAAAACATCTATAATGTTTACAGCACCTGGATGCCTGCACTATTCAACATCAATACGATCTGTGTTCATATCATCTCCATGCTAATCAGATCGATTACTACTGATATAGTGTCTTGTCACAGTATCGTAATGCTAATCAAACAAATGGAGCTATGGAGGGATGATTCAGATATACAGGCATTTAATAACGCACTCTCTAAAAAAGAAGAAGAAAAAGAAAGGAAGAAAGAAGAGGACTCAACAGAAAACACACCAGATAATAGCTGTGACCTGGGTAGGCAGATTCAAATTCCTCCCCAAGTCCTGGGTGGTGCTGCTGTAATTTTGTCAGCAGTCATTAAAAAAGGAATATAATGCACTTTGATGCCATAAAATAGACTTGAAAGGGAAATGAGATTACTGCTGCTGCTTAACATGGGTGAGGTAATTAGCTGCACAGGTAATTAGATACAGATTCCTAGAATATCCTAGTAGAGGCAGTGGACGATATCTCTTGCCCAAGAAAAAGGATCAATGTCACAGTTGTTTCAGATCCAAAACAACAACCGCATCCAAAACAATATCATCCAGACAGCAAAGATGCTGTAGCAGCAGCAGCAGCAAAACATACTACTACTCAATAAAAATGACTGAGGGAAGATAGGATGGGGGGGAGGGAGAAAGTGGTGGCAGGCAGGGACATCCCTGCCTCACTGCAGCTAGCAAGATTCAGGCCACATGTCCATTTATCTCAGTTGTCACTTTATGACACTCTGGGTTGAGTACATTTCTTTGCTTATTTTCCACCAATTTCATTTCTAGAAAAACCCTCAGGGGCTGGTAGGTGCTATGGTGGTTAAGGGCACTGGACTCCCATATGGTTGACTGCAGTTTGAGTCCCAGATGTGGTGGCTTTCTTTCTCTATCTCTCTATCTCTCTCTCTCTCTTCCTCACTCTGTCCCTCTCTAGTCAAATTAAAATAAATAAATAAAGTTAAATAATTCTTAAAAAAAAAAAAGGAAATAAAAACTCTCAAAGACAACCACATGGGGGAAAACCTACAATAGTACCCAAACATAGAAACAAATGTGGTTCCTTTAAATATGATTCAGTGAATTTAAGGAATGTGTAATATACACACATTTGGTTCAGAAGCATATGTTTTATCAACTGAGATACCCCTATGTTTGGATATGCAGGCAAATGAAACCTCTTGACCAGTAGCTGAAAATTACTTCTTCCTTTTCTCCTAGAAAAGCAGAATTCTTAATACCACTATGTTTGTCCTGTTCTATCATAAGAAGATACTCATTTATTCAATTCATTCAATAAACATTTGTAAAATTCCTACTATGTGTGCAGTTCTAGACCACAGAGTATCCTCCTGCACAAACGCAGGCTACTGCACCATTAGCTTGGTACTCTAGACTACCAGCTGGGAGCCATATGGATTGAAGTTGGAGAGCACTACCCACCGGCACACAGAAAAGACAGAGCAGACACAGTAAATCCTGTGTTGAGACATAATAAAACAGATAGCCCCGGAGAACCCACATGGTTGACTGCAGTTTGAGTCCCAGATGTGGTGGCTTTCTTTCTCTATCTCTCTATCTCTCTCTCTCTCTTCCTCACTCTGTCCCTCTCTAGTCAAATTAAAATAAATAAATAAAGTTAAATAATTCTTAAAAAAAAAAAAGGAAATAAAAACTCTCAAAGACAACCACATGGGGGAAAACCTACAATAGTACCCAAACATAGAAACAAATGTGGTTCCTTTAAATATGATTCAGTGAATTTAAGGAATGTGTAATATACACACATTTGGTTCAGAAGCATATGTTTTATCAACTGAGATACCCCTATGTTTGGATATGCAGGCAAATGAAACCTCTTGACCAGTAGCTGAAAATTACTTCTTCCTTTTCTCCTAGAAAAGCAGAATTCTTAATACCACTATGTTTGTCCTGTTCTATCATAAGAAGATACTCATTTATTCAATTCATTCAATAAACATTTGTAAAATTCCTACTATGTGTGCAGTTCTAGACCACAGAGTATCCTCCTGCACAAACGCAGGCTACTGCACCATTAGCTTGGTACTCTAGACTACCAGCTGGGAGCCATATGGATTGAAGTTGGAGAGCACTACCCACCGGCACACAGAAAAGACAGAGCAGACACAGTAAATCCTGTGTTGAGACATAATAAAACAGATAGCCCCGGAGAACACATACCAAAAGTAAAATTAAACTTAAGAGGAAAAACACCTCTTTGTACAGAAAGAAAGATCACATCACATAAATCAGATCGTTTTAGCATTGGCAACTCTGGGTTATTGATCTCTCCTTCAGAAAGAGTATGGCTATTGGGAAAGCAGTTTGTTAGTTTAGTGAAAGCATTTTGTGTTATCCCCAAACAGTCCTAACATCATCAGTTTTCTCTTCACTGTCCCTACACCCTTTGTGGGATTTGTGAGGGACTGGATGGAAAATAAATAAATAAATAAATAAATAAATAAATAAATAAATAAAATAACAGTGTAAATGCCTATCGGAAGTATGCCTGGCCTAGCCTGCCGACCTCTAGGTATTATATGACATCATGAGTGAACTTTCCTCAACAAATATTCACTTAACTAATTTAACTATTGCCATAGTTAACTGTTGTAAGTATTCCTCCATGTCATGTTTCCTCTTAAGATGGCATAGTACTGCCCTCTGGCTGGCCACAGCAGAGCTGGCTTCATGGGTGTGCAACCTGTACTGTCAAGGAGGTCCTCACACTGGTCTTGGTTTCACGTTCTCTTGCTGTTGGCTTGAGTTCCCCAATAAGTTTAAAACAATGAATCCACATTTCTATTGTGCAGTGGGTCCCGCAAATGAAGTAGCTGGTATTACTCATTGATGAAGGTGGCGAACATCAGCATCCCTTTTACGTATGGTGGGAAAACAGTGGTTTTATTATTTGCTGCATAGCATTCTCTGTAAAATCCTTTTGTACCCTTAATTCTCAGCAACGTAAGAAGAATTGAGATAAAAAGGAACAGGGAAGACTTTAGAAGGAGCCAAGCCTTACTAGTGTAAAGCAATGGGTATGGATGGTGCGTCTAGATTTGGACAAAAATGGGCCTGAAGAGTTAACAGGTCTAGAACATGAACCTAGAGTGGCTGGAGGGCAAAAGGAAAAAGAAGCAGGACTGTCTTAGGGAGTCTTTTTTAAGTGCTGACTGCCACTGGATGCACCAATATTGACCTCTGGGAGACAGTGACACCACATCTCATCCTGTCATTAGCACATGGTATTTCTCTTCTAGGCTTGTTTATCTGTGGGATAAACAATCTATTAAAAGTATCATTTAAAAATACTTAACTTTATAGAATCTGTCAGCTCTAATGTTTCACAAAACATTTAGCTATTCTCTCCTACACTAACTTTTGTTTGTTTGATTGTTTGTTTTATAACTTTACTGGATTTTCAAAAGGTTTCCACGGTTGTGATCAATGGATTTTATCCAACTTCATCATCTTGGCTCCTCTGTACTTTCTAACAGATTTACACTCCATTTGATAACTTCAAGGTCTTATCTATTTCCTGGACCTGTGAGACCAGTGCTCTCTCTCCTTCCGTTCTCTCCCTCCTGCCCTCCCTCTCTTCTCTTCCCTCTCTCCTTGGTCTGCCCTCTGACTGCCATCTTAGGTCCTCTTCCAGAACATCGTAGGCCATGGCATTTCTCACTCTGATTCACCATCCCCTGCCCCAGAAACTTCCCCTCTGCTGGGAACACTTAAAACACTGATACCTTAGACCTTATTATGAACTACACACACTCACAAATGTTTAGTGGCTGTTTTCATACAGAGGTCAATAAAGGTATGGCATTTCCAAAACTCATTAACTTCTCTCTGCAAAGCCAGTGCCTTCTACCACTAGTGATCCTGCTTCTACACTTTTGACCCCAGCTTCCTCACTCTTCTCCTGGTTCTCGACTTTCTTCTGTGCCTGTGCTATGTACCTCCCTGCCTTTCTTATCCTATTCCTCCTTGCTGCAAAGCCTATGCTGGAAATGCTCACTGGTTTTCATGAATTCCTAAAGAGTTAGCTCAAATTTCACCTCTTCTCTGAAGATTTTTCTGGCTACTCAAGCCCTTTGACATACACTCTAGCATCTAAGACTTGTGCCGAGGTTTGGCACTGTGACAAACCCTATCATGTCTTATGCCTCTTTAGGATTACCTTGTATGTTATTTATCTTTTCATTTGTGTTCATTTTATGTCTCCAATGTTCTGCTTGAGGGCAGGAACACAGTATTAAATTTTCTAAAATCCCCAAAAGGTATGAAATGGAGCCACAAATAGAACAGTGCCCAATCAATACTATTAAATCAAAGAAAACAGCATTCTCCTTTATAGCAGTTTGGCCTTCTTTTGATTTATAGGTAGTATGCCACCACTCTCAAATAAATTAATTTCATTTATAATGTGGTAAGATTTCTTGAGTGTTTTGCTTTTAAAACTGCTATTGCCAGCCAACATGCAGAAAGGGTATCCCAAATGTGTTTGGGTTTTAGTGTGAACCCACAACTCTCACTGTTTCCCTGTGTAAATCACAAACAAGTAATGTCTTCAGCTTCAGTAATATTCCATTAATACTTCTTAAACAAAGATATATGTAGGTGGTAAGTAGCTCAGCTTCCAAAATAGGTTTAAATAAAAATAATCACATTGTGTTAGAGTAGAAGATGGTGTTTAATTGGTAATTTGTGAGTTCTAAGATGGAAACACACTACTGTGGATTCTCATGCTCTGTTAATAAATGAATTACAGTCATTTCATCTAATTACTATTTATCTCAATTCAACACGTAACTTTCCTTAAACAAACAAACAAACAAACAAAAAATAGAACGAACCAAAGAGATTCAGTTTACCTATTCTTGAACAGATGGGATCGAAAACCAATGTTAAAAAATAATGCCAAAATGCCTCAATGGGTTTGCTGCATCAAATGCTCAGTGTAATGATTCATACCCTGCGGGCCTTTGGAAATGCCTGAATTGACTGCCAGACACCAGTAGTGACTGCTAGGCAGTCACAGTCATTAAGATAAAGCCCTATCTAAAAAAAAATTGCCTTTGTATGACACATTGATGTTAAACAGACCAAATGTCTGACAAACCCTCAAAGGACGAGAATTCCCAAGTGTTCTCATCTCCAGATTATTCTCAGTCCACAGAAAACATGTTTATTCTTTAGTCACCCCAGATTGTTCAAAATGAGCCAAATAGTTTTTATGGGGCTCACTTAGTATGGAAGAGGTATTACTGATTATATTGGTTTGGATGATTTTATGTTGTATAGACATCAATCTCAAATATATTTTTCTGTATTCTATATCCCTATAGTAGAGCCAAGTAGAACTTTCTTAATAATACTGAGTATGTTCCTTTGTTAAAAACTAGTATTCAGTCTAAGAACCATTAATCAGAACTGTCAACTGTGATAGAAGTACAAAGGCTAAAGAATAATTCACAAAACATGAAGACCCAAAGCACTAGCAGGCAATACCCAAGAATTCACTAAACGAGATCTCACAGCATTTCCAATTTTTTTTCCTGGAAGACACTGGTGCTAGAGCAATAGTAACAGGGCTCTTAGTGTTTTATAATGGGTCAAATGCTCATGCTGGAATGGATAGCATGATTTATGGTGGTAATTCATAAAAATAGTTGGCAAAACATAATCTATATTTTTTTCTAGTGCATCTACACTCACAGGAGAGATATAAAGACAGATAGAGGGAATTGATCAATCACTTTCCAGAGAAGGATGGCCATGCCATCATCCCTTCTCCTCCATTCTCCTCTTGGGATGTTGGGTGCACGTGTTTGATTTTCAAGCTACTGGGTCTGGGACTCAAACCATGGTCACACATGTGGTAGTCCAGCACTGTAACCACCATGCCACCTGCTGGCCCTTACAGAACCTAAATTTTTACTCCTGTGTATGGTATAGGCAAGGGTAAGACTTGCTTCCTCAGATTCCTGTGGGAAGATAGAACTAATCCAACAGAGAAGATTCTTTAGATGCCTGAGAGTGGTCCTCCTTGACAGTTCATCTTAGCAAATATCTTACAGGTTTTGGTAAACAAAATTAAAGGCTTTCAAATAGTTGAAGGATTATCTGATCAACCCTCATAATTATGGATAGAAGAAAACTATAGAAAACTGAGTTTGTGGTTCAGCTCCTCTCTGCAGTTGGCCAAGTACAAGTTGATGCCTTGTAGAAAACTGACAGATGTGTTCTGGTGACTGCCATCATGCTGAGAAGCTGTTTACACACCTAGCAAGGCAGTTCAAAGCAGCAGTATGTTGAATGCATTCAACATTCATCTCACAAATATTTCTTGGGCAACTACAAAGTATGTCAACCTCTACTTGGGACTTAAAACTAGAGTCCTTGAATATTTAAAGTTTTCATAACCTAAGTTTGAAATCAGACACATATGAAATCAATTAAATACTCGAAAAACACTCATATGCTCTTTATAATTAATAATTAGGTTCAATAAACTCTGTTTCCCATTCTTAGGTCAGTTATTTATTTATTTATTTATTTATTTAAGAGAGATTTTTGAACTCAGGTATGTACACATGCCAGAGAGACAGAGAGAGAAAGAACAGAAAGCAAGAAATCACCCCTCAGGGGGATGACCACCTCAATCCTTTCTCTTCCATTCTCTTCTCAGGATTTTGGACACATACACATGCCAGACATGACTTTCAAGCCCCTGGGTCTAGGATTCCACAGTTGACTATGTGGGAGTCTAGCACATTAACCACTATGCCATTCTGCTGGCCCCTCTAGGTCCTTTTTAATAGCCAATCTCTAAGTAAGACAAACACATATCTTTACTGAGTTTCCAGTTTACTAATATAAGATTATTTTCTTATCGTTAAAATATGTATAATATAATCTACCTCACAGAACTATCATAAAAATAAACACATACCATGACAAAAATGAATGATATTCAATAGCTACTAGTTTTCTCTAAAAAAAATTATGTACACATTGCTTTGTACACACAAAAAGCCTCACTATTTTCAGGAGGAAATTTTCTATTCTATGTACAGTTTCATGAGTTCTTAGGGAAAAATTACATAAAATTTAAAAAATGCTATTTGTTACAGAGTCATAATTCGATTTAAAAATATTCAAATTACAAAAATTTCTCATTTATCCTTAGTAAGGTAAGCCTGTTTCATTTATTTCAACAGCTGCATTTCAAATTTGTAGACATAATCTATTAACATCATTAAGCCCGTTGACTCTTCTGTTACTAGCAATAGTCTTTTAGGAATAAGGGGCTCTCAGATAACTTCTACATGCTACGATCTAAGGTTGAGAAGTTTCACATTAAATTCTACAAGAGACAGAAAATTTAGTTCCTATCATGCATTTATTCCCTTAGAGAAAACATAGTTCAAGCATCTGAATACAGAAAATACATCATTGATCAACAACAAAACAATGAACACAAAGGTTTCAATAGTATTTTGGTAATAAAAAATAGTATTTTGGAAAATAAAACTCAGTATAGTTACTGTTAGGGAATAAGTGTTAATGAAGACATTGATAAGGAGGAAGAGATCATGGTGGTGATAATTTCCATATTATATTGAACATGTGCAACATGTGAAGTAGTTAACATCTGTTCAAATCCTTCCCTGGTAAAGTATTAAACTGAAGTGAAGCAAAGAGATTGTAAATAGTAGGTTTCACAATCTCATTTTATAGTTGAGAATATTAAGGGTAAAGTGATTGAGTGACTGACTTGTTCAAGGCTATGTGAGAAGTATAAATCTAGGATTTAAAAATAGTTTTCAACTGATTCTGAAGTCCACCTCATCACGATATCAATATAACAAAGAGGTAATGAGACAAAAATAATGATTCAGCAACCCATTTGGAAACATATAAATTCTTTGTTCATTCTTATTCCAAACAGATGGGAAAAAATTAAAGAATGTTTTCTAGACATGGACTATACATGTATTTACAAGAGCATGGAAGGCTCATCTATTTACAGAAAATCCAGTTCCCTTCTGTTCAATAAAGGGAAATGAAGAGTAGAATTGAAATAATCTCCCAAATTCCACCAGAATTCCCAAACTCTTCATGAATAGTATTTTATTGCATAGTAGGTTAGTTCTCTGAGGATATGTTATAGCACTTTAGAATTTTGGGAGATTCACATTCACTTGGCCTTTGTCAAAAAACTTCTAAGGCAGTGCTAAAAATGTAGGGTAAGATTCTGCATTTTTAATAACCTCACAGGTGATACCATATTGTTCACACAATACACTGAAAATAGCAAAGTTCTAAACTAAGGTGGTGACACTGAAAACATCCTAAAGTAGAATTCCTAGCCTACAGAACTAACCTATAGTTTTCAATATTTATGTTTAATCAACTAGTCTTATTACCAATTTATTAGTTTATCTTTTGTGAAGAATGAAGCAGAGGAGGGGACCAGCAGTTAGCCTAATGACTACGTCGCTGGACTCCCATGCAGTCGACCATGGTATGAGTCCCTGACCTGGTGGCTTAAACTCATGCCCTACACGTGTGCATGTGTTTCCAAGATCCCGAGAGGAGAATGGAGGAGATGAGATCCCGAGAGGAGAATGGAGGAGAAGAAACTGCGGTGTGGCCATCCCCCCTGGGGGGTGATTTATTGCTTTCTGTCTCTCTGTGTCTGCCTTTCTGGTGAGTGCACACGTCCTACAGCAAAAACATCTCAAAAAAAAAAAAAAAGAGTGAAGTAGAGGAGGTAAATAAAATAGGCAATCTATATATAAAGCTTTGTAGGGGGCAGCAGATGGTGTAGCAATAAAATTTTGCATTAGCCATTTGAAAAAAGAAATCAAATCAGTAGTAATGTAGTCTATTAACATCTCTAGATTAACCAAGATTATATCAAATTTTTGGAAGGATTATAGAATATAATAGAAGGATTACCTGATTTTTCTCCTCAGGAAAGATATAATCTATAAAAAGTATTTTTAAAAAATTAGCACCAAACTTAATGATAATAACTGCATGAAATGGAACTAAAATTTTTGGAGGCAATGAAGATTTTTCACCAGATTCATACTTTCAGGAAAAAGAGGGATGATACAGATTTTAAACAGGGAGAATTTAGCCTTTTTTGAAAATTGCCAGTGGGAAAGCATGCTGAACAGAGACAGACAAAGTAGGAAAAGACAGAAAGCATCCACCAGTGGGATGTGGTCACATTGAATCCCTTCTCTTCCATTCTGTCAGGATTCTGAGCACACACGGCACATACCCCTGAACTCTTGGTGACAAATCCTAGCGCTGAATAAGCCACTCTTCCTTTACCATTACTCCAAGATAGGCCTCCTCTAGAAATTTCATATAGATCCTCAGAATTTCCTCCATTAGACTGGCCAGGAATCCACCAAGAATTTCCTACAATCATTTTTCTTTCTGTATGCTATTGAAGTTAAGTCGTTACTAACCCAAACCAAGTTGTCCATAAATTAAGGGATTAGCTTTTTGTTTTGTTTTGTTTTGTTTTGAATGCCAGAGGGTACATGTGTGCAAGTATGTGAGAGAGAGAGAGAGAGAACACCTCCCAATGGCTAGTCACATTGAAATATTTTTTCCTTAAAGTATCCACCCTATTAAAATCCTGGGAATAGGTGCACACACCCAGAGTGTAAGCCTCTGGATTGAGGACTGAACTGTAATCCTGGTCAACCATGGGAAATCTGACTCCCTCAGCGCACAATTTCACCACTTGGATTTCTTTTTTTAAAGAATATCATTCACAGTTCGTTCAGCATGTCACCATCTACCAAGTTCAAGAGGTTTTCATATTATTAAGATTGAGATGTACGTGGGCTGGATCCTGCATGGCCAACTCTGTGGTTCAAATCCCAGACCCAGTAACTTGGAAAACGCACCACGTGTATGTGCGTGCATGTCCAAAACCCCGAGAGGAAAATGGAGAAGGTACGGGGTGTGTCCATCTTCTCTAGGAACTGCTCTCTCACTTTTCCTCATTCTCTCTCCTTGGCGAGCACACACGCCCTATAGCAATAACAACAATAAAAATTGATACATACATGTTGAAATAACTAATTTTCCCAGCTACTTAAAATAGAGTCTTTCAGAATTAAAAGAAAAGAAAAAAAGGCTTAAGGACTAGCTGCAGCAGCACCCAAGTGGCATGACTTCTTGGGAGGTTGGAAGCTGCCTGACCTAAGTGCAGATTCTGTGCCAACCTGAACACACCAGCATGTGTGCTTGTACGTGCCTGGAATCCTAGCCAGCTGGGAAGCTGGGGTGAGAGGATCTCAACAGAGCAAGAGCCTGTCAAAAACACCTACCTCGGTCTCATTCCTTTTCTGTCTCTCAAAGAGTTAAAAAAAAAAAAAAAAGGACTTAAATAACCATCTTCATTTAAAAAAAAAAAAAACATTATTAAGCAATAGCTGCCAATTAAGGTTTACCAACTTTATAGATGTTGAGTCTGGTTAATCTATGTTTTCAGACAAAAATGAAAAGGAATTAAGTGATTTAATTACACTTTTGAAAATGATATTTTACAGACACAGATACACACACAGACACACACAGATTGATCTACCAAAACAAAAAGTACATGTTAACTATGTCAGCATGCTTTGAAAAAACAAAATAAGAAAAAAATTAAGTGGCTAAAAATAACATCTAATCTGGTCGATTTTTAATACGTATTACATTTTCCATATCTTTACTCCGCTGTGGTACTCCATCTTGTGGCTTTGTCCTTATATATGTGCATTTGTGCATCCATTATAAATTTTCTCATGAACCCTCCCCCGACCTTCCTCAAAACAGCCCCCGATACCGACCATTACTATCTCTATTTCTATGCTTTCTAGTCCTTTGCTTTTTGCCACAGAGTGCAGGCTTTTGGTATGTGTTAAGCAGGGGCACAGTGTCATGTTTTTATAAGGTATAGACCTCAAGAAAACTCTTCCCTCCACTTAACTATGAGGAACACATCAATTGTTTTCAGTAGTGCTAAGTACTCTGTCGAGATGGGAGAAGTTTCATGGAAATTTCCTAACCTTACACAACAGGTAATTCCAATAATACTGCTTCCAAGGTTTCTCTGGCTGATTTTCTTCTTAACGAAATATGATAAAATATTAATACAAGATGCCAAGAGACACACATAAACAGAAACACTGCAGCACGTTTGTTCTGATGTAATTGCAGGATGTTGGCTCCACTCCTAGGTAATTATTGCATTAGTTAGCCAGGGGTCCCTATAGGGTTATGCAATTTTTTAAAGTGGTTAGACCAGATATCCTGTCTATGGGAAAGTCATCTGTGTGCAGCCCCACATCAGTTGTGCATTTCTGAACAATAATAAGGTTTTTTGCATACTTGGCAATATCCCAAGCTACGTGTGCATAGGCATGCACTTTTTTCTCTCTGTACATGATGTACATATGTGAGCATGCACACACATGTACACACAACTTGCTGGCAAACAGCCAAAGACGGAGAAAGCAAACAGTTGATAAGTTCAACATGCTAAACTATGCTAAATCATATATAACTTTTCCATGCTTTTTCAAAGAACATTTATAGCAA
>NW_006159536.1:3903097-3909395 GCF_000334495.1 Tupaia belangeri chinensis
AAGGTGGTGACACTGAAAACATCCTAAAGTAGAATTCCTAGCCTACAGAACTAACCTATAGTTTTCAATATTTATGTTTAATCAACTAGTCTTATTACCAATTTATTAGTTTATCTTTTGTGAAGAATGAAGCAGAGGAGGGGACCAGCAGTTAGCCTAATGACTACGTCGCTGGACTCCCATGCAGTCGACCATGGTATGAGTCCCTGACCTGGTGGCTTAAACTCATGCCCTGCACGTGTGCATGTGTTTCCAAGATCCCGAGAGGAGAATGGAGGAGATGAGATCCCGAGAGGAGAATGGAGGAGAAGAAACTGCGGTGTGGCCATCCCCCCTGGGGGGTGATTTATTGCTTTCTGTCTCTCTGTGTCTGCCTTTCTGGTGAGTGCACACGTCCTACAGCAAAAACATCTCAAAAAAAAAAAAAAAGAGTGAAGTAGAGGAGGTAAATAAAATAGGCAATCTATATATAAAGCTTTGTAGGGGGCAGCAGATGGTGTAGCAATAAAATTTTGCATTAGCCATTTGAAAAAAGAAATCAAATCAGTAGTAATGTAGTCTATTAACATCTCTAGATTAACCAAGATTATATCAAATTTTTGGAAGGATTATAGAATATAATAGAAGGATTACCTGATTTTTGTCCTCAGGAAAGATATAATCTATAAAAAGTATTTTTAAAAAATTAGCACCAAACTTAATGATAATAACTGCATGAAATGGAACTAAAATTTTTGGAGGCAATGAAGATTTTTCACCAGATTCATACTTTCAGGAAAAAGAGGGATGATACAGATTTTAAACAGGGAGAATTTAGCCTTTTTTGAAAATTGCCAGTGGGAAAGCATGCTGAACAGAGACAGACAAAGTAGGAAAAGACAGAAAGCATCCACCAGTGGGATGTGGTCACATTGAATCCCTTCTCTTCCATTCTGTCAGGATTCTGAGCACACACGGCACATACCCCTGAACTCTTGGTGACAAATCCTAGCGCTGAATAAGCCACTCTTCCTTTACCATTACTCCAAGATAGGCCTCCTCTAGAAATTTCATATAGATCCTCAGAATTTCCTCCATTAGACTGGCCAGGAATCCACCAAGAATTTCCTACAATCATTTTTCTTTCTGTATGCTATTGAAGTTAAGTCGTTACTAACCCAAACCAAGTTGTCCATAAATTAAGGGATTAGCTTTTTGTTTTGTTTTGTTTTGTTTTGAATGCCAGAGGGTACATGTGTGCAAGTATGTGAGAGAGAGAGAGAGAGAACACCTCCCAATGGCTAGTCACATTGAAATATTTTTTCCTTAAAGTATCCACCCTATTAAAATCCTGGGAATAGGTGCACACACCCAGAGTGTAAGCCTCTGGATTGAGGACTGAACTGTAATCCTGGTCAACCATGGGAAATCTGACTCCCTCAGCGCACAATTTCACCACTTGGATTTCTTTTTTTAAAGAATATCATTCACAGTTCGTTCAGCATGTCACCATCTACCAAGTTCAAGAGGTTTTCATATTATTAAGATTGAGATGTACGTGGGCTGGATCCTGCATGGCCAACTCTGTGGTTCAAATCCCAGACCCAGTAACTTGGAAAACGCACCACGTGTATGTGCGTGCATGTCCAAAACCCCGAGAGGAAAATGGAGAAGGTACGGGGTGTGTCCATCTTCTCTAGGAACTGCTCTCTCACTTTTCCTCATTCTCTCTCCTTGGCGAGCACACACGCCCTATAGCAATAACAACAATAAAAATTGATACATACATGTTGAAATAACTAATTTTCCCAGCTACTTAAAATAGAGTCTTTCAGAATTAAAAGAAAAGAAAAAAAGGCTTAAGGACTAGCTGCAGCAGCACCCAAGTGGCATGACTTCTTGGGAGGTTGGAAGCTGCCTGACCTAAGTGCAGATTCTGTGCCAACCTGAACACACCAGCATGTGTGCTTGTACGTGCCTGGAATCCTAGCCAGCTGGGAAGCTGGGGTGAGAGGATCTCAACAGAGCAAGAGCCTGTCAAAAACACCTACCTCGGTCTCATTCCTTTTCTGTCTCTCAAAGATTAAATAACCATCTTCATTTAAAAAAAAAAAAAAACATTATTAAGCAATAGCTGCCAATTAAGGTTTACCAACTTTATAGATGTTGAGTCTGGTTAATCTATGTTTTCAGACAAAAATGAAAAGGAATTAAGTGATTTAATTACACTTTTGAAAATGATATTTTACAGACACAGATATACACACAGACACACACAGATTGATCTACCAAAACAAAAAGTACATGTTAACTATGTCAGCATGCTTTGAAAAAACAAAATAAGAAAAAAATTAAGTGGCTAAAAATAACATCTAATCTGGTCGATTTTTAATACGTATTACATTTTCCATATCTTTACTCCGCTGTGGTACTCCATCTTGTGGCTTTGTCCTTATATATGTGCATTTGTGCATCCATTATAAATTTTCTCATGAACCCTCCCCCGACCTTCCTCAAAACAGCCCCCGATACCGACCATTACTATCTCTATTTCTATGCTTTCTAGTCCTTTGCTTTTTGCCACAGAGTGCAGGCTTTTGGTATGTGTTAAGCAGGGGCACAGTGTCATGTTTTTATAAGGTATAGACCTCAAGAAAACTCTTCCCTCCACTTAACTATGAGGAACACATCAATTGTTTTCAGTAGTGCTAAGTACTCTGTCGAGATGGGAGAAGTTTCATGGAAATTTCCTAACCTTACACAACAGGTAATTCCAATAATACTGCTTCCAAGGTTTCTCTGGCTGATTTTCTTCTTAACGAAATATGATAAAATATTAATACAAGATGCCAAGAGACACACATAAACAGAAACACTGCAGCACGTTTGTTCTGATGTAATTGCAGGATGTTGGCTCCACTCCTAGGTAATTATTGCATTAGTTAGCCAGGGGTCCCTATAGGGTTATGCAATTTTTTAAAGTGGTTAGACCAGATATCCTGTCTATGGGAAAGTCATCTGTGTGCAGCCCCACATCAGTTGTGCATTTCTGAACAATAATAAGGTTTTTTGCATACTTGGCAATATCCCAAGCTACGTGTGCATAGGCATGCACTTTTTTCTCTCTGTACATGATGTACATATGTGAGCATGCACACACATGTACACACAACTTGCTGGCAAACAGCCAAAGACGGAGAAAGCAAACAGTTGATAAGTTCAACATGCTAAACTATGCTAAATCATATATAACTTTTCCATGCTTTTTCAAAGAACATTTATAGCAAACCCCCCCCCCTTTTTTTTTCTCAAGCATTCATGGTCCCTTTGAAAAGAGTGAGAAGAATCTTTCAGAGAAAAGGGTCATTTTATAGAGTAATCTCCATATATCAGAAGTTGGCAGTCTGGAAAAGAAAATCAGGGACCCAGTCTTTTCCATTTGAGAAGTATAATCTGGGTACATCAGAAAAACACACCCTTTAAAACAGTCACATTATGTCTGATCAATATAAAAGGATGCCTAGCCATTTTGCACTTAATAAAACAATCAAAGTGAAAAGAACTCTGCCTTTCTTTCCCACTGAAATTCTACTAATCATCAATTGGAGTCCATTTAAATCTGACTGGAGTCTGGCACCTGGCTTTTGTTGGCCAGTCAATCCAGCACTGGCAAAAAAGCATAAGCCCTGGGATATGCAGGCTCTGAAAACCTAATTTTAGAATTAAGCTATGAGCTGTAAGCACACAAATGGATTAGGCACAAATAAGTATACAGACCAAACTACCTACAACCAAACGTTCAATTCCCTAGTCTTTTAATGTTGATAACTGATGATTTTCTTTTTCTCTCTCTCTCTTTTTTTTTTGAGAAGTTTTTGCTATAGGGCACGTGTGTGTGCCAGAAAGACAGAGAGATAGAAAGCAAGAAATCACCTCCCAGGGGGGATGGCCATGCCAGAAGTTCTTCTCCTCCATTCTCCTCTCAGGATCTTGGGCATGCACACACACATGCCTGGCATGAGTTTAAGCCATCGGGTCCGGGACTCAAACCATGGTTGACTACATGGGACTTCAGTGACATAGCCATTACGCTAGCTGCTGGTCCCAATAACCAATTTTCAATAGCTTTACAAAGCACATACACTGTGAACAATCAAAAGTTATTTCAAAATCTTGCACTATTTCTACAGCCCATTAAGGTAGTTGGTTCCCAAGATAAGTTATAAATTATGCATTGTTACATCAGTTTACTGAATGAATATTATTTTACCATATCACCTTAAGGTATCTTAGAGCTGACCATGTCATTCTAAGATCCTCAAAGAGGTATTGCTATTTTCCCAGTGTCATCAAACACAAATTAGTATGAGGAATGACACCAGAACCCTTATTTCTAGTCCTGAACTCTATAATCAGGTTGAATTGAAACTTAAATGGTTCACTATAAATAAAGCATTTTTTAAAATAATTATTTAAATGGCACCAGCAAATAGCATAGTGGTTATGTTGCTTGAATCCCATGTAGTTGATCGTGGTTCATATCTTGGACCTGGTGGCTTAAAACTCACACCAGGCAACAGGCAGAGTGAGATAGAACTGAAAAAAGTAATTACATTTACCCTAGCCACAAAAAGTTTAAGATACTTAGGAATAAATGTAACTAAAGAAGTTAAAGAACTCCACACGGAAAACTATGAGAAGCTAAAACAAGAAATTGAAAATGACACATAAAAGTAGAAGGACATCCCATGTTCTTGGATTGGAAGAATTAATATAATCAAAATGGCAATTCTACCCAAATTAATCTACATACTTAATGCAATGCCAATCAAAGTACCAGACACATTATTCACAGATCTAGAAAAGACAATCACAAAAGCAGTCTGGAATCATAAAAGACCTCGTATTGCCAAAGCAATCCTGCACAAGAAGAGTGGAGTGGGCAGCATCTCACTCCCAGACCCAAAAATATACTATAAAGCTGTAGTAATCAAAACAGCATGGTACTGGCATGGAAACAGAAATGTGCACCAATGGAACATAATAGAATCCCCAGAAATAAATTCCCAAGCATACAGTC
Source organism: Tupaia belangeri chinensis (assembly GCF_000334495.1). NCBI lineage: Eukaryota > Metazoa > Chordata > Mammalia > Scandentia > Tupaiidae > Tupaia > Tupaia belangeri. The sequence continues at coordinate 3,908,157 of NW_006159536.1, forward strand.
AACTGATTTTTGGCAAGGGTTATCAGTCAATCCAGTGGGAAAAGGAAAACCTCTTCAGCAAATGGTGCTGGAAAAACTGGACATCCACCTGCAGAAAGATGAATTTGAACCCCTTCCTCTCACCATTGAGAAAAATCAACTCAAGGTGGATCAAAGATCTAAACCTAAGACTTCAAACTATAAAATTGCTCCTAGGAAACACTGGAGAAACTCTGGGAGACATTGGTATAGGTGAAGAATTCCCAAATAAGACTCCCAAAGCACAGTCAATAATCCTCAAAACAGACAAGTGGGATTACATAAGACTAAGAAGTATTTGCATGGCAAAAGACACAGTAATTAGTATGAATCCACAGCCCTCCAAATGGAAAAATATTTTTATAAACTATGCATTATATAAGGGGTTGATAACCAGAATATACAAGGAACTCAAGCAACTGTCCCAAACAAAGATGATCAACCCTATTAAAATATGGGAGAATGAGTTGAAAAAAAAAAAAAACACTCTCTAAGGATGACACATGAATAGCCAAAAGGCATATGAAAAAATGCTCAACATTCCTCATTGTAAGGGAAATGGAGATCAAAACAACAATGAGATACCACCTAACCCCAGTCAGAATGACTAAGATTGAAAAAAGAAAAAATGAAAAATGGTGGTGGGGATATGGTGAAAGGGGAACTCTCTTACACTGCTGGTGGGAATGTAAATTGGTCCAGCCACTTTGGAGAACAATTTGGAGATTCCTCAAAAATCTACAAATGGAACCTCCATATGATACAACAATCCCACAACTTGGTATCTATCCAAAGGACAGAAGAATTCTTAATCAGAAAAGTGCTTGCACATCAATATTTATTGAGGCATTATTCACAATTGCTAAGACATGGAAACAACCCAAGTGCCCGTGAACAGATGGATGGATTGAAAACCTGTGGCACACATACTCTATGGAATACTACTCAGCCATGAAAAAAAAAGACCCTGGGACCAGCAGTTAGCGTGATGGTTGTATTGCTGGACTTCCATGTAGTCGACTGCAGTTCACGTCCCAGACCTGGTGACTTAAAACTCACGCCGGGCACATGTGCGTGCATGCCCAATATCCCGATAGGAGAACGGAGGAGAGGGGATTGCAGCGTGGCCATCCCCCCTGGAGGTGACTTCTCGCTTTCTGTCTCTCTGTCTCTCTCTATCTGGCGAGCGCATGTGCCCTATAGCAAAAACCTCTCAAAAAA
>NW_006159536.1:3909904-3920113 GCF_000334495.1 Tupaia belangeri chinensis
GGGGGTGATTTCTCGCTTTCTGTCTCTCTGTCTCTCCAGCAAGTGCATGTGCCCAATAGCAAAAATCTCTCTCTCAAAAAAAAAATTACTTATTTAATTTGATTCATTATTATTATTACTCTTCAGTTTGATCAGAGAAAGAGAGAGACAGAAGGAGAATGAAAAAGCAAGCTACCAGGTCTGGGAATTGAACCACAGTTGGCCACATAGGAGCCCAGCACCTTAACCACCACTCCACCTTAACCACCACTCCACCTCCCCAAATAAAACAACATTTTAATCATAAATTTAAATAAGATCTTAAGCATGCCCTGAGAAGCTCTCTTACTCCAACACTAAAACCAACTTCTTGTTGTTGTCATATCATAATCCTTGCTTGGCCTACCCTCTGAGATAGAGACAGGGAGCTTCAGGAACCATGCTAATATGCAATAACAAAAATGGGTTCATTTATTTTACATTTGCAATTTTTAAAAATGGAATGGTCAGCATTATAGAAGGCATCCAGAGAGCATTTCTTCATGCACCTTTACTACAAAACAGCTATAATTGAACTATCCTGAAGTGAAGACAATTACAGGAGTAAAACATTTATAGCATACATCTTTCCACATCCCAAATAGCTGAGGGCATCTAAAGCAACCAACAATTACAGCGTTCTGCTTTAAGTACTGAACCTTCTGTACAGAAAAAAAAAAAAAATGTCAATCTTGTAAACCTAAATAACTACTGTATGCTTCATTTCTTTCTTCCTGTGCAGCATTCCTATAATTTACAATTTTCTAAAAAAAGACATCACTAATAATCGCATACATCCTGTCAAAGCTAACAATAAGAAGTTCTGCACTTAATCCTGATATACAAAACAGCAAGACTCATTTCACAGTACCCCTTGATGTGGCTCCTAAAAAGAAATAAAAATTATATAAATACATATACATATATATATGTGACCTACATAAATATATAATACACACACAAATGCACACATGCACACACACATATACATATCAATCAATATAAAAAAATAATTGGGCAATTTATGAGTATACATATCAATGTGAAAAAATAATTGGGCAATTTATGATTACCCTTAGCTAAAAAAAAAGTGTGGTTTTTAAGGAGAATACACACACACACACACACACACACACACACACACACACAATGGTTCTTACTAAAATTTGTTATATGCTCTCATTTAACATACAATAAAAGGAAGCATGTCCATAAATAATGATAAAAATTTTAAATTATTTGCAAGGAAAAAAGAAGTGAGACTTCATTTAAGATGAGGCTATACCTACACAGTCCAAAGCCATTTGGAGAGAGACTTCATTTAAAATGAGGCTATACCTACACAGTCCAAAGCCATTGTTCGGGTTTTTATGTTTAATAACTTTTTTTTCTGTATTATTGGACAGTAACATGTCAATTAGCTAAGTCTAATAAGAATTTAAAGAATTTATATAATTACACACCTAGTTTTATTGCTTTGCCTAAGATCATTGTCACCTCCTATAAAATACTTTTCATTAAAAAAGGCAATTTCTTCAGTCCTTTGATGGGACATAATTAGCTTTTCTGACACATCAAAGTCACCTTGCAACACTAACTCTATGCTATAACCCTAAAGCCAGGTGTGCTGTTACATGACTTTTTCTTTACAGTGCCAACGGAACTGTTGATGGATGCCTCTGTAGTTTATTATCTGACAGTAGGTGCAAGTAAATAACATTTTTATTTTAAAAACTATAATACGTAGTGATAATGAAGAGCAGAGGCAGTTTTTTCATTTACAACCTGTCCATAAATTTTGGCAGGAAATTGAAACTAATTTAATATGCTCAGTCTGAGGAAGTTACTCAGATCAGAGAACATACATGCCATAGTTAAGTTGCTGTAGCTAGGTTATTCTCACTGAAATGAGCAAGAAACAAAGTAGGGCTCCTCACTAGAGTTTTCACACTGACACATGGCATTTGGCTGGGCTTGAGTAGAAACACAGAGTTCTCTTATCTGTAAACTTCCTGCAATTATTCTCATTACTAAATACATTTAAATTTGCTGCCCCTCCACAACTTAAGAAAAAATTACTAGCATTTTTCTGTTTCAATTTAGAAAGTCATTGTATATCAATTAAGCCTTCATGAAACACTAGAATCTTTGGTGATATTCTTTGGTACAGTGACAGTAAGAATTACATACTTTGCTTTAAACTAAATATACAAAATGTCTACAGTAGAGAGCTTTGATTTACCTAACCTGCATCTTTAAATTAAGGTGCTTTTCAGTCAAGACTTCAGACAAATTCGGGCCCCAAATTCTGACAGGATGGAGAAATGGTGGAAGAAAGACTGTGGCATGAACATGCCCCACTAACAGGCATGTGTTGTCTTTTTGAAAAGTGCAGAAACTCCCTGGCAGTTTAAAAAAATACTTCAGACATTGTCAGGCAAAGGCTCCTACTGATAAAATATAATATCTTAATGCAACTTAAAGTTTAATAATTGGACATGAGGGAAAACCTCTCCAAAGAAGCAAGATCTTGAGTGCCTGGAGGTCAACAGGCCTCAAAAGAAGGCTACTTATGGAACTGTTGGAACAGCTCTCTGTGCAGAGCAAGAGTCTCCACCTGTTTAAAAAAAAAAAAAAAAAAAAGAATTTGACACAAAAATATCAAAATATGTAGTTTGCCCTGAATCTTATTTGTTAGGCCTGTGTGTTTGCCAAGGCTTAGAATAGCATGGTGTACTACCACTTCCAAAGTTTTTACAAAAAATCAAAATCTTGAATTCAATCCAATAATTGTTTTGTCTACAGAGACGTATCTCCAATTACATGATGACAAATGGTAGGAAAATTAAATTTTGCTCTACAAAACTGTGCTTAATTTCCAACTTTAAGAAAAATGCTTACATTTAAAGTAGAGGTACACAGCCTTCACTAAACATTGTTTCAGTTGAGGCTATTACATTTGCAAAGCAGGCTTTGTAAATGAGCCTCAGGAATATTATGCTTTATGAGACAAAAGATTAAATTGAAACAGAGAGGATGGACTGGTTTCCAGAGACCTAGGTCAATAGTTCAACAAAGGGCTCCATTGATACAGTCCCCAATTCTTTCTTCACCCCAGCTCCCCAAAAGGCTTTGATAGAAGCCAGTGAAGAAATAGTTCCAGAAATCGAAGGACCCTGAGTAAGACTTTGAAGAAATTTTACTCGTAGTCAACTGTTCCCCAATGAGACCCTAAAGGATTCTTGCTGTACAGATGTTTCTTGTTCATTCTTCAGCAGGTCCTTTGTGTGCTATCAATAGACTACTGACATGCTATATGGTTTTTAAGGTCTTCCTCTTCATCCTACCCTTAAAACTTTTAAGGCCTATTTCCTTTTTACAGAACTATGAAGAAATGTGATGAAGTTTCAAAAATTCAAAGTGGATTAAGAACAGCTCTAAGAACAATTTCATGAGTATAAAAATCATCAGATATGGGAACCAGCAAGTGGCGTGGTGGTTAAGGCTCTGGACATTCCCACATGACCGACCATGGGTCGAGTCCTGGACCTGGTAGCTTACTTTCTCACTTTCTCTCGCTTTCTCTCACTCTCTCTCTCACTCTGTATGTGTGTGGTCAAATGAAAGTAAATGAATACATAAAATGACATTAAAAATAATTCTTTAAAAAATGTCATCAAGTAAAAAATGCTACAAAACAAATATACTGACTTTCAAGAAACTGCGAGTCAAAATCTCTTACCATGCAGATGAAAATGGTCCCACAGACCTGCTCCCTAAGCATTGTGTGGGAACTTGTTAGAGATACAGACTCTCAGGCCAACCCCCAACCACCTTAATCTGAGTCTGCATTTTAACAAGATTCCTAGGTGATTTGAATGCACATTCAAACTACAATAAGTACAGTCCTACTCTAATTGACACCACCTAAAGATCTGCATAAGGTGGTCTATAAAAAAATATAAAAGATGGGGAACCAGCAGTTAGCATAATGGCTATGTCGCTGGACTCCCACGTAGTTGACCGCGGTTCGTGTCCTGGACCCGGTGGCTTAAAACTCACGCCGGGCGTGTGTGCGTGCGTGCCCAAGATCCCGAGAGGAGAATGGAAGAGAAGGGATTGCAGCGTGACCATCCCCCCTGAGGGGTGATTTCTCGCTTTCTGTCTCTATGTCTCTCTCTGTCTGTCTGGCGAGCGCACGCGCCCTACAGTGAAAATCTCTCAAAAAAAAATAAATAAAAGATGAAACTAAAAGGCAGTAAGCCACCTTTATGCTCATATGGATAGACATAAATCTTTTTATTTTTTTTTTTTGGAAAGCTCTTTGCTATAGGATGCATGTGCTTGCCAGAAAGAGAGACAGAAAACAAGAAATCACCCCCCCAGGGGAGATAGCCATGCCACAATCCCTTTTCCTCCATTGTCCTTTCAAGACCTTGGGCACGCACACACACGCACCTGGCAAGTTTAAGCCACTGGGCCCGGGATTCAAACCATGGCTGACTACATGGAAGTCCAGCAAGCTACATAGCCATTATGCCAACTGCTGGTCCCTAGATAGACATAAATTTACAGAGCTATTTATTAGGACTATTGATAAAGAACATCTAATGTTATGTAACATTTAAAAATACACAGACTGGGCCAACCTTGTTCAGGACTGCTAATGGGTACAAGGTTTCTTTCTGAGGTAATGAAAATGGTCTAAAATTATGAAATGTTTAAAAATTAGATTTTAGAACATTTTAGTTGTGATTGTTCCAAAACTCAGGAAATGTACTACTAACAACTGAATTACATACTTTAAATGGGTGAATTTAATGAAACGTACGTTATACCTCAGTAAAGTTGCAGAAAACATACATATTAGATAAACTTTAAAAATCATGAAAAGATCAAATCATTAATCATATATATATATACACACATATATATATATAAACACTTCACAACCACAAAAACAGCTAAGTGGAAATGAATGAATAAATAAACTGATACACAAAAGGACTACATGAACTTGATGAAAAAATGGAATTAAAGTACAAGTTTATTTTTGTGCAGAAATCCATGCATAGCTTTTGTCTTCTTTAGGTTTTGCCACAGGGCACACACACTGACTGGAAACTGAGAAAGACCATGGGAGGAAAAGTGAGAAATCACCTCCCAGAGGGATGGCCATGCTATGATCCCTTTTTCTCCATTTTCTTCCTGAAATTTTGGACATGTACACACACATGCCCAGCACAATTTCCAAGCCTCTGGGTCCAGGATGCAAATTGTGGTCAGACATGACAGTTCAGCACCTTCAACACCAAGACACCTCCTGGCTCCATCATAGCTTTTTCATAATATACTTTGTTCACAAACTTTTTAAAGACCCCTCAAATTCATATAATAGAACATTATTGAGCAATGAAAAAGAAATAGATCACTATTGCATACAACATTGATTATTTCACAAACAGGTTGAGAAGCTAAGCCCCTCAATATATCATACAAACCATGATTCCATTCATATGTAGTTCTCGAAGTAAGCTAGGGTGATAGAACTCACAGCAGTAATTACCTCCAAGGGTAGGAGAAAACTAACTGAAAGAGGCACATGGCCACTTACTACGATAAAGGAAACCTTTGTATCTTTACTGGAGTGGTTGTTACATAGTGATGACATTTGTTAACACTCCAACTATTCATTTAAAATCTGTGTCTTTTGCTCATCAACTGTACCTAAATTTAACAAAAATAACAACAACAACAAAAATCCCCCCCTACTCTATATATACTCCATATACACTAGAAAGTTGGAAATACAAATGTTGCAAATTAGGTCTCCCATCTCAGTCATCATCAGTACTATGATATTCTTTTGAGGTGAGTGTTTACTAATGGTTCTTTACACATTTTAATCACCTAACGTTATTTAATCCAAATTTATTAGTTTACCTAAAATTGTTTGCATCTGCTTACATTATCTAAAAGAACGTACATACCATCTTTTTTGTTTAACCCCCTTATATCATCATGAGCATCAATTAGAGGACTCTGGTATAATAGAGGATTGTCTGGAGAGCTACGTGTGTTAGAAGGAGCTGTTTATGATTCCTATAACTGAAGTTCCTGTCATCTAGGTTTGTTTCGTTTGTTTTTATATCCCTGTGCTCTCAGCGTTTGCTATTAGCCTCTCTCTCTCACTGCCTATCTGTCCTTTCTCCTATTTGCCACTAGAAGTACAATGTGAACTCAGCTGTGACTTCTGCAGAGACCTCCGCTGAGTAACATACCTAATGTTTCTAGTCACTCACACATCATCTCATTCTATTTTATTATTACTTTATTATCGTATTGCAAGTTCATATCATTTTGTCTTATTTTTCTAACTTATTTACTTCTGTCTTTCTCCCCGCAAAAGAATATGGAGCCTATAGGTGCATAGACCTCATAGGTCTCCCTTACCATTAAGTGCTAAGCAATGGAAAGAGTATCTTGCACAAAATACATGCTTAAGAAAATGCTGTGATGATGGCGAGATGTCTGGCTGGACAAATGAATAACAAATGGCTAAGGAAAACACTGATTTAAAAAATCAGAGAAGTGAGTGTAAAGCTCACACTTTATGATTTCAGGCCAGGGGCTGGGACCCTCTGAGTTGTAGGCTCCTTGCTTGCTAAAACAGGACTCACAGTTTTTGCCATATATCACAGCTGTGAGCCTTCTTCAGGGAAGAGGCTGATAGTACCTTATAGAAAGTTAAAAAATAATATGAAAGAAAATTAAATAAATATTTCTTTTAAAAAAGAGACAGATAATGAAGCCTAGACACACTGTGTGTAAATCAAGAACAAGCAAATCTTGAATAACTCTTCCTGTAAAGGATATAAGCTGTGTAAACTATAATGATATGCATATTTTAACTGCTCAGAGATCTTTCACATATGTTCTTCATCTATATATCTATAAATTATCTATTAGTTATTTTATAGTGATGTTTATAATAATTATCTATTTAGCCATCTTTTTACTTACCTACATATTAGATAAGTAAATCTAAATCTATAAATTATATACATAAATCTAATATATAGCTAAACAAAACACTGTTTTTTAGGATGAAGGGATAAATAAAGCCAAAAAAGAATATTCCCTACCCTTTCTGCCTTTAGAAATTGTTGGGACCAGCAGTTAGCATAATGGCTATGTCACTGGACTCCCATGTAGTTGACCACACTTTGCGTCCTGGACCCGGTGGCTTAAAACTCATGCCAGGCTCATGTGTGTGCGTGCCCAAGATCCCAAGAGGAGAATGGAGGAGAAGGGATTGTGGTGTGGCCATTCGCCCTGGGGGGTGATTTCTCACTTCCTGTCTGTCTCTGTCTGTCTGGCGAGTGCACACGCCCTATAGCCAAACCTCTAAAAAAAAGAAAGAAAGAAAGAAATTGTTGGAAATTCTGTTTATTTCTCTCTAGACTTGGGAAGCAAACAAGGGACATTAAAGTTTAAAGAAGTGCATTTTATAATAAAAGATTTGGGTTAATGTATGCAAATAATTTAAAAAGCAAGACAAAGAGTGCAGAGTTCAAATAAGTGTTTGATTTCAGTAGCATGTGCCAAATGAGATAAAGGCAAATCATCCATATAATTACAGTTGTGCCCCCTTATCTGAGGTTTCTGTTTTCCCTGGTTTAAGTTACCTAACTTCAACAGTGATCCCCAGATAGGTTAGTACAGTACAGTACGAGACTTTGAGAAAGAGACCACATTCACGAAACTTTTATTGCTGCATTGTGTTATCATTATTCTATTTTCTTACATATTATTAATAATATCATAGTGTGCTTAATTTATACATTAAACTTTTTCATAGCTAGGTATGACAGGTAAAATACATGAAGGGTTTAGTACTACCTGAGGTTTCAGTCAGTCACAGGTATTCTTGGAACATATATCACCTGGATAAGGGAAGACTACTTTTTTGAAACATCTGAAGAGCACAGAGCTAAAGTTAATTCAATTAGAGAGTCACACCTAAGAATTCATTACAAGTAGTTTTTCAAAGTAAGCAGATGCCCTTTAATAACGTCTGTCCTAAAAAAACCTTAAACATTAAGACAGAAGTAGGCATATTCCTCAGGACCGAAATGCTCAAATAACAACCTCAAAACAAAACAAAAGAATCCTCCATATCTGGTCTAAAAAGGACCTGAGCAAATAACAAAACAAACATGGGAAAAAACTGATTGTTCTTCCTCCCAAAGTATTCTGTAAGCATGGATAAAATGAAGATTCAATGATGAGAACTTTTAAATGGTGCTATATATATTATATATATATATATATTAAGACTGTGAAAGTCATTTACCACTGAACCCTAAATGAAATCTTCTGGGGGGGGGGGAAATCTTTCTTTGTGTGCATATATGATTTGGCGAATGAGACCACAAACAGATCATAAGTTCCTTTTTCCATTATTTTCTAGACTTCATGTATTTCTGAGAAAATTATATTCTTTTGGAAAATCAAACACAAATAATTTTTAATGACAAAATATTTAATTCAGTTCTAATTAACAGTATTAACAAGTAGGTGTATTTGTAGCTGAGCGTGTGCTTTTCTGCTTTGGCTTTGTGAGTTTTCATTGTGTGTTTTTTTTTTTTTTAAACTGCTCAGTAACAAATAATAATTAGAGGGCTGTGTGATTATCTGTCCATTTTAATGACTGTATTTTAAAAGTCCAAACTTTTCCTCCCACACTCTTATCAAAAGTTAAAGGGCAAGAAGGCTTTAAAATCGGGCATTAGCACTCACTGGCACCCATCGCCCAGAAGAAAAGATCTCATAGCTCCCTCTAGCTCCAGACTGGGGAACTTGAAAAATCAAATAGAATAACACCCAACAAGAGGACCAAAAGGCCAAAACATAAAAGGGAAATCAGGAAGAATCAAAATGAAACCATTATGCAAGCACTGGGTTTGTAAGTGGAGGAAATTTGTCAATTAACACTAATTAAAAAGAATATTCACTAGTTCATTGGCAGTAGATTTTCTTCCTCACTTTCAAAGACTGAATCATTTCTGTGCATGGTTTTTATTCAAGTACAAAAAAAAAAAATTCCAAATTAATTTTATACAGTCTTCAAGAAAAATTTCATTATTTGTTGTTCTTGCAAACTCTTCAACAAGACTTTTTGGTTTCTAATTTCATTTGGCAAAGTGATCAGATGATCCTGATAAACCTGGATAGCTTTGGCTTGAAATGATCACAAGGAACATTCTATCTCCCTCATCTATGAGCTGGGAGACCAGACTGCCTATCTCCTTAACACAAGACCAGAGCTTCACTAAGTATCCATCCCTCCCTTTGCCCATGATGCCAAAACCGAGCAAGCCAGCAGTACATGAGCATTTGGTAGGCACTCTAGGAAACATTCGAATTAATTAATACCATTTTTTTTTTAACTTCAGCTAGGGATATTCTGAATTATAGCTACAGTAAGAGGTGTTTTGGTAGTTTTCCAATTGTCATGCTTAGCACTTTTATTTGGCTTAGAGCCTGACAGTGTACTTAGGTTTACTTGCTTCAAATCTAAGGGAACATTTTCTGTCCCCTTACCAACATGCTCTTTTGGGAGGCTTTGGGAAAGAAAGCCAGAAATAGACAGGGGAAATGGAGTATCCACAGAATATAAAAGCTTTGCTTCATCAGGTGTGCCTAGACAGGTGCAGAAACTGTGGAAGGATGAAGCAGTGGTGTCTGTATATCCCTCTGACACAGGTTGCAGCCCTATCAGAAAAGACTGCTGAGGACCAGCACATGGTGTAATGGTGGCATCACTGAACTCCCACTTGGCTGACTGTGGTTTGAGTCCTGGATCTGGAGGTTTGAAACTCACATGAGGCATGTGTGCATATACACCCAAAATCCCGAGAGAAGAATGGAGGAAAAGGGATTGTGGCATGGCCATTCCCCCTAGGGGGTGATCTCTTGATTTCTGTCACTCTGTCTCTGTCTCTCTGGAGAATGCACATGCCATGCCCTATAGCAAAAACTTCTCCCCCCCCCCAAAAAAAAAAGAAAAGAAAACAATATGCTAACCAATGGCTAAAAAAAAAAAATACAAAACAAGGTGTGGGGGGGCACCCACCCCCCAGCACAGCCACACGCCGTGAAGGCCTGGCCAGCCCCCCCCCCCCTGGG
>NW_006159536.1:3921406-3935975 GCF_000334495.1 Tupaia belangeri chinensis
GAAAAGACATTGAATGATAAAGCGGGGAGATTGATGTCTCTGTATTGACTGACATGCATGGCATTCCCTTTTGAAAAAGCAATGGAAGTCAATGTAAAGTTATATGTAATCCAATGTAATATAAAGAAGATTATGATGATAATAAAAAAAAAAACAAAAACAAGGTCTGGATATTAGTACCTTACAACCATCATAAAGACAGAGACATTCTTACATTAAATCATGAACTAAACATTAAAAATAATACATATAGAACTGGCAGGTGACATGGTCATTAAGACACTGCAATCCCACATGGTGAAATGTGTTTCTAGTCCCAAACTTGGCTGATTGCTTTCTCACTTTCCCTTTCTCTCTCTCCCTCATAAAAATAATAATAATAATAATAATAATAATCAGTATGAAATTAGTAATACTTTAATAAAAAATACCACATTTGTATCATTAAAAGATAATTCCAAATCCTTGAGAAGCAAGGGAGGGATTATAAAGAAGTGTAGAAATAAGAAGTGCCTACGCAGTATTGTTTTCCCTCACTATTTTCAGTATTCTTTGATCCTAGAGGAGAAAATGTTAATCGTCTCCATGTCTCAGTCCAATGTAACAAGACTGGTTAAAAAGAATTACAGCCGGGAACCAGCAGTTAGCGTAATGGCTATGTTGCTGGACTCCCACGTAGTCGACCGCGGTTCGCGTCCCAGACCCAGTGGCTTAAAACTCACGCCGGGCGCGTGTGCGTGTGTGCCCAAGATCCCAAGAGGAGAAAGGAGGAGAAGGGATTGCGGCGTGACCATCCCCCCTGGGGGGTGATTTCTTGCTTTCTGTCTCTATGTCTCTCTTTGTCTGTCTGGCGAGCGCACACGCCCTATAGCAAAAAAACTCTCCAAAAAAAAAAAGGAATTACAGCCAACAAAAACAAACTGTCTACATTAAAAAGAAAATCTCACACTGCATCAAAAAAGTCATAGGAATATTTTGCTTTCTTAGGTTTTGAAAAGTATCCCTAAATATAGTCTCCATAGACAAATAAATTCAGTTCTACTGCTAGTGGCCTAAGAGCTAACTATTTCTTTTTTTACATAAAGGATCTTTAGAGGAATCTTTTTCTTAGAAAGATCAGAAGCACAATCCTATATTGAAACTCTACACTTGAAGTTTCCTTAAGAAACTCATATCAAAGTCTCTGGGTTTGGGGTGGGGAAAAAGCAAATTAACATTCCCAGACCCCACCTCACAATGTCTACATGAAAATCTTTCATATGCGCCTCAAATGGATTTCACACATATATTTGAAAAACAATGATCCAAACTGGGGAGACTAAAAAGACACATGCTAACGGGACATAGAGCCCCATAAGGATCACATCAAATAACACCTCCTTGCTTTTACGAAACACATTTGATCAGTATAAAAAGGAGATAATTGGTAGCAATATAAACCCTTGAAAGAAAAAAAGCCATCAACATCAAATACCCTCAAAAGTATTTATTACAGTTGTCAGATACAGGTGATATCTCATTTTGCCTTTCTAGTGGTGATTTATATATTTTGTAGAGAGATAAATGAATAAGTACATAGCTTGACTTTCTGTTGTTGGCCTTTTTAAAAAGTGTATATATTTCTTCCACAACAGAGAGAAAGATAATGAGATAGTGAAAGTGAGAGCAAGACAGACACCCCCAACTGGGTCTTCACACTGGGATCCATCCCCAGGCTTAGCCAGCCTGGATCACACACACCTGTATGCACACCCAGCAAGTGTACAGAGGGACCGTGGGATGCAAATCTGGGACCTGGCCATGAGGCTTCTTCATTGCAGAGCACCACATTACTGCTACCCCAACACTGCTGGCCTGTTGTTGCCTTTTTAAAAATTATTATTATTTATACATTATATTGCTATACATCATTTAGATTGTGAAGAGACTTTACCCAGCATGATTTACATCTCAATCCAGCTCGACTGAGACTATTACACACATCCTTGTCAATAGATGATAAACCTTATCTGTGTCCTACAAGTGTCTTACCTCTCCATTTTCCCACCAAATTTCCTTTCCTACACTCTTCCCCTCCAACATTCTCTTTCCACTTTGTCTCTAATGTCCATTACAGTTTTAAATACTTTTATGTTCTCCAGTCTTTCAGTCTCTACCCTAGAGTGCAGAAAGTCGATGTATTTTTTTTTTTTTGGAGAGGTTTTTTTCTATAGGGCACAGAGAGATAAAAAGTGAGAAATCACCCCACATGGGGGATGGTCACGCCGCAATCCCTTCTCCTCCATTCTCCTCTCGGGATCTTGGGCAAGCACGCACACGCGCCTGGCATGAGTTTAAGCCACCAGGTCCGAGACTTGAACCGTGGTCGACTACGTGGGAGTCCAGCAACATAGCCATTACGCTAACTCCTGGTCCCAGTCGATGTATGGTAAGTGGAGACATACACTATCTCTCTTTCATAGCCTGACTTGCTTCATTCAGCAACGTATCTTCCACATTTGTTCACTTTCTATCAAATTCCAGGGCCTTGGTTTTTTTATGGCTGAATAGTATTCCATGGAGTATATGTGCCACAATTTTTCAATCCATTCATCAGTTTGTGGACATTTGGATTGGTTCCAAGTCTTACAAATCATGAATAATGCTACAATGAAAATACTCATGTAAGCACTGTTCCAACTAAGTGCTCTCCTGTCCTTTGGGTAGATACCCAGGAGTGGAATTGCTGGATCATATAGTAGTTCTATTTGAAGGTCTTTGAGGAACCTCCATATCATTCTCCAAAGTGGTTGGACCAGTTTACATTCCCACCAACAGTGTAGGCGTGTTCCCCTTTCACCAAATCCTCTCCAGCACTTATTATTATTTGTTTTTTAAATCTTCACCAGTCTGGGGAACCAGCAGTTAGCATAATGGCTACGTCACTGGATTCCCACGTAGATGACTGCGGTTTGCATCTCGACCCGGTGGCTTAAATCTCACGCTGGGCGCATGTGTGTGCGTGCCCAAGATCCCGAAAGGAGAATGGAGGAGAGGTGATTGTGGCATGACCATCCCTCCTGGGGCATGATTTCTCGCTTTCTGTCTCTATGTCTCTCTCTGTCTGGCGAGCGCACGCACCCTATAGCGAAAACCTCTCAAAAAAAAAAAATCTTCACCAGTCTGACTGGGGTTAGGTGGTATCTCATTATGGTTTTGATCTGCATCTCCCTTACAATGAGGGATGTTGAGCATTTTTTCATGTGCTTTTTGGCTGTTCTTAAGTCTTTCCTAGAGAGTTGTTTATTCAGCTGTTTTTCCCATCTTTTAATTGGTTTAATCATTTTCTTCCAGGTAAGCTGCTTGAATTCCATGTATATTCTATTTATCAGTCCCTTATCTAAGGCACAGTTAACAAAAATTCTTTCCCATTCTGAGGATTGTTGATTCACACTAATTATGGTGTCTTTTGCTGTGCAGAAACTCCTTAATCTGATGTAATCCCACCATCTATTTTGGGGATTATTGCCTGTGCTTTTGGAGTCTTGCTTAAGAAGTCTTTGCCTACCCCAATGTCTCCCAGAGTTTCCCCAGTGTTTTCCATCAGTAGTTTTATAGTTTGTGGTCTTAGGTTTAGATATTTGATCATCTTTCTGCAGGTGGATACCCAGTTTTTCCAACACCATTTGCTAAAGGTTGCCCTTTTCCCATTGGAGTGACTGGTACCCTTTGTCAAAGATGAGTTGGCTGTATGTTTTGGGGTTTATTTCTGGAGTCTCTACTCTGTTCCATTAGTCTTCATGTCTATTTTTGTGCCAATACCATGCTGTTTTGATTATTACAGCTTTGTAACATATTTCGGGGTCAGGAAGTGAGGTGCCACCTATTCCAGTCTTTTTGCACAGGATGGCTTTAGCAAAACAGGATCTTCTATGGTTCCATACAAACTCTATGATTGTCTTTTCTAGATCTGTAAAGAACGTCTCTTTTAATTTGAAAGCAATTGAATTAAACAAGTAGATTAATTTGGGTAGTATTGCCATTTTTATTATACTGATTCTGCCAATCAAGGAACATGGAATGTCCTTCCACTGTTTAGTATCCTTTTCAATTTCCTTTTTAAGGTTTTCATAATTTTCCTTGTAGAGGTCTTTTCACTTCCTTAGTTTTATTCCTAGGTATCTTATACTTCTTGTGGCTATGGTAAAAGGAATTACATTCTTCAGTTCTATCTGTCTGCTTGTTGTTTGTATATAGAAATGCTATCGATTTTTTATGTTAATTTTGTATCCTACCACTTTACTATATGCATTTTTTACTTCGAGAAATTTTTTCATGGATACTATTGGGTCTTCTATGTCTACAATCATGTCATCTGCAAACAGGTAATTTCAGAAATTGGAAAGAAGAGCTGAAATTATCTCTGTTGTTGTCTTTTAATACATTCTTTTTGTTTTGTTTTGTTGGTTTGTTTTTAGGTTTTTCCCATAAAGCATGTGCACTTGCCAGGAAGAAACAGAGAGTGAGAGTGCGAAATCAATCCCAAGGGGGCTGGCCATGTTGCAATCCCTTCTTCATTATCTTCCTAGGATTTGGAGCACACATGCACATGGGCCCAGTGTGATTTTCAAGCCACCAGGTCTGGGACTCAAACCATGGTTGACCATGTGAGAGTTTAGTCCTTAGTCGCTACGACACCTGCTGGTCCTAGCTTTCATATTTTCAATCACCAAGTCACATGTTCTTTCCATCTAATCAATATTGGATTGCCACCATAATAGCAGGGCCTAGATAGATCATCTGAATTCAAGTAGCACCAACTCAATCCCTGCTCCAGGCACCACTCCTCACATCAACAGGTAGAGAGACTAAATTATCAACTTCAATATATTCCCATGTATGATCTGTCTAGATACATAGTATTTATAACAACCATAATAAAGTGGTATTGGTATGAAATTCAATAATAGTAAAGGCCTGCCCAGGACACTGTTAAAGTAACAAAGCTTACTTAGGATTTTTTTTTTTTTCTTTTTGGCTTTGGAACAATTTTATTGCATTTGTGTTTCACAGAAAAAACATGACAGAATTGAACAGAGTCAGCAGGTTCCAATCTCTCTTCTGAGAAACCCCACAGATGAGGTGAGGTCGGCCTTCTCCTTTCCTGGGGCCGAACCCTCCCCACTCAAGCAAAAGCTAGAAAAGGTTTGTAGCAATTGCTTAAAAAGACAAATCCATGTATGAGAGCCCACGGGTGATCAGGGCTCAGACTGGCTCCTGCCTCTTCGGGACTGCCTTCTCCTGTCTGGATAGCCCTTCTGAGAGAGACTTACCGCTGGAAGCACCTCCTAAATAAGAGGTGTCCACTCCAGTGCGCAGGTCAGTGTGGGTCTGCTGGTCATAGTGAATGGGACAGCTACCTGACAACTCTAAAGAGTTGGGGGCAGTCACGGCACCCCAGAGCACAGGCACAACAGTGTCGGGTGAGGATGCAGACACGTATGGACACGTGTGCAGCTTCCTTAGGAACTTGAAAGGAAAACTCAAATTCTGAGGATTTCAGAATCTTTATCACCTGAAATATTGGTGATGATAGAAAAAGACAGGATGATTGCTAAGGTTTTGCTAGCTTTGATATTCTGACAAAGACTTGACTGGATAATTTTTAAACCTCACATATGATATACTACCTTATTCTACCACAGCTCCATGACTTACAGGTACTGAGACTGTGTGTATATTATTAATCTCTATGAATCTGCCCTTCCATTTATAAGATAAAGATAACATTGGCACCTACTGGAATTATTGCAAATGTTAAGTGAAATAAAGCTCTTAGAGCACTGAGTACTGCTACTGATTCATTGTAAACTATCAATAAATAATAATGGATGTAATTAACATATAGTCTGAATTAAACTTTTCTCAAAAAAAATCACGTTTGTTGGCTGTTAAGCAGTCTCTACACATTTAAAAAGCTCAGTTTGGCCAAGGTCACAGAGAAAGCCAATGACTCAACTGGGAAGGTCTGATAGAAATTAATTCATGTAAGTCTATCATTCTCCCAGATGGGACTGAGAAACAGAGACTTTTTTCATTTAAGAATTATGCCATTTAACTTTATTTATCCATTTATTTACTTATTTTAATTTGAGCATAGAAGGATAGAGTGAGAGAGTGAAAAAGTGAAAAAGCAAGCCTCCAGGTCTGGGACTTGAACCGCAGTAGACCATGCGGGAGTCCAGCGACCTTAACGACCATGCCACTGGCTGGCCCTGACACAGATATTTTTTATTACTGTGTTCAATGCTTTTAACATGATAGCCTCTAGGTTTTTTTCTCTCAGGATATACTAAAGCAGTCAGGCTCAATTCTATCAATCTCTAAGACCTAGTCTATGAGGATGCCTTGCAGACCCCAGATGCCCCTTCCTCTTGTATATTTTCGACCTTAACAACCATGCCACTGGCTGGCCCTGACACAGATATTTTTTATTACTGTGTTCAATGCTTTTAACATGATAGCCTCTAGGTTTTTTTCTCTCAGGATATACTAAAGCAGTCAGGCTCAATTCTATCAATCTCTAAGACCTAGTCTATGAGGATGCCTTGCAGACCCCAGATGCCCCTTCCTCTTGTATATTTTTGATGGTGGAGGGTCTACCCTAAATGGTTTCAATATTTCAAACACTTCCAGTTTGGCTTATAACAGTTATAGAACAGTTAAAGATTAACAGGGTAGTGGTGAGATTTTTTTCTTTTTATAACAACCAAATAAGACCCATTCAAAACAGACAAATGTCTACTAAATACATCCCTGGGAAGGGAAAGAAGCTATGTGAAACGAAGTGGCAAAACGTATAAAATGGTTCGGGATTTCTCTTTCATTACTGTTATCAAATTTCAAAATTAAAAAGTCAATAGAGGTATAATATTTATTCAAGGGACACAAAACACATGGAACAACGCTCAAAGGTGCATTTTAAAGACCTTCAGACACGTTAAGGGAGCTGAAGTTATAAGATAATAAAAATACTATTACAGTCCATTAAGCATGTTGTAATGGTGCTCAGGGATGATGCAGTCATGTTTTGTAAAAAGTTATTTTCACCCATCTCCCTGAGAGGAAATTTAGTCCAATCTAGATATTCTCAAACTGGAAAACAAACCAAAAAAAATTAAATAATGCAGAAGTCTATTTTTCCACCAATCAGACCTGAAACACAAATTTGAGTGTTGAGGGTATTTAGAAAAAACCGTAAACCTGAAAGGAGACTTTTAACCAAAAAGCAATTTTGAATGCCTAAATCACTCTAACTTGTCAGGGTCAAACATTCAGAATTGACTAGGATGAACTAATTTTGGATCAAATGTTCAAGTTTTTGATATCTTACATTTGAAGTTGTAAAAAATTGATAAATCCATTACCAAATGGTGGGATGACACTGTTCTAACAAAGACAAATTTGTTCTTGCTTTTGTCTTTTTTAAGAACATAGTTCAAATGGTTATAGTCCTGAAAGAATTTGAAAATCACCCTCTTCTATGAATAGTAGATATAAAGGGGATTGGGGAGGAATTTAAATAGTTTGATGAAAATGCTCATTATGAAAAAAACTATGGGGACCAGCAGGTGGCATTGTGGTTAAGGACTCTGGACACCCACATGGCCAACCACAGTCAGATTCCCAGACCTGGTGGCTTGCTTTTTCACTTTCCTGCTTTGTTTCTCTTGTTCTGTCCCTCTCTGGTCAGGAAGGAAAAGAAGGAAGGAAGGAAGGGAGGAAGGAAGGAAGGAAGGAAGGAAGGAAGGAAGGAGGGAGGGAGGGAAGGATGTTTTATAAAAAGAAAAAACTATGTACAGATTTCAAACTTTTTTTGTGCCAGAATAAACTCACACTTTAATTCCATTTATCCACCTCCTGTTTTAAGTTCTGTCATATATACATAGCATAGGCCCTCTGTATCCGTGGGTTCCACATTCAGAGATTCAAACAACTGCAGATCAAATACGTTCTGTTATTACTGATGAGCACAGCATAGTTAGGGCACTAAAGGTTCATCCGGACTGAACTAGCACAGATGGTTTTTCCTGTCATTGTTCTATAAAGAATATAGTATACTAACTATATGGCATTTACATTGTATTAGGAGGTTTTGTTTGTTTATTTTAGTTTTTGTTATAGGGCATGTGCATTTGCCAGAGGAAGAGAGACAAAGAGAGGGAAAGTGAGAAAGCATTTCTCAAGGAAGATGGCCCACTACAATCCCTTCTCCTCCCCTCTCCTCTCACTCTTTGTAGCTTTTTGACTCTCACCATCATCTCATAACACATGTACCTGGTGTGATTTTCTAACAGCCTTGTTTGGGACTTGAACCATGTAGTCAGTCATGTGAGATCCAGCACCTTAATCTCCACAACACCTGGAGGCTCTGCTTGTTCGTTTGTTAAAACAGAGTCTCACTGTGTCATGATTTCTGACTTCAGCCTCCTAAACAGCTAGGATCACACATGCCTGCCCTTAATCAACCCTGGGCCCCCTATATATATGCCTTGGCTTACTGCAGTGTCAACCAGCACACAGCCATGGCGGGGCCTTTATTAGCCATTAAAAACAACCTAGAGATGGTTTAAAGTGTACAAAAAGATATAAATGGATTATGTGCAAGTGCTACATTATTTTATACTGAATAAAGAACTTGAGCATCAACAGATGTTGGTATCCAAGCGGATTCTGGAACAAACAGTAATCCCTCATGATACTAAGGGATGACTCTGTGTTTGTGTGTGTGTGTGTGTGTGGGATGACTCTGTGTGTGTGTGTGTGTGTGTGTGTGTGTGTGTGTGTGTGTGAGAGAGAGAGAGAGAGAGAGAGAATGTGTGTGTGGGTTTAACCTCACATACAAATCCGCAGAGAACAAAATCTACACTTATCACTGTGAATGATCGCTGTTGATTGTACTAGTTTTTGAGTATTTTCATTCCAATCTCTAGAACACAGTTGGCATCTAATAAGTGAAAGGTCAATACATTTTTTCAATAAATATGTTAAGTATACAATGATTATTCAGTCATGAAAGGATCTAGATATATAAGTGTACATATTTGTGCATGTGTGTGTGTGTATGCATATATGATTTGAGATTTTTTTTTTTGAGAGGTTTTCGCTATAGGGCGCATGCACTCGCCAGACAGAGAGAGACATAGAGACAGAAAACGAGAAATCACCCCCCAGGGGGGATGGTCACGCCACAATCTCTTCTTCTCCATTCTTCTCTCGGGATCTTGGGCATGCACGCACACGCGCCCAGTGTGAGTTCTAAGCCACCGGGTCCAGGACGCAAAATGCAGTCACTACGTGGGAGTCCAGCGACATAGCCATTACGCTAACTGCTGGTTCCCATTGAGATTTTTTTTTTCAATTTTACCAGAGGGCATGTGCATTTGCTTGATAGAAACTGAGAGAGAGAAGAGAGGGAAAGTGATAAACCCCCTCCTCCTCTGCCACTGGGAATGGTCACGCTGCAGTCCCTTCTTTGTTTCTCCCTCCTTTTGGGATTTTTGGGTATGAACAATCAGCCTTGTGCCTTAACCACACACCTCTGGCTGGCCATATTTAGAAAAAAATTAAAAGAGAGGGATGAGAGCATATATTAAACATCAACTATGTGCCCAACTGTGTCTTAACATTTTGCTTATATTGTTTCATTTAACTCTCACAACCACTCACAGAGAATAAGCACCTAGAACATAATATATGGTAAACATTGACTTTGAAC
Source organism: Tupaia belangeri chinensis (assembly GCF_000334495.1). Classification (NCBI taxonomy): domain Eukaryota; kingdom Metazoa; phylum Chordata; class Mammalia; order Scandentia; family Tupaiidae; genus Tupaia; species Tupaia belangeri. Next base: position 3,931,164 of record NW_006159536.1, read on the forward strand.
TCCTTGGATCTATTTGATTGTTACCACTCTACCATCGTGCCCGATACTGAGATTCAGTTTTCCTCTACTGGATATATGTAATGACCATTCAAGTAAGTATTAAAAAAACAATACAGTAAAATCATAGAATCATGAGCATCTCAAAGAATATCAGTGCTCCCCAGGACATGACGACCAACACTGGGGCACATCCTCACTGAAGACACACAGGAGGGTGAGCGGGTAAGCGCTGGACTGGGAGTCTAGTTCTGGCCACAGGCCGGGTCTATTCAGAAAACAAGGGCTTTATCTCATCCTCAGGATAACTCACAACCAAGGTTCAAAGATTAAGCAACAAGGGGCCAGGTGAGATGGTGGAGAGGTGGGGGGCATGTGACTTCTAACTAATGGAAATGAACTTACCATAATTTTTTGACTCTCACCACACTAACATACCAATACTGGGATTCACTCTTCTTTTGTATTGTTATTTATCAACAAGGGAAAATGTCTACTGGCATTTTTTAACTGTCACATTGGCAATGTGTTACTGGCATCTAGTGGGTAAAAGCCAGGAATCTACCAAACATCACACAACACACAAGACAGCTCTTCTACCACAAAGAACTATGTGTGTCAAAATATCAACAGTGACCAGATTGAGAATCCTGACCTGTATAATCAATATTTACTACCAAAAACACTCTGTTATTCAGTCACTTATAGGGTATCTGTTCTGTGCCGGTCATGGTTCTAAGCACCAGGGATAAGCTGGTAAGCAAATCAGACAAGGTTCTTTGTCTCAGAGTTTATAATCAACAGTGAGAAAGTTTAAGCAGATAAATAAATAAAACTAGTTCAGATAAGTGCTAAGAATATAACAAAACATGGTTAAATGGAGAAGGTAGAAATTAGACTTACATTCCATAAGATGGTCAGGGAAGGCCTCCATGAATACAGGGATTGGGGGAGGAGTTAATCACGGAAGTGACATCATGGGCTACATTAACACTGCCTCTACCTCCTACACGTGGATTTGGCAGAGAGCAGGATAAGGACAGAAACACAAGAATAACGTAGCAGCGTACACAATACTCCAGGCAAAATTTGCTGGTTGATGTCAAGATGCAGAAAAGCAGAGGTAAAAAAAATAGAACAGGAAACAGTCTATTTGCTATCAAAAAATTTCCCCAGTGAAGCACTATCAAAATGAATGGAGTGCCCATGGAAAATCAAAACACAGATGACAGCTAAATGAAAATAATCCACTTAAAATTTCTTTGGAATTGTAAACAGTAGGGATTGGCAAAGTTTGTAATAATGAAGCCCTTATTGAAATTCAGTTTTCACAAAATTCAAGTTTACTTTGCTCTTGTAGTAGATATGTTCTAAAAAGGTTTTGCTAAACGTGAAAATCTGTGCATGTGGGAAAAGCCAACAGCTGATTTGGGAATACTCTCCTCCTTAGTCAAAAGCTAAAAACTTGTCTTTGAGGCATTGCAAATTTTACATATGTCAACATCCATACTTACACCAATATATTGTTTTCTATAGGTATGGCCTAAAGGCTATTCTCGAATTACAAATGGGTTGTTTTAGCAAAGTTCATTTATAAATCAGTTACTTGGGACCCAGAATATATACTCCCAGAGAAACAATATTGTGTTGTAAATAATCCTTAGCCTGGCCAAAAAAAAAAAGTTTATCTAACTCACACTGTATTTATTTAAAATACCAAAGCTAACAACAATTTTAAACATCGCTTTTATAGAAAATGGATTTAAAATTCCAATTCCTTTTTTTTTAATGAGGTTTTTGCCTTAGGGCACACTTGGGAGACAGAGACAGTGAGAGAATAAGTGAGAAATCACTCCCCAGGAGGGATGGCCTTGTGACTATCCCTTCTCCTCCTATCAAAATGAAAGGAGTGCCCCATGAAAAATCAAAACACAGATGACAGCTGAACGAAAATAATCCACTTACAATTTCTTTGGAATTATAAACAGTAGGGATTGGCAAAGTATGTAATAATGAAGCCCTTATTGAAATTCAATTTTGGGCATGCACACACATGTGCCTGGTATGATTTTTCAAGCCACCAGGTCCAAGACTCAAACCACGGTCAGCTCTGTGAGAGTCCAGTGATGTAACCACTATTCCTGTCTCCTGGCCCTGAAAATTCTAATTCCTAATGCCTATTGGCTGACACTGAGAGCTTTGTCTGCTTTGGCACAAGTAGAAATTGTGGTGGTCTCAAGTCATGGGGCATAGGGGTAAGAAATCTTCACCAGTGCAGGAAAAGTGATGAGAAAATGGACTGCCAACCGGGACAGGAAGCCCTGGCAGTCAGGGTATGAGTAGAATTATTTGTATTAACTCATTCAACAAGTATTTGATGAGATGTCAGATATTTATTGATGAAAACAGCTTCATGTCTCTCTCATTCCATAGTGTGGAGATTTAAAATGTGTCATAGTGGTAGAGGAGAAAAAAGGGGCCATGAAGGAGTAAGATTTTGGTGGCAAGAGATGTGTCCTAATAAGAGGTTGTTGAGGACAGAAGGACAAGACAGGAAACATTAATTTAACTTAAAATCTTCCATCTTTGATGTAATATAAACCTTCCAGACTTCAACTGGTTGAGTCAGCTCCCACATTTCATAGAGAAGAAAGCTGCCCTTGAAAGGCAAAGTTGTTATGTGGAATAAGATACATAATGCTTGATAATCAAACAAAGCATGTATGTTAGTCAACATCCATACTAACTTTTCCTCCTTTTTATAAGTTATACTCTGGAATAAAAGGAAAAGCTTCAGAGATTAATAAAGAGGAAAAGACCTCAAAACCCAACTCCCTATTTGATAGGTGAGAAAGGAGAGGTCCAGGGAGATAAACTTATATGCTTTGTCTAAGACTAAGGTGGAATGAGGGCTGGCTGGCTTGCGTGACATTGGAATTTTAACCATTTTTTTCACCATTATCACATTTATTATCAAGATGTGGACAATGAAGAGCAATATCTCTGAGAATAATTATCATATGTACACTATAAAGATATTTTAAGCAAAAAATTTAAATAGAATTTCCAATGTAGAGAAATTATACACTGACTAAAATCAATCTCATAGTATTTATACCCTCTGTATTTAAGCATAGAATTTAAGTTTCTTTTCTTTTTTTTTTTTTTTTTTTTTTTGAGAGGTTTTTGCCATAGGGCGCGTGTGGTCACCAGAGAGACAGAAAGCGAGAAATCATCCCCCAGGGGGGATGACCATGCCGCAATCCCTTCTTCTCCATTCTCCTCTTGGAATCTTGGGCACGCACGCACACACACGTGGCGTGAGTTTCAAGCCACCAGGTCCGGGACTTGAACCGCGGTCAACTACATGAGAGTCCAGCGACATAACCGTTACACTAACTGCTGGTCCCTCGAATTTAAGTTTCTGAATAAGTGAATTTTCTAGAACATAATGAGTGTCCTTAAATGCCAACATTTTTAGCCATTTTCATTGAGAAATTTCTCTTAAATGTCTTAGTTATAGTCAATGGAAATAAATATTTTCCTTCAAATCATCAATCTACTAAAAATTGAGTAGTTTTTATGAATTCCTTTTATTTATTTTTTTTTAATTTTCTATAGGGTACATATGCTCACCAGAGAGAGGGAGGCGGAGAAAGAGAGGGGGAAAGTGGGAAAGAACCTCCCAGGCATATGGCTGCACTGCAATCTCTTTTCCTCTCAAGATTTTGGACATATATGCACATGCACCTGGTATGTCTGTCAAGCTAGTCTGGGACCCAAATCAACCAGTCAGTCATGTGGCATCCAACTGCCTTAATCAACATGCCTCTTACTGGCTCAAGTTTCCTCTTTTTTATTTATTTTTTTAATAGGGTGCATGTGCTCACCAGAGACAGACAAGGAGAGAGAAAATGAGATATCACCCCCAGTGGGTAAGGCTATGCCTCAATCCCTCTCCTCCATTCTCCTGCTGGGATTTTGAGTACACATGTACATGCACCTGTCATGATTTTCAAGCCACCAGGTCTGGGACCCCAACCATGGTGGGCCATGTGGGAATCCATCAGTTTTACCTCCACACTGCCTACTGGCCCTTCAAGTTCCCTCTTAACTTAAAGTATTTGTGTGTCTTCATCTTCATGCTTCTTTTTTATAGCACAATAATCCCAATGAGATCCTTCTAGTGTTCTATAGAGAAAGAAAAGTTGAATCATAAAGACAGAAAATTATATGAGAGTCCAAAAACTCTGAGAAAGAACTTCTGCAAAGCTAAATGATCATTATGATGACAGTTTAGGTGGCTCAGAAGCATGTCCAATGACACCACTCTGAATGTATCTTATCTCTTACCTCTTTTGATCTCAGTTTGGTAGCATTTTTCAATTATGTCCAAAATCTCAGCAGTTTTCTGAATAGTTGAGATACTAAAAATGTAAACTTCAGTGAGCTGGAGAGAAATAATAATTAAGAATATATACAGGAATCAGCCACGGTAACACATGCTGCTAAAGACTATGTGCTCTGCAGACTGTGACCACGTGGAAGGCCTAGGTTCAGTTCCTGATACACTTTAACAGTTGGCCTGGCAACATGTACTTTCAAAGCCAGTGACCAGAGGAGGCTGAGGTAAGAAGAGCGTAAGTTCAGGGTTAGCCCAGAGAATACATAGCAAGACTCTGTGTAAGAAAAATAACCAAAACCCAAAACAACAAACTGTGTGTGGGGGTGTATGCCTGTAGTCCCAGTAGGAAGTCAGAGGTACAAAGGTAGGGACAAGCAAGACTGGGTCTTAAAATAAAATATATATATATA
>NW_006159536.1:3936357-3954345 GCF_000334495.1 Tupaia belangeri chinensis
GTAAAGAGAGATTTTTTTTTTTTTTAATATAGGGCGCATATGCTCAACAGAGAGACAGAGACACAGAAAGCGAGAAATCATCCTCTAGGGGAATGACCAGGCCACAAGCCCTTCTCCTCCATTCTCCTGTCAGGATCTCGGGTATTCAAGCAAACACTACATACTTGAGTTATTTATTTATTTATTTATTTATTTATTTATTTATTTATTTATTTATTTATTTATTTATTTAAGCAAACACCACATACTTGAGTTATTTATTTATTTATTTATTTATTTATTTATTTATTTATTTATTTTTTAGAGGTTTTTGCTATAGGGCATGTGTGCTCACCAGAAAGAGACAGAGAGACAGAAAGCGAGAAATCACTCCCCAGGGAGGAAGGCCACACGGCAATCCTGTCTCCTTCATTCTTCCTCTTGGGATCTTGAGCACGCATGAACATGTGCCCAGCATGAGTTTAAGCCACTGGGTCCAGGACACGGACCATGGTCAACTACATGAGAGTCCAGCGACATAGCCATTACACCAACATGAGTTCTTTCTAAGTCGCTGGGTTCAGGAGTTGAAATGCTGTTGACTACTTGGCAGTCCACTGATGTAACCATTATGCCATCTGCTGGTCCCTGAAGCTACATTTTTACTACGTAAGGTGAAGCTGGGAAAATGCAGTCATCAATAAGGATCTTTTAAAAAGTCTTATAGAAAGTAAAAATGGATTGCATTCTTATACATGCTTGAAAGTGGGATCTTTTCAGTAATAAAAACTTTTGTTTTTATTACATATTTTTGAAGTTCACTTAACAGAACAAAGAGACAAAAAACACCTCCAACAGGGTCTTGATGCTGCAATCCACTTTCAGCCTTCAATCATCCCCAGATCCTGGGCTAAGCGCATGTCCGTCCAGTACACTCAGGAGGTCTCTGGACCTGAACTGAGAATATCCCCATATGGAATCACATCCCAGAGCATGTTTTACTACTGCACAACTGTCTGGCCCTTTAGTATGTATTTATTATTATGAATGTGCCTACATATCCAGTCAGCATAGTTGGTTTAGATGATCTCTAAGAGGCTCATCCATGTGAAAATATGTTTGAATCACACTAGAGGGAGCATACTTAGAAAACCTAATAACAATGCTTGTCTTTCCTTGCCATTAACAACTGAAATATCTTTTTATTCTCTATTCTGCCAAAACACTTTCTGTATACAAGCTGGCAACACTGGAGAAGTTGTCGTCTTCTTTCTTTCCAACTCTAAGCATTGGTAGCCAAAAGTATCTCTGTTGCTCAAATACTCCATGCCATCTGCCAGCAGTTTCCCCATACTGTGGTGCCATCTGCCAGGCTCTCTGCTTCCGAGTCCAGGCCATGTTGCTTATACTGTGTTTCAAATGGCTCTTTCACCAGAAGAGAAAGTGAGCAAACCAACACCCTTCCACTGTAGCCATTCTTGGTAATCATCCCAAGCACTGTCCTTTAGCAGACTTACTCTAAAAAGGACAAAAACTACCACAGATGAAATGAAACAACTTCCTTTGAATTTTTTTCCTACCCTGTTAGAGTAAGGAATTAGACAGCTACACAACATTAATATAATCAGTCATTAATATGACAAATTTTACAGCTATGTTTCCTTTTTGTTTATATAAGGTATTCTTAATTATAATGAATTATTCTCTGGATAAAGAACCAAAGGGAGGAAAACAATCCTTATTTCTATAGTTAATCCTGATTATTTTAAAAGCAACTTCTGGCAGAAATTAATAATTCAGTTGAATGTTATTAACAGTATAATGTTAACTTTATGCTGCACTGCACTGTTCTTCATTCTAATCTACTTAAAATTCCTGACTTTAAAGTAGAAACAACAAGGGCTGCATAACAGTCTCTTAACAAGGTTAAGCCTAAAGAGTTCCATTAATATCCTTGCTAAGGCCACCAGGAAATTCCTTAAAGCAAGAGGGTTTCAGGCTTTACTGAGGATTACACCCAAGGGCTTTTCTTCCTGGATGTGTTACTGCTGGGAATTTATCTTACATTTCCATCACACTCCATTCTTCAGAGGAGGCCCTTTTTATTCCCAATCACTTATCAAAAATCCCAGGATAATTCAACTACCATGAAATGTGGAAGCCTTTCCTAGCCTAGTACCAAAATTAAGTTAGTACTTAAGTGAATGTCAGGGATCGAGTTCACTCAGAAGAAATAATATCATTCTACCCCAATGTCAGAAAATACACATATGTTAAGGCTCACCATCTGAGGTTTCCTAATCTCTACAGATGGTAGTGTTCTCCATAGGTATGTCTGATCCGTAGAAATGGTAGAAGGCACTTTTACATTAATAACCTTCACATTTCTTTTAAATCTTTTAGCTTTGTAAACCACAGATCTTGATGTCAGGGCATTTGGCTATCCTCCTCAACTTCTAAAAACATAGCATCTTTCATTCTCCTAAAATGTGTGTAATAAAAAGTCTCTAGTTTTGAATTTCCACATTTCTACTTCCCATGAAATAGTTCATATTTGTTGTAGTTGAATACTTACAAATATTACTAGGTTAAAATTTTTACTATAGCTATCATTATCCACGTATGCTCACCTTAAAAAAATAAATTAAATAGGGGTTAGCTATTAAGTCTTGCTGTTAAATGTTACAAATATTTTTCTGCCTTGAAGCATATCATATTTTTAAAGCCTATTAAAAAGTATTTATTTTACATTTAAAGTGTTACATCTCTCTCACTGAGATTTGCAAGTGAAAATAAGTTCTTGAAAATTTGTTCTCAAGAACTTGGAGCCATATGACTATTAGAAATATGGAACGAAGCAATAAATATTCTGAAACATTGATTTCTTTTTAAAATTCTTACTAAGATCATAAATGAGTTTCAGATTGAAGTGATTCTGGTACTCGAATCTGAAAGAGAATATACCACATGTTGAAAACTAAGGGGTTAATATGATAGTACTAGCAATTTTTTTGATAAAATCACTTATTAAATAGTTTAAGATTAAATGTACTATTTAGATATATTTAAACTCATGGTACTTACTGGATCCATTTACAACACAATGGATATACTGTTGGAAAGAATTACAATATACTGCAAAGTTAGCAGCCATGAGTACAAATGAATTCTACTGAAGGAATTTCAACGAAAGACAAATCCTAGTAAGTAAGCATTAAAAAAACAACCTCCCTCTCAAATTATTAAAGATCTGTTGGGAGGTATTAGTGCCTTACTTCTTCCTTGGGATGAGGTCTTTTTCTTTTCTTTTCTTCTCTTTTTTAGAGGTTTTTAGCATAGGACGCGTGGGCTCACGGGAAAGAGACAGACACAGTGAGAAGGAAAATGAGAAATTATTTCCTGGGGGGATGGCCATGCTGCAATCCTGTCCCCTCCATTGTCTTCTTGAGATCTAAATGCGCACACACAAACACATACACACGTGCCCGGCATGACTTTCAAGCCACCAGGACCAGAACTTGAACCTCAGTCAGCCATATGAGAGTTCAAATACATAACCACTATACCATATGCTGGCCCTGTGAGATGAGCTCTTCATGAGCTTCAGAAAACACTACCCCAAAATATGGTACATTTGAGAAAATAGTTGAAGCAGAAAGGCTCTTCTTCCCCTGGGCCTTATCCCTACAATAGGACACAAAATCTAGGAAGGTCACTCTAACATTCTTCTGTCCTTTTACCCTGAAGCACGTCATAGGACTCTCATTTCAGAGGAGTTGTTGTTTTACCAAGAAAAAGTATCATTCTTTTTTTGAAGACACAGGGACACATGGAAGAGTCTGTATGAACAGGCCTTGCTAAATTCTCTCTAGTTTATTGCCATTAAACCATACCACCTTTGTCCAATCGTGCTTCTCCAAAACTATCCACTTCTTAATCAAACTTAGCATTAAAACTACTGCTAACAAGGTCCCCTTATTTCTCTGGGTCTTCATTTCCTTTTGAAAGCTCTTGTATCACATAAAACTTGTACTAAATACATACATGCTTTACTCTTGGTCAACTGTCTTTTGTTAGAGAAGCCTTAAGCCATGAATCGAACAATGGATAAGGAAAGACTTTTTTTCATCCCCTGTACTCTTCTTTCTCCCAACAGCTTAAGGTACCAACAGCTTAAGAGAATGAGACAGTCTTTATTCTCAAGAGAAAGTTATTTTCTGATGAGAAGGCTTTCTTCTAAAATGTATAGTGCAAATGGATAAACTGATAAAGATGTGCCTTTGTGAATCTTCTCAATGATATTAATTAAAGAATGTATTGTAGATAGATGTTAAAAGTTCACCAAGGGATTGACATGGAACATTTGAATAGTAATACAAAAATAGATAATATGTTCCATTTTTCTGAATCTGTAGTCATTAACTGACAATAAGTAGGAAGTTATTTTTAAATTTAAAAGGAGCGAGGGAAAAAAAGAGAAAAGAGGTTGAAAGAAAACCATTTAATTATACCACCATGGACATCACATGGTTATATGTATTTGACTGATTTTGAAATCTTAAAAGTATACATACATTTATAAAAAAGAGACTAACAGTCTCAGAGATGGACAATCACACAGTAGTAAAATGCAACAACCTGAAAGGCAATCCCACGTGAGAAAAATTCCCAGGTCATGTCTAGAGAACTCCCTGAGTAGGCTGGGACTAAGCACATATTTGTCCATAATCCAGAGATGGCTGAAGACGGGGGTGGGAGGGATGGGAGAATCACAGCATGGAAACCCTGTTTGGGTACTCTTTCCTTCTCTCTCATTGTCTGTTGGTCTCGCTCATGGGAGAAATAAAAATAATAAACTTAACAAAAGTAATATTCTTTTTTTAATATCCATCCATTTTGAATAGAAATGTAGAATGTCCTCTGTACAGGAGGATATTAATATGTTCCAAGGATGTCACCCATTCCAAAAGCTATTGAATGTTTTGTGTTCAACATTATTGAACATTATTAGCATTCTACTACCCAATATTCACTTAAGTGCACATTCAACCTATACTTGGAAGTCTACATTTATCAATATGCAGTAAGTAGACTTCTTAGAAGTTTATGTAACTTCATGATAAAAAGAACTAATATTCCCCTCTTTCTAATATTCATCTTTTTTAAATAGAATTACAAAATATCCTCTGTTTGGGTGACATTTAGCCCTCTGTCCCAAGGATGTCAACCATTCTGAAAGATATTGGGTATTTGCTATTATTCAGCAATATGTGTTCACTATAGAATATTCACCTAAGTGCACTTCCATCTGATTCTTTTGGAAATGAATGGCTTCAATATTAGTGCTCCCAGACCCTTTCTTTGCAAGCTCATACTATCTGCTTCATTATCTTCCAGCAAATTGTTTAGACTGCCTTACTTCCCTTACCTTCCCCTTATCTCTACTACATTCCTTCAATTTTCCCAGGAAAATCTTAATATATTCCTCTAATCTTCTTTCCTAGCATAGAATACTCTCATCACATCTGTCTCACCTATGTATCTTTCTAATTGAATCAAAGCATGAAAAGTTCTGAGTAGGTTAAGTGGGATAAGTGCTAGTGAGGCAGTGTGAAAAGGAACTCTTCTACACTGTTGGTGTGAATGTAAATTAGTACAGTCACTGTGGAAAACAATATAGAAGTTCTTCCAGAACCTACAAATAGAACTGCCATATGATCCAGCAATTCTACTCATGGATATCTACCCAAAGAATAGGAAAACAGTTGGATAAACACTTGCACATCCATGTATATTGCAGCATTATTCACAATTACTAAAATATGGAGTCAACCCAAATGACCAAGAACTGGTGAATGGATTGAGAAAATGTGGCATGTGTACTGTATGAAATACTGCTAAGCCATAAAACGACAATGAGACCCTGGCATTAGATGAAAAGTGGATAAGTATGGAAGATTTAATGTTAAGTGAAGCAAGACAGGCTATGAAGGAGAGGCATTGTATGTTCCCAACTAGTAGATGCTAAATGTCTGCAGTGTATGGCAGAAATTGAAAACTTGGAAGGTATAAAAGCAGGGAGAGCAAATATAGATACCAGAGACAGTGTGGAAAGAGAGTGGACAATATGGGATGAGAAGGAGGAACTCAAGGGAAAAAAAATAACTTAATGGACATAAAAAATGGAAAATTATTGCTTGATATGATAATATCTTTCACTGTACTAACATGCAGTATACTCATGGTGGGAAGGTTCATTTTGTATGCTACAAATATGTGCAATCATTAAATGCAAAAAAAAAAAAAACATGAAAAATTCCTAACCTCTTACTGATCACATCACTTTCATACAGACTTTTGAAAGAATTAGTTCCTCACTCCTTTCTTCCTATTTCATTTTCAGTTTCTTAACCCCTCTCAGTTCTTTTCGAGTCTCATCTTAATTTGTTCCCTTGCCTGACTTACTTCATTCTCATACATATTCTTTCAATGTCTTGAATTTTCCAAGTCTACTCTATCTTAGGATCATTGCATATGTTCCTCTCTCTACTGAGAACATTCTACCCATTGCTCTTATCATTATCTCTTCCTTTTAGGTCTGTCTCAGAATAACACTCAGAAATGCTTGTTTGAGTTCCACCTCCCTTTCTTTCTTTCTTTCTCTTTCTTTCTTTCTTTCTTTCTTTCTTTCTTTCTTTCTTTCTTTCTTTCTTTCTTTCTTTCTTTTTTTTTTTAGAGGTTTTTGCTATAGGGCACATGCACTCGCCAGAAAGGCAGAGAGAGACAGAGAGACAGAAAGTGAGAAATCACCTCCCACAGGGCACACCACAATCCCTTCTACTCCATTCTCCTCTTGGGATCTTGGGCACGCACGCACACGTGCCTGGAATGAGTTTAAGCCACCGGGTCCAGGACTTGAACCACGGTCGACTACATGGGAGTCCAGCAACATAGCCATTACGCTAACTGCTGGTCTTGAGTTCCACCTCCATTTAAATAAGACTCCTCTTTGGGCCATCAAGTGGCATGATAGTTAGAATCCTGGAAGTCCACACTGTTGACCATAGTCCCAAATCTAGTGACTTGTTTTCTTACTTTCCTTCTGTCTCTCCCTCCATGTCTCTCACTGGTAAGAATATATGCCCTACAGAAAACTTAAATAATAATAATAAATGAAATAAATAATTTTAAGAGAGATTTTTTTTTTTTTTTTTGCTATTGGGTGCATGTGCTCACCAGAGAGACAGAGAGAGACAAAGACAGATAGCAAGAAATCACACACACCCCTCCCACAAAGGGACGACCATGTTGCAATCCCTTCTCTCCATTCTCCTTGCAGGATTTTGGGCATGCACACACATGCACCTGGTGTAAGTTTTAAGCCGCTGTGTTAGGGACTGGAACTGCGGTCGACTATGTGAAAGTCCAGCAATGTAACCATTACTCCATTTGCTGGTTCCTAAATGAATATATTTTTAAAAATACTCTTCTATCCATTCTCAAAATCTTTATTTTTGTACTTGTTATTGACTATAACTTGTAATTACATATTTATTTGTGCAATGACTTATTAAAATATATTTTACTTATTAAAATGTGCTTCAGCTAGATTGAGACCCTTGTGGGCAAGAATTCTATATATTGTTTTTACTGATGTAACCTCAGCTTCTAGAACCATATTTGGTACATAAAAAGTGCTGTTAATATTTGTGAAAAGAAAGGTTAAATATGTCCTTAACATTTTGTTTGTTTCTCTCCAAAGTTTTTTCATTACTCGTTCAGTTATTTGTTATGGTTGTCAGCAAGATGATCTTGTGTATATCAGAAGTTCCAACACAGGCAATATGGCCAGCTGTGTTAAGTCTGACTGACTCTGTGTAACACAAGTAGAACACCGAATAAGATCAAATGGTGGTCACAGTTTTCCAGACTCTTGGCCTCAAATGTGGCCCACTCTACCATCACCCACCTACACTTTTGTTCTCGCTTTCACTTATCCAGGGTTTCATCTAATTTGTTATTCCAAATCAGCCAGACTGGTCCCATTGAACAGTGGTTAAACCCCATGTATAGGAAGCCGGAAACCACATGGCCAACCTTGGTTTGAATTTCAGCTCCAGTGGTTTGAAAAACATGCTAGACACATGTATGTGTCCCAAACCCTGAAAATACAGAGAAATGGATGAAAGAGGATTGTTCTATAATAACATCCTCTTGGGGAGGGGGTTTTCTATCTGTCTGTCAGTCTCTCCCTCTCCCTCTATCATGACTGTACCCACTCTCTTGCAATTACCAAAAAAACCCCAAAAAGTAGCCAGTCAAATGTGACATCACTTTCCTGACCCCCCAGATTGAGTAAGATGCCTTCTTTTTTTGATTCCAAAATCCACATTCTATTTTGTGATTATGGAGGCTTCACATAATACTATAACCTATATCTAATTACATTCTATAGCTCTCTCTCATAGACTCTTAAAACTATGCAAAATAAATTCTGCTAATCAGATCTAGCACATAAAGATCTGGCTACAGAGACAATAACACACAAAAAAATAATGCTAAAGGGACCAGCAGTTAGCGTAATGGCTATGTCGCCGGACTCCCACGTAGTCGACCACAGTTCGCATCCTGGACTCGGTGGCTTAAAACTCATGCCGGGCACGCATGTGTGTGTGCCCAAGATCCCAAGAGGAGAATAGAGGAGAAGGGATTGCGGCGTGACAATCCCTCCTGGGGGGCGGTTTCTCGCTTTCTGTCTCTATGTCTCTCTCTGTCTGTCTGGCGAGCGCACGCACCCTATAGTAAAAACCTCTCCAAAATAATAATAATAATAATGCTAAAGAGCAGAATGCTTTCTAGCAAACTTCTAAAAATTTGGATAATTAATTAAGTAATCCAGTAAAATCCAAGGTATTAATATCTGGTAAGAAGAAAGATGGATAATTGAGAAATACTATGAAAGAACATGAAAGAACTTAAACAATGTTAACTTTTATTATTATTAAGACATCAAATCAGAAGCTGGGGAGCTTCCTTTTATCATATATTGTACTAGTGGAAACAAAACAACTGTCAATGAAAAAAACATTTAGCTGAGTTACTCAGCTTTTAAAACTTAAATAAGTTATACCCCTTAAAATGGAGTAATTAGAACTGCTTTTATAATGAAGGAACAAGACACTCTGGAGCTTTGCATTTTTGCTGCATTATTGCATGTCTCAAGCATATTAAGGCTGAGACCAGGGGCCACACTTCCTCAGCCTCTTGGGAAATATGTTAGTCCCTAGAAATCCACTACTTAAAGCAGCTTGTGTATATAAATGTCTTCCAGTATTTAAATATCAACTCATATTATTTGTTTAATATTTATCATATTATTAAAATTTGTATCTGGAAAAAAGTAATACAATTCTCTTGTAATATGGATATTTAAAATATTGAACACGTGGTCAGATGGTGCATGCAGTAAAATGCATTACTATAAGGCTGACCCACATAGGAAGGGTCTGGGTTATGTCTGGAGACCATCTTGAGTACAATGGGCACACACACAATAATTTGGGGCTGGCTGCAGCTACAGGAGCACCACAGTATCAAGACTGTGTTGGAGGTGCTGTCCTTCCCCCACCCACTGCCTTTTTCTATCTTTCTCAAGGAATAAATAAATAAGTAAACTTGAAAATGAAATAAATATATTGGCAAAAGGTAACACAAAACCATCATTTACTTTATTATAAAATTATCTTTATATAGCATCTAAGTAAGTTGCAACAAGCCTTAACTAAAACCTTATATACACGGGACCAGCAGTTAGCATAATGGCTATGTCGCTGGACTCCCACGTGGTCGACCGCGGTTCGCGTCCCAGACCTGGTGGCTTGAAACTCACGCCGGGCGCATATGCATGAGTGCCCAGGATCCTGAGAGCAGAGTGGAGAAGGGATTGCAGTGTGACCATCCCCCCTGGGGGGGGTGATTTCTAGCTTTCTGTCTCTCTGTCTCTGTCTGTCTGGCGAGTACACATGTCCTATAGCAAAAACCTCTCAAAAAAAAAAAAAAAACCTTATATACACAAACACAGACATATACATGCTATATACACATAAAGACCTATATGATATTTTATGAAATTGCAAGAATGAAAATTCAAGAGCACTGTTCTCCACTGGAATTTAAACACAGAGAAATCACTTAAATCTATTGCAGTAAACAACCTCAAAAATGGCATAAAGTATTTGCCAAGAAAACTTTGTTGTGAGAAACTTAGAAGAATAAAACAGCTCCTGGATATGTGAAAGGGCAGCCCACTGTAAAACCATTAAATTTTACATTCTAACACCTCTCCTCACACTGTGGGAGCTGTAATGATTTCATACTCAAATTGTTCATCAAATAAAACCACCCATAAAGAAGAAATGGTTAAATGCTAGGCCCATGTGTTTTGGTCCTTGTTGAGATCATCACACTGGGCAGTTGATAATGGCATTTCATTGTAATGTGTAAATTTACTAATAATGATACAGGATCAAATCTTTTGTTCTATAACTTGCCCAATGTATTTAATGACAAACCCAAATACAGTTTAATATTCACAGCAAAATGATAACTTATGATGCTATCTTGCTTTAAAATTAATTTTAATGTAAACCTTTAAAAATAATTTTTAAATTCAGAATTTAGTTTGTATACCACTCAGACTGACAGTCATTTAATTCTTTTCTATTCTAATAATAGTCCAATATTTCCCTGATAGAGTATGATTTCTTTTCTTTAAAGAATTATTTAATTTATCTTTATTCATTTACTATTTATTTTAATTTAACCAGAGAGGGACAGTGATAGAGAAAGAGAAAGTGACAAAGCAAGAAACCAAGCTGCCAGGTCTGGGACTCGAACCAAGGTCAACCAAGTGGGAGTCCAGCACCCTTAACCACCACGCCATCTGCGGGATCCTAGAGTATGATTTCTTAAACATTGTGTAACGTCACCTGGACTAACATGGGAGAAGGATGGGGTGCCAGAGGGTTACTTTTTACCATACCCTTCCAGAGATTAAAAACAGCAAAATCTTGTAGGCAGGTAGACTTAAGATATTTTCTGGTTTTGTTCAATAATCTTTATTGGCATCTGAGGAGAAAAAGCACAAAGAGAAGCACACATTTCCTGAACAGGAGATTAATAAATGAAAAAGAATACAAACTAGAGTATGTCACTACGCTTCATTTTCTAATGGCTTAAATCACTGACATTCCTCAAGGTTTTTCTGATCTTATTAGCATTTTTCCCACTCTAAGGAAAACCCCTACCAGAAAAATAAGAACACTGTAGCAAATAAATGCAGGCCTAAGGAAATTGCAATGTCGAAATCAGGATACCAACAGTACTTGTGCGCTCTTACTTCCCCAGATGGGATTTATATGACTCCTGTACAGCACTCAGTGCAATTTGCCAGACAGCCACAATGATCACGCTACCAATACAAAGGCAGCGTATTTCATGTATAAAGTACCATGAGACATTATGTAAAAGCACAAAAGATATAATAAGTACAGACTCTGCCCTAGTTCACAAAGTTTGCAAACTTACAGGTAGTCTGTATTTCAGTATTTGGTCAGAAGTTGCTTAGTTGATAGAGAAAAAAAGTAGCATTCTACTTTGCCCTACCCTCGGGTAGATATTAGGGACTCTTGGGAAAATTTCCCAGCACTATCCTCTGGAATGAGGCAAATACAATCAGTTCATGACACAACACTTGGATAAGCAATTTCCCACTAAGCTACAGTCACCAAATACAGTGATTTCATCAGTCTTCTACATGCTTTCATCACTTACACCCAACTAATCATGCATGTACATACACACTTTGACTGTTTAAGAAAGTTCATCCAGATTCACTTCTCAAAAGCCTGAATCCCAGTCAAAATAGTAATAAATAGAAAATCTCAGCCCTCCCAGAAAGCTTTACGTTCTGCAAAATATCAAGATAACACAATAGCTTCAATTACTTCTTTTCTACTGGAAGAATGAATTTTGTAACACGGTGATCTTTTCTCATTAGTATTTATTTAGTGTGAAAATTAAAAGAAACAAAACAAACAAACAAAAAAAAACAGAAAAAAAAAAGAGTATCTCCTCACCAAATCTCACATAGTAAAGGGATTTTAATGAAACAAAATGTAAACTAAGTTTCAAGTGGCAAATCTGCAAGCACCAAATAGTGGAATTTTGCCAAAGCAAACCAAACAAGTTGTTTGACATGACTACAATTTAGGATCTGTTCTAACATCTGGGATCTCAAAATGTATTGCATATATGCATGGACATACTCCTGTACACATCTGCATATTCACTATATGTTAACCATTCCGTTATTAGAAAGATAAATACCAATTATTTTGCTCACTGCACACTAATTTCCAATCTATTACCAGAAACTACCAGAAATACAAAATGACAATCTACTTATCTTTCTATTGGGTCATTTGAAAAGTCCTGATGTATTTCTCTATGTTTTTCTATGCAGAAATGCATCATGAATTTTCTGATGACCCAATATAAAAAACTATACTCAATTTAACTTACATTTTGATGTTTAATTAGGCCAGGTTGAAAAAGAAAATTAATGCTAATTTAAATACCGGTCCTAGCTTTAGGCAAATATTTATCAAAGGTAAGCAATATAGGAGAATGTTTTTAAAATTCACTTATTTTTAAGGTTTACACCATTCTTGTAAATGCTAAGCAATGTGTCAGTAATCTGTCATTAATCAGATTTCTATGAAGACCTAATGTATACAAATGCAATCTCTCATAAATACTCCAAATTAGTGTTTTGGGATGATAACATTATACTAACATTTAAATTTCATGAAAAGGTTCAGAAGTTACATTGCAAACATGCCAGAACTTTAATATTTCCTAAATACCAAGATGCTTCTCATATTGTTAATAGTTATAATTCAGCACCTCAAACTGCATTCATTCAAAAGGTTGCACGACGGTCAATATGCAATCTAGTCATATGCTGAAACAGCAATGCAGAGTGGCTGAGTTTAGAAGTCTTAATTGCAAACATATTTACCAAAAGAGTTTCTATTTCTAAAGAATATGCCCACAGTAATTTATGAATTAGAAATAATCATAATTCTCAGGAGATTCAGAGTGTCCTGTATGTCCTACAGAGTGTTCATTTTTCTATCTGCTTGAAAAATGACAGCATTCTAATTATTCTGTCAAGGTTAATAGACTGAAATTTGACTCTTAAATCTCAGTGGATGTCTTTTTCCAATAGCCACTACTTCTCATTTGTGACATTTTTCCTCCCTAAAATTATGTATTGTAAGAGTTTTCATAAAGTCAATTTATATAGCCAAACAAGTGCTAAATCAAATAACTGGAATGATACAATCATGATGTAGATTAGAACACAACTTAGAGAATTTTAAAAAGGGACTTAAAAATAACTTTAAAATTGGATGTTTAGAATTGTCAATTATTAGCTGAAAACTTTGATTTCTAGTAATGGTAGAAGAAACTCTAAATGGAAATACAACAAAGCTATGTAACATAGTTCAGTTTAAAAATAGAGTAATGAGTCTATGGCAATAAATAACCCATAGATACTGAAATCTAAGTGAAAGGTGGACCTAGGAAGTTGGCAAGTATTTAAACCAACTTTTATTCAGAGATTATCTGACAAAACATAGTAATCCTGGTATTATTTATTTGCATAGGGTTTAAGAGAAAAAATAAACAACCTAGGGATTATTAAAGGTAGCATTTATAGTAGAAATTTGTAGTAGATATTCATAAAGAGCTAAGACATGAAAGACCTACGCTGTCTGTACAACAGTGTTGAAAAATAAACCCACAGCAGGGAAGAGATTAGCAAGGAATCTTGACTATATTGGCAATGGCAGTGGGTAAGAAGGTGTAAGGGTAGGAAATCACATCTCAATTCATCTGTCTTAATTCCAAAAACCTGAGAAAAACACACAAGTAGTCAAATAATTCCCATGCGATTTTAAAGAATATGATCATAAAAAAACAAACAAAACTGACAAAACACTAAAAATAAAACAAAAAGGATCTAAAAACAAAAGCCTCAGAATCAGATCTTAAGAGGCACTGCATGTTAAAATATTGAAAAAACATCTCTGCTTCATATGTATGTATGTGTGTGTATATATATATATATTCCCTTTTGGAAAGGTTTTTGCTATAGGGTGCGCACACTTGCCTGAGAGACAGAGACAGAAAGAGAGAAATCACCCCCCCCCAAGGGGTTGGCCACACTGAAATCCCTTATCCTCCATTCTCCTCTTGGGATCTTGGGCATGCACGCACATGCACCTGGTGTGAGTTTAAGCCACTGGGTCCGGGACTCGAACCACGATTGACTACGTGGGAGTCCAGTGACATAACCATTACACCAACTGCTAATTTTAAAGGAAAAAAAAGCTTTAAAAACAAAAAGTTAAAAAGCGAATAACATAACTGAGTAGGTCTCAAGTAGATCAAAGGGAAAATAAAATAATTGAAATTAAAAAGAGAATATTACATTTTAGACATTGATAAAGAAAAAAATAAATGAAATGGAAATCATATTTGAAGACATAATCAAGATGCAGTCAAGAGAAGCTCAGAGATATAAAATACAAAAATACATGATTAAGAGCCATGGAGGACAGAGGTCAATGGTCTAACATATATTTAATCATAGTACCAGAAAGATAACAATCATGGGGAAATATTTAGAGAAATAACTAGTGTAGGTTTTCCAGAATTATCAAAATGTATTAAAATTTATATCCTACAAATCTCAAATACAATACATTCTAAAAAAATCCACATCTATATATATATATCATAGTGAAACTCTAAAAGGAATAAAAAGAGAGTTATGATCTTTAAAAGGAGCTAGAGGAAAGACACCAAAAATAAAATATAAATAGACTAACAGCTGATATTTTTACAGCAATCATGGAAGCCAGAAAACAGTGGAATATTTTTTCTTAATTTGCTGAAAGTAAGTGTCCTCTTAAAATCTTTTACCTACTAAAAGTAACTTTTAAAAGCAAAAGTGAAATAAACTGAGAGAAATAGAATTTCTATCTAAAATAATAATTATGCAAGTCAAAGTATCTAGTCTTTTTCATGAATCAAGACAATCAAGATTGACTCTGAAAGTTCAATCTGTTCAATTCTGATTTGCAATTAAAATATATTTCTTATGGTCAGTTACATTCAAAACTATCTAAAAACAACTATAGAAGGAAGTGTAAATAATAAGCTTAAAATATGACTATTATAAAATAGGTAGTATTTTTTTTAAGAAGGGAATGACCCCAAATTATATGGCCTTTTTATCTACAGTAGAGGAAGAGTTGGAAAGGAAGGAGGGACTAGATCTGTTACCTGAGGTTCAGAACCAGAACACATTTCATGCAGTCAATCTCCTGGTATAAAAATTACATGGAGATAATTCATTTGTTCAAGAAATCATAGAAGACAATAGGATAAGAAATATTCTCTGTTGTACAAATACATATATTATGTAGTCACTGTCTAATATTCCATTATATGATCATCATAAAATATTTCAACACTTCTCATGGATGACTGTCTTACTTAGCTCAGACTCCCATAATAAAATACCATATACTGAGTGACTTAAACAACAGGCATTTATTTTCTCACAGTGTGGCACTGCGGAATCTGAGATCAGGAAGCCGGCGCAGTGAGGCCTCTCTGGTTTATAGTCAGCTGCCATCTCAATGTATGCCTGCACGACCTCTTCTTTGTGACCTCTTCTTTGTGTGCACTTGAGTGAGGAAATAGAGAGTGTAGGAGACAGCACCAGCTCTCTCATGTTTCTTATAGGATAAGTTTATAAGGGTACTAACCATATCATATCATATCAGGATCTAGTATTAGTACTTTGGCTGTTAAATGCATTACAGATATTTCCCAATCTTTCTCTTATTGTTTAAACATGTATGGTGTTATATCACATAAATGTTTTTAAATTTTATATAGGCACATATGTCAATCTATTCCAGGTAAGAAGGATAACAAAACCTTAGAATATTTTTCAGACCATTTATTAACTGTAAGTGCAGTTTAGAAGAAAAATATTTTTCAAGCTAGTGAACTATTATAGATTTGAGGATTGATGTGCAGTTGTGAAGTTATAGTTTTATATGAAATAAAATCAACCGAAATCAGAGTCTATTCACTTATAACCTATATAAAAGTGAAGGTCTTTTATGCAAGGTTTTTGGAATTGAAAGAAATCAGTCATAATTTTATGTTCTACAAAGAGTAAATCAGACTTTATATGTATGTTTAACTATGTTTTTCATATAGTATAAAATATAAACAAGTATCACCAAGATTTTTAAAATATTTTTATTACTATCCTTTATATACCTAACAATGTGATTTTCAGTGTATGAGTAAAATCTTGATAATCTTAAAGAGTAATTGCAAGTGGTGTGGTGGTTAAGGTGCTTAATTCCCACATAGCTGATCACGGCTCAAATCCCAGACCTCATGGCTTGCTTTCTCATTTTCCCTTCTCTCTCTATCTCTCTCTGGTCAAATTTTAAAACAATAAAATAATAAATAAAATTAAATAAATAATTCTTAAATATAGTATATATGTGTACATATAACTCTAGGTGCTATTTTATAATATCTGTTAAAAAGTTTACTATTAAAAATTTTTGTCATCATAATAAAAAATAAATTTTACTGACCTAATGTCACAATTTTCCAAATGAAATAGTTTTTCATGATAGAGAGTTAAATCTTCAATTATCAGAATATCCAGCTTCACCTAAACTAGTTATTTTCATCTTCATACTTAGCAGGAACTTCATACAACACAATGAGTGGTAGCTACATATACTTTTTATAGCTTCTAGTTTATTCCCTTTGAGGGTAACATTAACACCTGTCAGATTGTACTCGATCACATTCTCCCAAATTAAATTTCAGTTCAACACATGCTTCTATTTTCAACTCTCATTTAGCTATAGGTAATCCTTAGCATGCATGATGCATTGTCCCCTTTTAAAATGTGTACTCTGTAAGAGATTATATCTCAAAAGTCTTGCATCTTGTTTTCCCCTTAAGAATTTGACCTAGAAACATGACCCAGTGCAAAGAGGAGGAAAAAGCGTGGTAGAGGTCAGCCGCAGTAAAGATCATATATAAAAACATAACCTCACATTTTAAAACACACCTACCAGGGGAAATCAATCATGTAAGGCTATTAATAAATTTTCAGAGAAAATGAAACAATAAGCTTGTTCAAGTTCTAACTGGAAACAAATACTTTATGAATTTTTATCACACAAAAAAATTAACAGGTTGATCTGGGCTAAGAAGAGGCTCATAACAGAAGCAATGCTTTATCATTTGTTCAATTAATACTTACTGGTTCCTGTCACATTCAAGATACTAGGTAGGATTATATATTTGATATAAAAAATATTTAACATACAATCTTATTATCCAGATGGTCAGTTTAGTCCCAAAATTGTTCTTGAAATTAGTATATTTAATAACACACAACTAAAATACCAATCAAGAACATTTTTCACATTTCATGAAGCTGAATTTCACATAAACTATTTTTACATTCCCCCTGGGCGGGGCGGGGGGGAATGACCACTCCACTATCTCCTCTTCTTCCATGCTTCTCTTGGGCTTTTGAGCACACCTGCACATGCATCTGGCATGATCTTCAAGCTTCTGTTTCCAGGACTCAAACCACATAGTCATGTGAGATCAAGTGTTTTGTTTGTTTGTTTGTTTTGAAGAGGTTTTTGCTATAGGGCGCATGCGCTCACCAGACAGAGAGAGACAGAAAGCGAGAAATCACCCCCCAGGGGGTGATGGCCACACTGCAATCCCTTCCCTCCATTCTCCTCTTGGGATCTTGGGCACGCACACACACACACCTGGCGTGAGTTTAAGCCACCGGGTCTGGGATGCAAACCA
>NW_006159536.1:3954595-3976920 GCF_000334495.1 Tupaia belangeri chinensis
CCACCGGGTCTGGGATGCAAACCACGGTCGACTACATGGGAGTCCAGCGACATAGCCATTACGCTAACTACTGGTCACTGAAATCCAGTGTCTTAACCTCCACACCACCTGCTCGAACTGTGTTCAGGATTATTTATTTTAATCAGCAGGTGGTCAGTATATGTGCCAGAGAGAGATAGCAAGAAAACACTCTGATCATACAAGATCACACTGCAATCCTTTATCTTCCACTTCTTCCATCAAGATTTTGGGTACCCACCTACTAATACCAGCATGTTTTTCAAGCTACCGGATTTGAACTAGTACTTAATAAGAAACAACTAGAGGGCCATCAACTATGCCAAGAGGGATACAGATGGCATTTTCACCTAATCAGGCATGAGCCTTTCTAGGGGAAAAACACAGAACAACAACAACAACAAAAAACTGTTAAACATGTACACTTATTGTGTATGTGTATATGTGTGCATGTACATTTTAACTAAAGTGGTGGCAAGGAATTATAAAATCATTGTTTTTGTATAGACATTGCTCAGCTACTCCTAAGTAGGTAATTCAAATATAGTAAATAATTTTAGTACAAGTGTAATACAAGTAAATAATTTTAATACATGTAAATCACAGGGAGGAATAAAACAAGAACAATAGCCATGAGACTCTTTCTGAGGCATGGACTACTGCCATTTAAAGTTGTTTCATTAATAATGTTAGTTTAATGTGCCTGGCCCTGTAGCAGTGGTTAAGTACTCTGCATGGGCAACTGAATTGCACATGACTGCACATTCTCAGGCTACAGCCCAGATCTACTCAATCAGAAATTCTACAGATAGGATCAGAAACCTGGATCTTCATAAGGCCTCAGGGGAACAGTGATAAACTTGAAGTCTGAGAACCTTAGCTCTGGTGGATATGAAGCTGATGGAAATGTTGCCAAGCCTAGTTAAATGACCCACTTTCTCCTATCTTCACACAAGATTTCCTAAGGCCTTGGCTTCCCTTCAAGGAATTCCACAGTTTTGAGGTGCTAAGGTGGCAGTTGTCAGTGAAACAGTTTTAGAATGCAGGGAAGTGCCCAAAATGCAGGCCTGCTACACAGAACAATTGTCTGCATCAAGAGTCAGCTTTAAACAAAGATTTAAAACATTTTAAAGAATACGTTGTTTCAAATCATCTTTTCTAGACATTTGCTCAGAAATTCTAACCAGCTGTAACAGAAACCATTCTCTTCCTCTAGGGAGTTTTTAAAAGATAAATTTAAATGAGAAAATCCCTCTAATTTCTTAGGCACATTTTAAGAAATTTAATTATTAGATTCTCCCCCTCTATTCTTTTCTGGCACTGATCCTCTTATCTTTTATAATAACTCTTCATACCAGATGTTGTCAATATATTGCTTCTCTCTTTTTTTAAGACGCTTACTTAATCCTCCTCATTTGAGGAAATATTATCCTTTAAAGGAAAAGAAAGCAGCTGAGACTGCCTTAATTCTGCAGCTTATAAATCCTATATAGTCATTTTTCTTCCTCCTGCTACCACCCATGTACCCATGGTGATGTGAACACATCTAATATTTAGTAGCCACCTGAGAGTTTTATTTTACCTCGTTTTAGATGCTGGAGAGATTAGAGCAGGGTCCTGAAAGACTATTTCTTTGAAAAATAACTGCTATTAAGCACACACACAAACATACACACACATAAATTATTCTGCTATGAAATCAACCCCGACATGAGAAAATCTAAGTAAACAGGAACAATTTCTTAATTTTTAAAATATTTTTTGGTCTGATTGGGAAGTTTTCAGATATTTAATTTTCTATGAGCCAGCTGAACTTTCTAGAATACTACCAACCTGCATGTGTTACTCATTTGAAGATATTCAAAGTGAGGTGGGTATTACTCTAATGCACATATTTCTACAATGTTAAACAATTTTCTGTTTTAGATTTGACATGAAAAAACACACTTTGTAAAAATTTAGTTAAATACTATTGTGATACCATGTTGATAAGCTATATTTTATACAATGGCCTATTTCAAAGGGATTTAGCAATATAACTGGGGAAACTGCCACATTTCCAGTAAAAGAGAAAAAGCCAATATTGTTTTCATGTCAAATAGGGAAAAATAAA
Organism: Tupaia belangeri chinensis; assembly: GCF_000334495.1. Lineage (NCBI taxonomy): Eukaryota > Metazoa > Chordata > Mammalia > Scandentia > Tupaiidae > Tupaia > Tupaia belangeri. Next base: position 3,956,727 of record NW_006159536.1, read on the forward strand.
CCTCAGGAAATTTCCCTAATCATAAAACAAAGGGAAGCCATTATCCGAACAATCTTACAAAAATCTGTACCTATTTAAAGATTTGCATCTTCAGAAACAAAAATCACAAAATCATTTAAATAACAACATATTCGAGTTGCAGTGTTACCTGAACAGGCACTGACACTAATAAAACACCATTCTAGAACACTGTATGTTGTATCTGTAACTCAGCAAGACACAACAGTGACATTTTCCTGCTTTACAAATAAGTGAAAATTTTAAAAACAGGAAGAGCACTGTTAGAATGACAGGAGTTTTTCATTTTGTTCTAAGTGTATGTTTTATGTTTTCTTTTCAATTTTTTAAAGATTTTTGTCATAGGCATGTTTGCTCACCAGAAAGAAACTGAGAGACAGTGAGCAAGAAAGTGAGAAATTACTCTCCAAGGTGGATGACCATGCCACAGTCCCCTTCCATTCTCCTCCTGGGATTCTAGGCATGCATGCACACTTACCCAGCATTATTTCCTTCCTTCCTTCCCTCCTTCCTTCCTCTTTTCTTTTTTTAAAGTTTAAGATTGTTTTACTTAGGGCACGTGGGCTCACCAGAGAGATAGAGAGAGGGAAAGTAAGAAATAACCCCCAAGGCCACATCATAATCTCTTGTCCTCCATTCTCCTCTCAGGATTTTGGGCATACATGCACATGTGAATGGCATGATTTTCAAACAGGTTCAGGATTCAAACCACAGTCAGCCATGTGGGAGTCCAGCACCTTAACCATATGCTACCTGCTGGCCCCTCTTCTATGTTTTCTAATACCCGGTGCTTTTCTTTAACACAAGTTCTCTCAGTGTGGTGGGTAGACACTTCGCGTTGGTTCCCTCCTCAGGCATATCCTCGAAGCTGTAATTTTCCCTTTGGCTCTGTTTAGGAGCTATCAAGCACTAATATCTTCCCCACCAAGCTTCATCCTTTCACACAGGAAAGAGGAATCCCTATCAAGTACGAGTGGACAATATGAAGCAGCAGAAAACTTCAGCTTTAAGAACATAAAGCAGCACAGGCAGGCTCTGCAGCCTCGTGATGAAGGGAATAGGATCCCACATGGTGATCAAGACTGGCGGCCCAGGGACCAGCAGTTAGGATAATGGCTATGTCGCTGGACTCCCACTTAGTCGACTGAGGTTTGAGTCCCGGACCTGGTGGCTTAAACTCACGCTGGGCGCATGTGCGTGCGTGCCCAAGATCCCAAGAGGAGAACGGAGGAGAAGGGACTGTGGTGTGGCCATCCCCCCAGGAGGGATTTCTTGCTTTCTGTCTCTCTGTCTCTCTCTGTCTGTCTGGCGAGCGCATGCACCCTATAGCGAAAACCTCTCCAAAAAAAAAAAAAGATTGGAGGCCCAGCAGCAGTGGCTTGAACAACATGCTGGGCACATAAGTGTGTGCCCCAAATACCAACACGATGAAGAAATGGGGGAGAAGGGGTTGTGGCATGACCACACCCCTCTGGTGGTGCTTTCTTCCTCTCCCTCTGTCTTTCTGTTTCTGCCAATTAAAGGAAGAATGAAAATAATGAACATAAAGTAGCAGAAAGAGCCACTTTGTATTATTGTCTTTGTCAATGTCCTGATCATGGGAAAAATGTGAATGCACTCAAAATACCCACAATTTGGGAAAAATTAGTGGAGTCCAATTCTAATAGTTATCATTGTGACTCGAAGAAACAAACACACCCGGTTTCCTTACATAAACACAGTTTTGTTCTCCTACTGTACTCTACATTGTCCACGTTATTCCCACTGTTTTGAAATTTGAAAGCTGTTACATAAAAATCATAACCAAAAAGAAAAGCAAATTTAATTGACTTCACTTCTGTTACTGAGTTTTAATATATATTCATATTTGGGCCAGCAGGGGACATGGAGGTTGAAGTTTTGAATCCCACATGATTAAGAGCATCATTCAAGTCCCAGACCTGGCAGCTTGAAAATCACACCAAGCGTGTGTGTGCGTGCGTGTGTGTGTGTGTGTGTGTGTCCAAAACCCCAAGCCAAGAGAAGAAGGGACTGCAGTGTGGCTACCCCTGGGGGAGAGGGCAATATCCTCACTTACCCTCTGTCTCTGACTCTCTTTCACTCTCTCCAAAATATTGATATATATATATATATCTACACACACACACACACACACACACACACACACACATATATATATTTATTTATGTCGCTTCAGAGCAACAAGTCAAGACTTTGAGTCATTTTATTATTTATTTATACTAGTGCTCAATCCCAACCTGAATGATTGGGCCTAAATGATTCAGTTATTCAATGTACAGTAGTAGTTGTAAGATTCTGACAACCTCTGGTGGACTATATATTTAGATCTTTTCAACAATAAATAAAATTATTTTCCAGAACCAGCAGTTACATAATGGCTATGTCACTGAACTCTCATGTAGCTGACCGTGGTTTGAGTCCTGGACCCGGTGGCTTAAATTCACACCAGGTGTGTGTGCATGCATACCCAAGAGCCCCAGAGGAGAGTGGAGTAGAAGGGATTGTGGCGTGGCCATCCCACCTGGGGGGTGATTTCTCACTTTCTGTCTCTATGTCTCTCTCTGTCTGTCTGGCGAGCACACGTACCCTATAGCAAAAACCTCTCAAAAAAAATCATTTTCCTGACTACTAAAAAATACTGTTTTATCATGGTTGCATTTACAGTATTTATAGTCACTAAAAAAGATAATGAAAGCTACCTATCTCTAGGTTCAGAGGTGGTCAGGTAGGAAGTGCTCCTCTTCAAAGGAGAACATTGATAGAATATGACACATAAATCTTTCATTAGGTAAAATAAATTGTATCAAGAATGGTTTCATGTTTAGTAAATCTTAGTATGTTTCCATTCTGGCTTAGGAAACAGTATTTATTATAAAAAAAATGGAATGTTTATCTCCATCTTTATTTGGACTATTTTTTAAAAAATTAAGCAGATGTTGAAAAGCATACTTTTAAAAAACATTCCTTAATTTTAGGTATTGCACCGATTTTCCTGATTTTGTCTATTTGCCATGGCACATATTTGAAGGAGACTTCTGAAATAAACAAAACAAAACAAACAAACAAAATTCAATGCATGTAACATGGATTCACTCTAATCTCTAAACTAATTAATTAATCTGTATTGAAGTTGCTTCACCTTCAAGATCAATTGGTCATTGACTGACCTTACAGCATCTGACCATTAATTTGATACGTATGTTAACTCTCATTCAAAGAAAAACATAATAAAAAATAATACCACTTTCGGATTACTGAAAATACACTTTGAAACACTAAGCAACAGAAGAAAATGTTTTGTATAACTTCTAAACAACTATATGTGCCAATGTAAATTACTGGAAACATGCCATTTAGTATCAGTTCTGTAGGAAAAGAGTGAGAGTACAGACACATTTCCTATGTTCTATATATTTTCTGAATTAAAATGGCTTTACAGTAGACCTTTTCATTAAGAAACGGATTTTGATAAATATTGATAAAGTCATGAAATTATTTTCCTGATCCATCACATAAAACCTGATTCTGGAACTGTTTCTACAGCTTTAAAACTTTGTTGACTCTAATTTGTGACCCTTCAATTTTATTCAATTATATATGTATGTGTGGGTGTATACACACACACACATATACACACATATACGTATGTGCATATATATATATCTATATATCTATATATACACACACACGTACATATACACAGTATATGTGTGTATATATACACACACATGTATATTCAAAGAATTATTTATTTATTATCATTCTTCAATTTGACCAGAGAAAGAGAGAGAAGGAGAGTGAGAAAGCAAATCACCACATCCAAGACTCAAACCACAGTTGACCATGTGGAAATCCAGCACCCTAACCACCACACCACCTACCAGTTTCTCGATTATATTTCTTAAGAGATTTTTGCCATGGGGTGCATGCGGTCACCAAAGAGACAGAGAGACAGAAAACAAGAAATCACCCCCGAGGTTGAATGGCCACAAATCACCCTCTGGGGAGATGGCCACACCGCAGTCCCTTTTCCATTCTTCTCCTGGGATTTTGGGCATGTATGCATATGCACCTGGCATGAGTTTCAAGTGCTGAATCCCTCAAAATGGGGTCAGCCATGTGGGAGCCCAGCAACCATTATACCATCTGCTAGTCCCTTCAACTATGTTTTTAAGTGATTTTAATTACTAATATTGTCTGAAGTAAGATAGACATTATGTTAATGATATTAAATCCTGATAATCCAATGAAAAAAAAAGACATAAATTCTTTTCCCCTCAGTCTCTGAATGTGTGCTTTGAAGCTGGAGGGAAATAACTACATAGAGAAAAATAATGTCATTTTAAAAAAAGTATTAGGGCCAGCAGGGGGTGTGGTAGTTAAAGTGCTTGATGCCCACATGGCCGAACATGGCTCAAATTCTGGGCCTGGTGACTTGAAAATCATGCCAGGCATGTGTGTGTGCATGCCCAAAATCCCAAGAGGAGAAGGGATTGAGGCATGGCCATCTCTTCCGGTGTTTTCTTTCTCACTTTCTCTCTTTCTGTATCTCTCTCTCTCTCCAGCAAATACATGTACCCTAAAGGAAGAAAACTAACCAAAAAAAAGAAAGGAAAAAGAAAAAATGTATTAATATATTTTGTAAGTGGCATTAAAATATTTGTTAAATGAGATATATCTCTTTACACATTAAAACTACCAGAAACTGAGCATTAGAGAATATGAAAGCTATATATTTAAGTTTTTTTTTTTTTTGGAGAGGTTTTCACTATAGGGAGCGTGCACTCTCCAGACAGAGAGAGACAGAGAGACAGAAAGCGAGAAATCATCCCCAAGGGGAGGATGGTCACACTGCGATCCCTTCTCCTCCATTCTCCTCTCGGGATCCTGGGCATGCAAGCACCCACGCCCGGCATGAATTTTAAGCCACCAGGTCCGGGACACAAACCACGGTTGACTACGTAGGAGTCCAGCGACATAGCCATTACGCTAACTGCTGGTTCCCAAAGCTTTTACTGCTGGTTCCCAAAGCTTTATATTTAAGTTTTCAACTTCTTCTTCAAATCCCTTTTCAAAGTATTAAGCTGAAAAAAAAAAAAAGAAGAAAAAAAAGGTTGTCCTTGAGGAAGTATTTAGTTGCCACTTCTTAGTTTAAACTTTATTTCTTCTTTACTACTTAACCTTGAGTATGAGAATTCAAAATTGTCAAGAGAAAGAAAAAGAAAAGAAAAGGAAAGGCAGGAGTAAAAGATACAGAAAGGTTTAAGGAATTGTGCTAGCATGAGGGAGAGAAAGTTCAAAACAAGTAATTTCTGTCTCTAGAAGGATACACAAAGAATCAAGGATTTGGCGGGCACTCCCATAGCAGATTGAGTCAGGGAGTACATTTAAGAAGCCACCACAAAGCTGTGAACAGACTGAAAATATTTCTAAAAGCAAAATGGAAAAACATAGAATTGATCAGTAAGAAAAAGTTACATACCTAATATTTAAATATTTGTATGTGCATGTTACTTGTGTACCTAAAAAGGCTTTTGCTAGAAGAATGCTTTCATTCTGTATTTCAATAAGATGCCTACAAAAAATGTTCTGGAAGAAACATAATTGACATGATGCTATGTTACGTGCCTTGCTGACACAGTTGACTGACCTTGACTATGGAAAATTATGCTGCAGTAAAAGCACAGACTGGATACTTCAAAAGGCCATGATCTTGGGCCACCCCCAAGGGACAGTTGTACGTGCTGTACACAGAAAGCCAAATACCTCATGACCAACTGCAACTTGAACAACATGGCACATGAGCATGTGTGCCCAGAATTCTGAGGGGATGGAGAAACAAAGGGAAACAAATTGATCATGCCCCATTAAGGAGGAAGTGCCCCACCCCCAGCAAGTGCATGCATCCTTTGGCAAAAAAAAAAAAAAAAAAATTTCAATCTATTTTTTTTAATTCATGGGGTAAACATTATATCATCTGCTGGTCCCAATGTGGTAAACATAAGGAGTCACTGTTATTATAATATTCAGGAACATTAAGTTAACTTCATAGTAGAAACCCCAAATAAGGCTGGATTTCTAAAGTTATGGCAAGCAATTCCTTCCTTTTTTCATATTAAAGATTAAATAGAGCCTAGCAAGGAAAAATTAACTACAGATCTGACAAACTGGCATGTAGCTTACTTTGGGCTTCCTAATGAGAAGCAGCATATAACCTTGTGGTTAAAACTTTATCTGGCATGCCCTGTCCTCCACTTCTTTAGGAAAAAACTACGATTTGACTCAAAACTTGTTTCAAGTATGACCTCTGAAAAGTTTTCTTACATTAGCACTAAGCTTATCCTTAGCATCTTGTTTTCACAGCCCTTTCTTTGTTGATCACTATTTAATAGCACTACTGTTGTTTTACTCACCTACACTCGTGCCTCTCTCTCCTTTTTATACGATGACCCCCTTGATTATGTATTCATTGCCATCTGGATATACCTACTACCTAGGGCACAGTCAAGAGAGTTTAGTTAGAAGAACCAAATCAGGGTTTGGGTGTTGGAACTGAGCCTTAGAGAAGGTACATAGGACAAATGGTAGTCTTCAAATAAGTGATAGGTTATCTCATAAAAGAAGACATAATATTACCCACTAGTGTTCCAGAGAATAAAACACTGCCAAGGGGAAGAAATTATAGGGAAGAGATTGGGTGAAAACTTTTAAGTGAGCAGAATGGCCAAATGAAAGATGGTGTTTTCTGCAGAGCGCTGAGCTCCTGTCATCACACAGGGGTCAGTGGGCCTCTTTACAGCTTCCTATAACCAAAGTCATCAACTTACAAGCCTGTATGTATATGGTCAGGTAAAGATCTCTTCTAGAATGTCCATGATTTTTAGTAAGAAGAAAATCCAAACTCTGGGGACCAGTAGTTAGCGTAATGATTATGTCGCTGGACTCCCACATAGTCGACTGCGGTTTGCGTCCAGGACCCGGTGGCTTAAAACTCACGCCAGGCGCATGTGTGTGTGTGCCCAAGATCCCAAGAGGAGAATGGAGGAGAAGGGATTGCGGTGTGGCCATCCCCCCTGGGGGGTGATTTCTCGCTTTCTCTCTGTCTCTCACTGTCTGGCTGGCGAATGCACACGCCCAATAGCGGAAAAAAAAAAAAAAAAGAAAATCCATACTCTTAAAATGTTTAGCTCATTTAAGACAGTGAAATGAAACTTAGCTATTAGAAGACAGTAAACTAAATGTACTAACTTCTAATATGTCTCTGAAATTTTAAAATATGACCGTATTGGGACCAACAGGTGGCAGAATGGTTATGTTGCTGGATTACCATGTAGTTCACCACAGTTCAAGTCCCAGACCTGGTGGCTTAAAACTCATGTCAGACATGTGTATGTGCATGTCCAAAATCCCAAGAGGAGAGTGGAGGAGAAGGGATTACACTATGGCCTTCTGCCCTGGGGGTGATTTCTTGCTTTCTGTCTTTTTGTCTCTCCGGTGAGTGCACACATTCTACAGGTTAAAAAAAAAAAAAAAACACTCTCAAAAAAATATTATTAAAAAGTGATTCACTATCGGGAACCAGCAGTTAGCGTAATGGCTATGTCACTGGATTCCCACGTAGTCGACCGTGGTTCGCATCCCAGACCCGGTGGCTTAAAACTCATGCCGGGTGCGTTTGCGTGCGTGCCCAAGATCCCGAGAGGAGAATGGAGGAGAGGGGATTGCGGCGTGACCATCTCCTCTGGGGGTGATTTCTCACTTTCTGTTTCCATGTCTCTCTCTGTCTGTCTGGCAAGCGCACGCGCCCTGTAGCGAAAACCTCTCCAAAAAAAAAAAAAAGTGATTCACTATCGAAAAAGAAGAAAAGCTCAGATTCTTACAGAGGCTTACTAATTATGAAAACATACTAGATAACTCATTGTTATCATTAGAATGTATGTTGCATTATAATAATCCATGTGAAAGTATGCCACATCAGGGGGTCTAATCATACACCACTGGATGTTAATTAAATGCCTCATGTTATTGAAGGTGAAACATCTCACTGGGTACAAAATTTGTGATTTAAAAATAGGGAGGAGATGCTGTTACAGTAGAGGCCTGAAATTTCAGTGGGAATTTCTTTTGGTTTATGCTTTTTAAGTTTTATATAAACATGTAAAAGTTCACTTTTAAAACATTTTTATAATAAATTTTCATAATAAATCATGTGATTGTTGTAGAAAAATTCTCAAACAAAAAGAATCATAAAGACTACAGGGACCAGCAGTTGCCGTAATGGCTATGTTGCTGGACTCCCACGTAGTCCACACAGTTTGAGTCCCGGACCCGACAGTTTAAACTCATGCCGGACACATGTGTGTGCGTGCCAAAGATTCCAAGAGGAGAATGGAAGAGAAGAGACTGCGGCGTGGCCATCCCCCCTGGGAAGTGATTTCTCGTTTTCTCTCTGTCACTGTCTTTCTGGCAAGTGCACATGCCCTGTAGCAAAAACCTCTCCCCCCACAAAACAAACAAACAAACAAACAAAACCCCAGAAACCCCCATTATCTCATCTTTTAGAAATAACAATCTCGTATTTTCTTCATATCTTCTTCATGTAAGCATGTATAAACATACACTCGCTCATTCACGCATACATACTTATGCATAGTTACAAATTTTTTGGCTCTATGATGTAATTTAAAAGTACTTTGAAAATATGTATTATCATATTATCTATTGTGCATGATCCTTCAGTTATGTGTAGAATAGAATTCATGTACCTGAGGGCCAGCAGGTGCTATGGTGGTAAAGGGCGCTGGACTCCCACATGGCTGACCATGGTTCAATTCCCAGATCTTGTGGCTTGCTTTCTCATTACCCTTTCTTCCCTCTTTCACTCTGTCCCTCTCTGGTCAAATTTAAATAAATAATAAATAAATTAAATTAATTATTAAATAAAATAATTCTTTTTAAAAATTTATTTATCTAATTATATTTCTTCTTAAATAATATTCAATTTCTTCATGAAACAGTGAGAGACAGATAGAGAGGGACACAGAAAGAGAGACAAAACCCTCACCAGGGTCTTAATACTGCAATCTTCCCCCAGCCTCAGCCAGCCCTGCATCATGGGCACACACACACAAGGCATACTCAGGGAGATCTCTGGACATTAATGCAGCACCTTTCCATGTGGGCCAGCCTCTCAGAGCATTCTGTTTTTATCACCATGCCACCATCTGGTACCTAATTATATTTCTGATTAATTTGCAGAGATGTATGGTTCTAATTTCTGAGATGCCAAAATTTTCTACTCTAAAATAAACAGCAATGATTTTATCTCCCTTAATAAATGTAGTAGCATATAGGCTCTTAATTATCCCACATTTGACTGGTCAATAAATAAAAAATATAAAAGATTTTAAAGCTTCATTTCTGTTGAAATCTAATTTCAAGGTACACTAAAGCATGTATTTATTTCACCTAATTTTCAGATATATTTTAATAATTCTTTAATTTTTTTTTCTTAATGGGGAAGAAGATTGGTAAATAGAGTATGTTATTTTAAAATTGGACTTGTTGCCCATTCCTACTGTCAATAAATCTCAGTCTTCAATCATCACACTGGCTTTCCAAGCGCAAGTAAAGAGATGGCAAATGGAGCCAGGAAAAGGAAGGGAGAGGGAAGACAATGGAATAGGTAGGGTCATTCATGAGAAGAAAGGGAGAGCAAGGAAGGATCAATAGATCGAGAAAAAGAAGTGTTAGGTAGAAACCACACTCATCTTTCAAAGTCCATGTTCCGAGCTCTCTCCCCAAAATAGCTACACTGGGTCCCAGTTTGAACTTATCTTCAAAATAATCTGTTTCACATATGTATTAGGACACATCTCTGCACCGACGTACATTTCTTGATGTGGCTATGATCTGCCCAGCAGAGTGTATGCATGTTCAGAGCAAGGGACAGGGAGTAGCTCCCTCACCCACACAGTGAACTGCTTAGACACACAACATACATGACTCCAAAGAGCTCATTTTAGTATCACATTCATTCCTCCCAGTGCTTTCCTGTAATTATCTTATTTGATAAATGCAAGAATCCTGCAGGGTACCATTTCATAAATAAAATCACCCTCGGTGAGGTTAAGTGACTTCTCCCAGGTCTAATGAACAAAGTAAATGGAGGTACTAGGGCTCAAATCCAGGTGTTTTAGCTCTAAATCTAATGTTTTTTCAACTACATCACACTACTGCAATCAACAGGGTACTTAGAATCAGGACTGAAAACAATTACTCATCAATTCATGAAATGCAGGTGCCTTTTTCAGCCCATAGCTGACACAGAAAAACTGATTTGATCATTTTCGGTTTAATAAACATTTTGCTGTGGAATTGTGAGAGGAGGATGGGATAAGAGAAGTTTCCTCTCCCCTTGCCTTTCAAACTCTCTCTTAATTTTCTTTTCTCAGATCCAATCTATGAATTCTCAAAATGCCTCTCCATTGTGAAAAATGTATTCTTCTTAGTCAACTCATTTGATCTATTAATGAAGACAGTAATAAACATACAGCTACTCCTCAAAACAATTCTTACATTTTAAAAATACATCTCTTATATTTTTGTAATAGCTATATAAATATATAATGTTACCTTCACTTAAATATATTTTATCCAGAATCATCATGAATTTCTTTTACAAGATTCTAAATAGTCTCAGCAGATATTCATTTGATTATTTAAAATTGAAGAATTACTTCTATTTCCAATAAATATTTGAAACTTATTCAGAGTACCTCTTCCCCTCATATTCAAATGGCAGTAAATGTTTATTTAGTGAGTTTCTATTCTTTGTAGAGCAGAGAGCAAGTCGGATATGTTTGCTCATGAAGATAGAAGATGGTTGTGGAAAAGGTAAAGCAAAACCCACAAATAAATATATAAACAATAAGAGTTGTCATAAAGGTGAAAGAACGGTATTATGAATAGAGGAAGACTTGATTTTATTTGAAAGGTCAAGGAATACAGAAGCCTTTCCTAAAGAAATAATGCTTCATATGAGAGCAGAAGGATGCCATGAGCCTGTGAAGAGTAGGGATAAATTTGAACCAAGTAGAACATTCCTGTCCCGGGAACTTATTTGGCTGGAAGAAGAGAAAGAAGGCTTTTGTAGTTGTAGCACAGGAGCAGAAGAAGAGTGGTAGGGATGAATTCGTAGAGGTTGGTGGGGCCCAGACTCTCAGGATGGTGGGCTATGTTTAAAATCCTGGATTTTATTCTAAGGATAAAGGTAAAATGCTGAGGACAACTACGGTGGGCACAGTGGTAACTCAACACTCTATGATGTGAGGGCTTCACTAGAAAGTACCAGGTTTGTGTTCCAGAGTCTTCCTGTGGATACTGGACGTGCACATGCCCATGACCCTGGCTGGATGAGGGTTGGAGTAGGATCACTGCATGAAGAAGACCCTGTGGGGATGTCTCTATCCCTCCCCCATTTCCCTCTGTCATGGAAGAAATACACAAACTTTAAAAAATGGTGAGACATTGAAAATTTTATGCACAGTTTTATGCTTAAGGTGTCTATGGTTAAATTAACCACCAGCAAAATTGATCTGGAAAGTAGTCTGGCTCTGGCTCTGTAGAGTCTGGCTCTGTTAACAGGGGCAGCAAGTGGTTAAAGCACTGAATTCCCTCATGACTGACCACAGTTCCAGTCTCAGGCCTGCCAGCTGGAAAATCACACCAAGCCCCTGTGCGTACATGCTCAAAATCCAGAGAGGAAAATGAAGGAGAAGGGATTGCAGTGTGGCCATTTCCACTGGGAGGTAGGGGGAGGGTGATTTTTCATGCTCCCTCTGTCACTGTCTCTTTCTGGCAAGTACACATATCCTATGGCAAAAAGAAAACACAAACAAAAGCCAAGTAACAAGGGTCTTGCCCTCAATGTCTCTTAACGTTTTCCTCAACTGTGTGAAAAAGGGAGAATTATCTAGCATCTTCCCCAGCTATAATAGTCAAAGGTGGCATCAAATATTGAAAAGTACTTTTAATGTGGAATACTTGGTCTCTTCAAGATTTATGTATAGTGTAGGGTCCATTTATGTGCTGATGAAATTGTTGGTGATCAAACCATAACAAGGAATGCAAGTTGCATTCACTAGTTTTTACAATAAGTGAAAACAGTGTTAGGCAAGAAGCTAGAATTTGAAGGTAATTTTAATGCCATAAATCTCCTTCTGTGTGTTTAATTGTCTGCTTAGAACAATGCTTTCTCTTTTACTACAGTAATAACGCCACATTACATCTGTATAGATCTTTGATTTTTGAAAGATATTAGTTCTTTAATGATAGGAACCAGGTGTTCAGATGTTCATTTTCTTTTTATAGTGCCCAGCATACTATGTTACGTAAGTAGAGCTGGGTTTTGTTTTCCTCTTTTTCAAAGACAATAGCTATCAGTTGGAGATGTCATTGAAAAGGCCATCCTCTCACTGAAGTGGGGCTGGGGGTAACTTCCAGAGTACAACTGTGCCTGGGCCATACTGCTGAGACCACAAGCAGTTCTTCACTGATCAAGCCACTGTCCCCTTCACTTCCCAGAGTCGACTTCTTCCCGCCGATGACTCTCACCTCAACTTCCCCACCGATCCTCTTTCATCTCCACTGAACCTGCCCACACACAGCAGTTCCCAAGCATAGCATGGAATGCCACAGTCCTATGCTTTTGTCCTGTTCTTTCAGTGTGGCATGTTCGTTCTCTCCCTCTATAAAGTCTGACTAGTTACAGCCTGAATACTGTACAAAGGACAAGATTTGTATCATTACGTGATTCGGTGTTCCCTTAATTTTTTACATTTGAACAACTATTTAACTCTTATCCATACAGAATAATCAACTACCACAGAACTGATTCTAAACATGATGGCAAGTATGGATATGGAAATTTTGTGGAAGTTCAATTAAAGTATTTTCCAAAATAATCTGGAATATGATTATTCATGTTTAAAACCAGTAAAATGATAATGGGATGTTCCGCTGTGGCTCTACAAGCTGGCATCAGTATATCTTCAGAAACCCGGGGACCCGGCGTCGTCAACCCCACTACAACTTGGTTATATTGTAGCAAATAGTTCTGAAAGTGTCTTTCACAAACTCTATATACCCTTGTTGATTAGAATAGTTCCTTTTCAAAAAGGAGGATCCCATTAATGCCAAGTAGGAACTACAAAATGAGCCACTGCAACAAGGAGCTTTTTGTCAAAAAGGCAATCTACTCTTTAGCTGCCAAATATGTACAAAAATAAACCCAGTAAATTCAGTACATTTGGCTTGGGAGTAGGAAAAGAAATGTTTCCCCTCTAATTGTAATCAAACTCTGTTCTTGAACATCTTTGGAACATCACCATCTACTATTTCTTTACTCTAGACTTGATTTTAACATTTCTCCTAAGTAGTGCTTAAATAAGAACAGTTTTTATTTCTGAACATAAGTTATAAAAACAATGAAATGTCTTTCTTTATAGTGGCTTCTAATTAAGACATGTGGATTGAGTTTTTGCAAGTCTTTATATAAATGTGATATTTAAGGAATGTTGTCCTCATTTTTAGATGCAGTAATAAGAAATTGTACTTCTTTCCAATTACTTGTAATGGCCACCTAGGTCACCTCTCAAATGCTTTTGATCTCAGCAACAGAGCTCGAAGAATAAAATTACATTTTCCTTTGAAGTTCAGTTTCCTACTCCTAATTTTTCTATTCATAGCAAAGTTCAAGTAAAAATTTTACATAACATGGCATCTAAGAAACAAAGCTATTGGGCTAAATTTCATAAATGAAAGCGAGTTCAGGAAACAGAATTTAGTTACTTTTATAGCCAACGCCTATTATTTATTTAATTAACAAAAGAAATGGTAAGTATAGCAATCGATGTACTCAGCCAGATATTAAAAGAAGTAAGGGTTTTTATAGAATAACGAGTTCATGCAACAAATACAACTGGAATAAAATTCATTATTCTCAACTCTGTTTACTCAACAAATCCAAATTTAAAAGTATACTTCATATATATACTTCATATACATATAACATATATATGTTATATATATGTTATATATATATATATATATATCAGAGACTTAGTGGCACATCTGTCTTTTTGAGTAATGCTCTTCTACCTTAGGCTAAACTCTCCTCATTCTAGCTACAGTGGAAGGAAAGCATCCACGGTACCCTGTACCCTGAAGATTGAGACAAAAAAGTGTTCCAGCTGGACAAGAGCCATAATGGGAACACTGGCCTTTGACATTTCACAGACAGTGGTAAGAAAACTCATCCTTTCCTTGGAAGGAAATAAACTTGGTCTTCGTGGTCTTGTAATGCTCATTAGTCTGTATCTTTGAATAACAATGTCAGGGTCCCACTATATAAACATTATGTCACTATCTCAATCCTCTCCCCAATTATGGGGTCATAGCAAAGGAATTAATGGAAGATAATATGTTAATATGATCAAGTAGCATACATAATTTCAGAATCAGCCCAATAAGTAAGGCTTGCTTACTTAAATGATGCTAGCAGTCCAATGCTGAATGCTGCTGCTTGGCTAGTTATAGACCTTCCACTTAGGACTGAATCTGAAAGACCTTCTGTAGGGCGACCTAGCGAGTCCAGTTTATCCTATATCTTTACCATAGTTTACTTATTTACTAGCACTTTAATGACAACATATACTGTACCCTGAGTTTCAGGAAAGGAAAATACTAATGAAATTAAAAGGTATAATCACCTGCCCCTCAAGAATTCATTAACCAGGGTAGACAAAAATACCTGATTTGAAATAAAATTCCAATCATGCCTACACCTTATTGAAAGATGATTAATGCCTTTGGGACCTAGTCTTCTCATTTTACAATTAAGATAAGGCTACTTTGGGGGACCAGCAGGTGGTGTGGTGTTTAAGGCGCTGGACACTCCCACATGGCTGACCATGGTTCAAGTCCCAGATCTAGTGCCTTGCTTTCTTGCTTTTTCTGTCTTTTCTTTCCCTCTCTCTCTCTATCTCTGTGTTTGTGTGTCTCTCTCTCTGGTCAAATTAAAATGAATTAATGAATAAATAAAGGTAAATAAAATAATTCTTCAAAAAAGATAAGGTTACTTTACATAAGAGTGATACAATATAATATAAATAAATAAGATACTAGCAGATAATAGTCATCCATCTTACGTTAATTGACTATGAAAGTACAGAAAATATTTTACAATAGGCTATATCTACTTTTAATATTTTCCTTTTTAAGAATTAATTTTATTTTCTTTATTTTTTTTTTTTACTTATTTTAATTTGCTCATAGGTCACATGAGCTCACCAGAGAGAGAGAGAAAAAATAAGAGAGAAAGTGAGAAACTAAGCTGCCAGGACTGGTACTTAAACTCTGGTCAACCATGTGGAAGTCCAGTGCCTTAACCATCATTCCACCAGCTGGTCTCACTTTTAACATTTCTAATCTTGCAGATAAAACATATAACTCACACTTCATCACCTTTCCTGGCTCATCAAAAATGTCTGTGATAAACAAAAAGAATAACAGAAGTATATATTCACAGTTATGCTTCAGGATAAGATCTGTCAGGATTTGGTCTTACAGATGATAGACAAACTCAACAAAACAATGAAATGTTTTGATGTACTATACCACCAATTAGACTTGGAACACAAAGTTGGCCTTAGCTTGAAATAGTCAGGGAAGGCTTCCTGCAGAAGGATGGAATGTGCAAGCTCTCTTACTAATGGCTGAAACAGCTGTTCTATGAGGAGACTGACCTGTGAGTCTAATTTTTTATAGCTTTATATTTCATGATAAGGATTTTTAATTTTACCCTGCAGGCAACAGAGAGCAGCTTTTAGGGCAAAGGAATTGCTAATACAAGCTCATCAGAGAGATGAAGGAAGAAAGAAGGAAGCTCAAAGATTAATATTTTTGGATTAGTAGAATTAAAGAATAAATAGGGAGAAATCAGGAGGTAAAGATATTTGGAGCTAAAGCAGAGAAATTATATTTCTAAATGGAAATATCTTCTTGGTTAGCCGGAGGCACAGAACAGGCACTTAAGTGAAAGGAGATACTGGTATGACACTAATCAGCAGAGACATAAGTGCAGTTTTGAGACACAAACAATTCCCTGGACTACAGTATAAAAAAACAGCTCTCAACTCTAGCTGTGCATCAGAATTACTTATGGAGCTTTTAAAATTTGTCCATGCTCCGGGCCTCACCCCAGAGGTTGTGATCGTAGCAGAGTTGAGAATCACTGGAGCAGAGAAGGAACAGAGGGCACAACCAGAGCCTCAGGGAACTCCCAGGGCAAGGTCAGAAAAGGAGATTGAAAGGGAAGCAAATTTCACAGAAGTAGAAGGAAAGCCAGGAGAAGGAAATATGGCAGAATGTGAGGAAGACGGAAATTTAAAGAAAGAATGGAGAGCAAAAACAATAACAACTGCTACTTAAAGGTCAGTCCTGATGCATCTAAAACAATGCTCAGTAGATATATATTTAATGACTGAGTGGTGAGAAAAAGGCATTCTCCCTCTGGAGTACAATAGCTTTGGAATTCTACACTGGACCAAGTGCTGATGGTTTCCAACTGGCTGAATGTGACTGATTAGGCTAAGCTTTCAGATGTAACTTCCCACTTTCCAGACTATTTTGAATATGACCAAAAATTGGTCCATTGGCAGAAAAGAAAATGTAACAGCTTTGAAAGTGAAAAACTGATTCATTCATTCATTCAGCCAGTCAGTCAGTCTGCCACATATTTATGCATCCATTCATTCAGCAGTCATTTACTCCAGGGAATGAAGATAGCATTACAAAACTTAATCTTGAAGCCACATGATTTGCATTAATTTGCATATAATTTTAATCTATTTCAAAACTGTAGTAAAGCACATTTAACATGCATTTCTTGAAGTACTTGGAAGTCATTCTGACACATTCTCAAGCAAAAGCATATTTTTATTGTGATCAGATTATTTTTCTAATATCTACACTGTTCTTCCACATGTCTCAACTTCACTAGAATTTAGTTTTGTTATCCTAAAAGTGTCAGACTAATGGATACTTTTAAAATGATCACATTAATGTTCTTAATGCAAATTTCAGCTTTGAAGTCATTCATTAACAAAAGAGAAGGCCACATCTCTTTAACTAAGCATGAACTATCTTCCTAGTTCTATAACTATCCCTGCCATTTTTACAAAAGTTTTAAAGGAAACCAATTAACTTAATACTTTCATGTAATACATGAACAAATCCTAACCTCTGTCACTGGCTTCTTTTCCTATTACAAAAAGTTCCCTGTATATTATAATTTCATGCATTTCTACCACTATGCTGATTTGCAAAAACCTGTCAATAAATACAGGTGTTGCCAACACTGGACTGGTAACAATATTGTGTAATTCAACACACACTATTTCAACAACTGTGATTGCAGATCATCACCTTATTGAAATTTTACACAAATAATGACAATTACCTTTTGCTATTTTCTAAGCAAAAGTATACAGATAAGATCAATTACTAGCAAACTCAATGAGTCCCATATTTATATAATACGAATCAAAGGGTATGAGAATAGCACTTTTAATTAAATAAAAGCAAAATAAAAAAATTATCTTAATTTTTATGTACATTCTCACACATATGGGGAAATAGGTTAAAGAATAAAAAAATCTATTTCTAAGGTAAAAACAATTATTTCTATCTCAATATTAAAAATGTTTAAATAGCACAGGTATAATAGATAACCCTTTAATATGTTTGTTAAAGAACTAATATCTGAATATCTCCTATATGTAAATTATCAAGAGAGTCCCTAGGCATATAAAAATATTTCTAAAGAACTATTTTTACTTAACTTTATGTATTAATTTACTTATTTTAATTTGACCAGAGAGGGACAGAGAGAGAGAGAGAGAAAGTGAGAAAGCAAGCCGCCAGGTCTGGGACTTGAGCCACGCTTGGCTATGTGAAAGTTTAGCACCCTTCAATTACAATGCCACCTGCTGGTTCTAAGACATGTAAAAAAACAAAAAACCTCAATTTTAGCCTTTAAGAATTCACAGGCCAATAAATAGTGCCCTTTTGGATAGAATTATTCATAAAACCAAATTGACTCTGGTTTGGCAGCTTAATATTTCTGCCTCTATCAAGTGCTGGAGAAGAACAGTGGCTGCAGTTGGACCTATCCTGAATCAATAGCTCACACCTATTATTAATTCCCAAAGAACAGCAATATCTGTTCCATTACAAGAGACTGGGCCACTCGTTATGTATATATACCTCCCAGCAGCCTTGGCCAGAAGACCTAATCAGATGTGAAGATAAGGGTTAGCTCTTTGCCCCCAATCTATTGCATATTCTTTGAGAATATAATCAGTTTCTAAAATGTAATTTTAGAAGCTCCTCTCTTTCCTTCCTCCCACAAGAATTTCTCACTTGACTTATGATGCCTTGGATTTCTTTGATATAGCAATAAAATAAAGTGAAGTCACTTTAGGAGCTTCTGTGCAGCAGGAGTAAGTCAAATTAGGAGGCTGATCCTACAGCTGCACCATGCAGTCAAACTCATGTAAAGGTACACAAAATGCTGTCAAAGAACAGCAGTAATTCAACAACAAAGACAAATGAAAACCCAGGGAGGAAAACTATTCTATTCCTGATAGCTGGCCTTCCTGCCCCATTGCCTGGATTTGGATGAGACCGAGTCAGGGCCTTTATTAAGTACTCCATTAAAGATCATAGTAACTCCAGCAGAAAATTTTAAGGAAATTATAGGACAGTGTGGAATTTAGTTTTCACCAATAGTTGGAGCTTCACTCATGTGGTTCTCATTCTCCAACACCAGATTCTCAGGAGGAAATAAAGCTTTTTGTGCTTGGCTCTCACCAGAAATTGGGCTGTCACTCACGCAGCAGAAACTGGCAAAGTTGTGACCTAGTCACATTAATGATTGACAAAGTTCCTGAAAGAAAGTTGGCTGTACCAAAACCATATTGCCCGTCAAGGCATAAATATGCAATCACCCCCATACTGCAAGCACTGTTACTCTATGGCTCAGTCTAGCAGAACGACTGCATGGTGGGCAATTTGCCTCCCTCAATTTACTCCTCATTTCTACCATTGCTTCCTCCAAAGGGCTACATTTCATACTCCCAGAGATGCTGAACTCTCCCCCACAGGGCAATCTGTAATGCATCTGCTACTTAGAGGCCATAGTTCCTTCAGATGGTAAGTAAAAGAGTTGCAGAGTAAATCAATTGTTTTCTTGATTGAAAGACTGACTATTCAAAATGCTAATGGCTAAATGAGATAGGACAATAGAACTCTGAACCAAAACTGTGCAGCAGTCACTCCTGAATAGTCAAGACTGGGACAGTGATTGTCTGCCTCTCTTTCTCTTTTCCCACCCCACTGCTTCTAACTCAGGACCAGCCAGGAAAAAAAATAAATATATACGCGTTCCAAATCAGTCACATTAGATGCTTCATTTCAAGTTATCATGTCTCTAATTTCACATGCCAATAGCTGCCAATCAGGGTATAAAAGAGGACTTCAAAAAGTTCATGGAAACATGAACTAAAGCACAAGTTTATTTTAGTCCAAAAAAGTTGAAATCCATGCTGTTTTTTTTTTCCATATTTTTCACCATTATGCATGAACTTGACATTGTTTTTCTAGTATAAAGCTTTCTAATCTCCTGCCTTCCTTTGATTCTCTCAGAATGCAGGTAATGGTGGCTGACTCCTTTGCTAAAGGAAGCTCTGAATAAACAGTCTCTGTTCTCCTTTGGATAGTCTTTGTTTATTTCCACAGAAATGTTCATTACCTCAGCATCAGAAGGCATGAAATAGGAAACTAAAAAAACATATATTGACATCATTTCAAACTAACTAAGAAATGAGCACTGTGAAGAGTAGAAATTGGTTGGGAACCAGCAGTTAGCGTAATGGCTATGTCGCTGGACTCCCACATAGTCGACTGCCGTTCACGTCCTGGACCCAGTGGATTAAAACTCACGCCGGGCGCGTGTGCGTGCGTGCCCAAGATCCCGAGAGGAGAATGGAGGAGAAGGGATTGCGGCGTGACCATCCCCTCTGGGGGGTGATTT
>NW_006159536.1:3976955-3981265 GCF_000334495.1 Tupaia belangeri chinensis
GAAAAAATCTCTCCAAAAAAAAAAAAAAAAGTAGAAATTGGCATGGCTAGATTTTTTATTTTTTTTAGGAGAAATGTTTTTTGCTATAGGGTGTGTGCACTCACCAGTGAGACAGAGAGAAACAGACACACAGAAAGCAAGAAATCACTGCCCAGTAGGGAGGGCCACACCGCAATCCCTTCTCCTCCATTCTCTTCTCGAGATCTTGTGTGCACACTTTGCCCAGCGTGAGTTGGAAGCCGCCAGGTCTAGGACTCAAACAGCAGTCAATCACATGTTAGTCCAGTGATGCCATCATTTTGCCATCTGCTGGTCCTGGCATCGGCTAGATTCTAACATCTGTCTTTACCATTACTATAGATACTTGGGAAAAGCTAACCTTTCTTTGATCTCATTTTCATCATGTATAAAATGAAGTAGAAAGATGATTTTGTGATGGTTCAGTTATTGTTGCTCTGACCTTCTGAGTGTGCCATGTAGGAGGCGCAGGAGATACTCAAATAAAGATAATTCAAGAAAGGTTTAACACAGAACTATGTACAACAGTGTGGGCAGGTGTAGGGCAATCACAAAAGACCCAGGGCTAGGAACAGATGAGTTATTATCATTCCTAGGCTGGAAGAAGCAAGGAGAGGAAAGAGTTCTTATTAGTAGGAGGAAGAGTTGAACTAAGGGCTTTCTCAGCTTGAGCTGTGATCTCTGAGAGAAGGACACCATCAGCCCAAGGGAACCCTTGAAGTGAGCGAAAGTAAAAATAACCTAACGTCCTCTCTTCCTCCTTTTCTTCTTGGACTCTCCAAAGGCCAAATGAAACTAGAGGACAATAAATATAGACATATAGGCCTCTTGGTGCAAAAAAACAGGGTGGAGAAGGAGACAAGTGTGTCTGGAAGAGAAAAAGAAAGATCTCTGTCAAATGATTCTTTCGTATTGTGCTCCACTTTGGCTCACTGTGCTTTTGTTTTGTACTCAGATTGTTACAGAAATGTTTTTATCTTCAGAACCCTCATCCTCACTTCTTCCTTCTTCTTGCCTTTCTTCATTTTCATTATTTCTCTGTTTTTTAATTGTTGCTACCTCTACTATAGTTCTACATTTTTTCTGATGTTAACACAAAATAAGCATTGATAACAATAAGCAGAATATGGATTCTTGATACACACAGACACACACGAGCACCTCAATAAGCTGCATCTCATGGCTTATACTATTTTTTAACCTTGTATTAATTATATTGATGTATATAGCTACTAGACTATAAGGACTATGAAGGTGGAATTATTTCTCATCTTCATATTTACCATTGCACATTTTATTAAATTAATGACACTCAGACATTTTTTAATAATAAAACTGTCTACAATAGTTCCTAAATGTTTTACTACAACAAGTATCCTTTTTCTTTGTCTGTAACCTTCATAGGCCCCAGAAATCATTATGCTGACAATCAGTCAGTTAAAGAAGAGCACACTAACCAATTATCCTAAAACGAATTTGCAAAGGACACATCATTCTGTAGCATAGAACAGACGAAAATATGACACTATAAGAAAAGCTAGCTGTGGGAAAATAAAAGCAACCTGAAATGTACCCCAAACATTAAAATCATTCCTTCAGATAACTAACTGCCATTCCATGAGAAGTTGACAAAGATTCTAAAAGCAAGGCTGAAAAAGAATAGATGAAGCAGAAGGCAGGAGTTTCTCAATATGCAACTAATACATGCTTTTGCCTTAAAAATCAAGTTGGGGACCAGCAGATGCATAATGGTTACATTTCTGGACTCCCACGTGACCAACTGTAGTTCGAGTCCTGAATCTAGTGGCTTGAAACTCAGCCCAGGCACATGCGTGTACGTGTCCAAGAGCCCAAGTGGAGAATGGAGGAAAAGGGATTGCAATGTCGCCATCTCCCCTGGGGTGGGTGGGTGATTTCTCACTTCTTGTCTCTCTCTGTCTCTCCAGCGAGTACACAAATCCTATAGCAAAAAGATACCAGAAAGCTGGTATTTGCAAATAATTATTTCATATAAGCAGCAATAAAGTGGTGCAATGTTCCTACAAGATACCTACTTGCTTAAATATGTTTTCTTCAGTCAAAGGAGACAGTACGAAAATATGTTCTACTTCACATAGGATGGGGAACTTTAAATGAGCTATCTCCCACATTTCTTCTCTCGGTATTTACTCAATACCATCGATTTGGAGAGATGGAGGATATTATAATCAACCAAAATAACCACACGTAGACAAATTGTGCAACAATTTGAGAAAAATCTTTACTGGGGCCAACAGGTAGAGTGGTAGTTAAGGTGCTGGACTCCCAAATGGTCAACTACGGTTCAAGTCCCAGATCAGCAGCTTGAACATCACTCCAGGCATATGTGCATGCATGTCCAAATTCCCAGGAGGAGAATGGAGGAGAAGGGATTACAATGTGGTCAATCCTCCCAACCCCCGTGGGGGGAGTGATTTCTCACTTTCCGTCTCTATGTCTCTTTCTCCTTAGCAAGTACTCATGCCCTGTGGTGGAAAAGAATATTTACTATGTAAGTAGATATAAAAATAAATGGAAAGAAATTGATTATTTGATTTAAACTTTAAGGCCCATTTACTTATATTTTGTTTCACCATAAACTGTGGCTGCTAAAATAAATCCAAAGATTTTTTTCTTTATTTTCATATCTTTTCTTTCTTTTTTTAAAGTGTGCCATAGAGCTTATATGCTTGCCACAAAGAGAAAGCAATAGAGAAAGTGAGAAATCATTCCTGGGGGGCTGGCAACACTACAATCCCTTCTCCTCCATTTCTCTCTAGGGATTCTAGGCACCCACATGTGCCTGGCATGTTTTTCAAGCCATCAGATCCAGGACTTGAACCCCTCAGTTGGCCATGTGGGAACCAGCTGCCCCAACCTCTGTGCCAACTGCAGGCCTGAAAAGTATTTTTAAATCCTTAAAAAAACTAAATTTAGAATCAAGTTAGGTTTATATAAAAGATATGAAGATAGCATGGATTTCTTATATATTCAAGTTTCTCCTATTATTACCCTGCATTGATAGGTACAACTGTCATAACTGATTAAATAATACTGATGTATTATTATTATTAACTAAAGTCAATACTTTATTCATATTTGAGTGCTTGCTCCTGAAATGTTATTGCTTCTAAATACTCTCAGCTTTTAGATAAATGAAATATATATGTACATACTAACAAATGAACACATACATACCAAAGATATTTATAGCATGTTTGTAAATATGAAAGTCTTTTAAAAAGTTCATGGAAAATGTATATTATAAAATAACTATGTATTTCAAAGCTTTTTTACACACTAATATATTTGTTGTTTAATTTCATTTTTGAAGTCCATTCCAACTTGTTTTCGGGGGGATGGGAGGGGTTTAGGGTGCATTACTTGCTGGAGAGAGACAGAGACTAAGGGGAGAAGTGAGAAATCACCCCCCAGTGGGATGGCCAAGCCAGCTACTCCATTTTCCTCTCAGTATTTTGGGCGCACATAAACCACAGGGTCCAGGACTCGAACTGTGCTGTTAGCCATGTGAGATCCAGCCATCCTAACCACCATACCACCTGGCTGGCCCCAATTCCAAATTTTTAAAGTCCCTTTGCATGCATGCATAATCCCATCAGTGTGCACAGTAAGCTAAACCTAAGTTCATTCTGCTGTATATCCAACTATGATCCATCACTGTGTGGCTCATTCCAGTTGTCCCGCTTGCTTATTTATAACCTCTCTGCTATGGTTTATATTATGGATTTTCTCCCAAAGGTTTATGTTTTGAAATTTGGTCTCCAGTATAATGACATTAGGAGTTGGTGAGTCAGTCATTTAAGCAGTCAGACCTAGTGGGTGGTGTTCAGCTGATAGAGAGACATCATCCTCCTAGTTGGATTAATTTTGTTTCACTCGATAGAGTTCTAGCTCTTATGAAAAAAGGTTGGTTCTACAAAAGCAGGCTGTTATAAAGGGCAGAATGCTGCGCCCAGGTCTCTCTCTTTCAGCATGTGTCCACCATCCACTCCTCTTTTGTTGGCCAAGTTGTGATGTAGCACCAGAGGCTGGCCTGATATCAGCCCCTTCCCTTTGGACATTCCAGCCACCAGAACTGTAAGCCAAATAAACATCTATTCTTTATAAAACACCCTGTCTTGGGTATTTCTCTTAGCAACACAATAAGGACTAAGATGCTCTCACTATATCTTACCTGAAAATAGTGAGATTTTTAAATAAAAGAGTGTCTTGCAATTGACAGTTCAATCTCTCTCTCTCTCTCTCTCTCTCTC
>NW_006159536.1:3981299-3994017 GCF_000334495.1 Tupaia belangeri chinensis
ATATATATATATATAATACATGGGTTCTAAGGTTCTTATAATAAGGTGCTAATAACAGGATATATTAACAAAGATTTCTCTTCTCATTATGAATACTACCTAGTCTATATTAGCACATGCATGGGTCTAAGCTGAAGCTGAAGTGTTCAACCTTCACTTGCTATTTCTCTTGGGGCGAGTTATAATTGGATGTCACACCTATTACTCAACTTCAATCTGATAATTATTTAATAATTTTTCTCATATTTCTTTTTACAACTGCATTTAGAGTAGCTTTAATATATGCAATGATAACATTTTGAGACATATGAACTAGTTAAAATTGTAATTACTGTATGATCATCCCAGAGGAATCATTGAAACTACACTGACACATTTTAGATCAACATAAAAATAATACATTACTATATTCTAGATATCTAAAAAAAAAAAAAAACCTCAACATGTATATAAACCTTATTTTAAAAGAAACAAATAGCATTCATTAGGAAATACCTTAAGTCTTCAAAATGAAAAATTAGTGTGAATAATTAATATCTACTTCCATTTGTACTCATAAGCTGATTAAACCAACATTTCCACTTACTCCTGGGAGAAGTGAGGATTATAGGTAAACAATACATAAGACTCCCAAGGTTATGCTTTCCTTAAATAAAAACCAGGCCATAAATCCAATTCTTTTTACTCCATGCTTTCTTACTGAGGAAACAGTAACAGTACTTGTTAATTCTTGATAGTTTACTTTTTGGATTCATAATCACTTGAAAGTCTTGGCTAAATAAGTCATTCCTGAGCATCTAAGAGGTCAGTGCATATCTGTCTAGTAAAGCAGATGCATATCTGTCTAGTAGAATTCTTCTCAGCATTAGGGAACTTATGCCTGTGCATTGATAAATTAAAAGAGACAATTTTCAAGTATACTTTAAAGGCCAATTTCACCATTAAAAAAATATAAAATCCAAGTATACTTTCGTTTCAGCCAAACTTAAGCAAGATAGAATGGATATTTAATCTGCTTGCCAGAAACAATTTTTTTTTTAAATGGGGTCGGGGGCAGTCTCATAGCTTGGCAATTAAGGGAGTCACATCTTACATGGTTGACCGCAGTTTGAATGCTGGCACCCCTGGTTTGATAAACACATTGGGCACATATGCTTGCATGTCCCAGATCCCAACAGGATAGAGAAATGAAGAAGACATTGCCTTTCAACCATGCCCCACTGGGAGGGTGCTTTCCCTTTCTCTCTGTCTCTCACTTGTGAGTGCATGCTCTCTCTGGCAATTGAAAAAAAAAACAGACAACATATATAAATGCTTGTAAGACAGTACCATGCAACAAAAGGATAATTACCTCTGAAATCCAAAATATAAACCAGGTAAGCTCTACAGCAGCTTCAGTTTACAGTCTGTAAAGCTCCTACTACAAATACGAAAAAGAAAGCAAATGTGAAAACTGGCAGACTTCTGTTCAAGAGATGAAGCCAAGTCTGAAGCATCCAAAGCAAGTAGAATTCACTGGAAAGAAGAGAGGCTGCACAGTGAAGTAACTCCAGAGATCTACAGAAGGTACCCTCAGATATTCAGCTGAGTATTATTTAGCATCTATCTACAGACGTTCCCCAGCTAACAATGATTTGGCTTTAAATTTTTGAAATTCACAATGATGCAAACACAATACAAATTACTTTTGCTTTAGTATTGCAAAAGCATTACAAATTCAGTAGAAATTATAACAGCATCATAAGTTGAGGTAATTTCAACTTATGTTGCTGTTCCAATTTAATGATATTTTCTACTTACTTTGAGTTAATCAGTATAACTCCATTGTAAATCAAGGAGCATCTGTATTAGGAAGCTACCTAGAAGGATTACAAACAACAGTGTCCATATATTTCAAAATTCAAATACAGACATGTAATATATGAGAAGAGTTCCAAAAAGTTTTAAGAGATAAAAACTACAATGTGATTAAAGAATGCACTGAGATGGATTAACAGTGGACTAGACATTGCAGGAAAAAAAAGATGAGTGACCCCAGAAACAGCCATAGAAGCTGCACAAGAGAAATTAGGAGAGAATAAACAACTTTTTTAAAAAGTGAACAGTGATAGGATCAGCAGATGGCATAATGGTCATGTTTCTGGACTCCTAGGTAGTCGACAGCAAATTGAGTCCTGGACCTGGTGGCTTAAAACTCACACTGGGTGTGTGAGCATGCATCCCAAAATCCCAAAAAGAGAATAGAGGAGAAGGGTTTATGTTGTGGCCATCCCCAGATGATGATTTCTCGCTTTCTGTCTCTCTTTCTCTCTGGTGAGCACACATGCTCCATAGCAAAAATCTCTCTCTCAAAAAAAAAAAAAAAAAACATATTGAACAACAGATTCAGCTGTGTACCTCAGTCTGGAGTCACAAGGGAGGTCCAGTTATGATTCCTAAAACAGTTTAAAAGCCAAGTGTGGTTGTGTGTACTTCTAATCCCAGCAACTTGGGGAGGCTGAGTTAGAAAGATTTTGAGCTCAAGGCTGGCCTTATTTATATAGCAAGCTCATGTATAAAAGGAGCTGGGTATGGTACTCCATAGCTGTAGTTTAAGTTGGGAGGTTGAGGTAGGAGGACTGCAATAGCATGATCCCATTCCTCCCCTAAAAAAAAAAAAAAGAACAAAGATGCCAATCCATACACTATGGGACAACTTCAAGCCACTTTGTTTACATGGATCTGGTCCCTGAAAGAGTTGGGTAAAGAGTAAAAATATTTTTTTAAGTAAATTAAATAAATTCCCCAAATGTATTAAAATTATAAACTCAGATTCAGGAAGCTCAGTGAACCCCAAGTACAAGAAACATATAGAAAACTTGGACTGGCCTATAACCTATTGGTTAAGGGAGCTGGATCCTCCACGGTTGACACTGTAGCTGGAATCCAGACATGGCAGATTGGAAAATATGACTGGCATGTATACAAACAGGCCCCAAATTTTAACAAATTAGAGAAATAAGGAAAAAGGGATTGAGGCATGATAAATCCCTTATGGCCTGCTATCTCTCTCTCACTCTGGCCAACACATACACCTTCTGACAAAACAAAACAAAACAAAAAAACAATACGAAGGTATATCATTATCAGGTCATTCAAAATCAGTAGTAATGGGCCAGCCACAGAGCCTAGAGATAGAGAGAGCTAGATCCCACATGATTGGTCATAGTTACGATCTGAGCTCTAGAAATTTTAAAACTATGCCAGGTGCATGTACATACCCCCTCCCCCACCACATATACACACGGGATAGAGAAATGGAGAAGAGGGAATTGAGACATGGTCACACTCCAGTAGGGAATAGTTTCTCCCTCTTTCAATCTGTCTGTCTCTTTCTGATGAGTACATGTGCCCTATGTCAACTTTTTAAAAATAAGAAATAATAAGAAAATTATTAAACAGAGCCAGAAAAAAACAAGGAACAAAGTTAAGGATAACAGCATATATCTCATTCATAATAACACAAGTGGGAACACAGTGGAACTACATCTTAAAATACACAAAGAAAAAAAAGAGAAAGAACTGTTAACCTGTAATTCCTCTTTTTCTTTTTTTATTTCTGTTTTTTTTTGGAGAGATTTTCACTGTAGGGCGCATGCGCTCGCCAGACAGACAGAGAGAGACATAGAGACAGAAAGCGAGAAATCACCCCCCAGGGGGGATGGTCACGCCGCAATCCCTTCTCCTCCATTCTCCTCTCGGGATCTTGGGCACGCACGCACACGCGCCCGGCTTGAGTTTTAAGCCACCGGGTCCGGGACACGAACCGTGGTCGACTACGTGGGAGTCCAGCGACATAGCCATTACGCCAACTGCTGGTTCCCCCCTCTTTTTCTTTTTTAAGAGAGGTTTTTGCTATAGGGTATATGTGCTCACCAGAGAAACCGAGAGAGACAGTGAGACAGAAAGTACGAAATCACCCCTCAAGGGGGATGGCCACACAGCAATCCCTTCTTCTCTTGGGATTTTGAGCAAGCACGCACATGCACCCATTGAGAGTTTCAAGCTGCCAGGTCCAGGATTCAAACCACAGTGAGCCATATGGGAGTCCAGTGATGTAACCACTATGCCACCTGCTGGCCCAAATCTGAAATCCTATAATCACTAAAAAATTTTATCAAAGATGAAATGGAGGCATTATAAGGTTTACAAAAGCTGTAAAAATGTATCAGCACACGTACACTGAAAGAAATGTTAAAAGAAGTCCTTCATGCAAAAGAAAATAAGACCAGAAGTAAATATGTATCCACACAAAAAATGAAGAGCACCAAACGAAAATTCTTTTTCATGACTTAAATCTATTTTAAAGACAATTGCCAATTTAAACAGAAATAAAAGTAGTAGTATCATTTGAAGTCCATAACGTGTTAAGAGTAAAAAAGTGTGACAATGAGAGCACAATAGTCAGGAAAGAAATGGAAGCCTACTATTATAAGGTTCTTATAGCTGATGTAAGTAAAAATATCACTTAAAGGTGATATTTTAATAAGTTAAAGAAAAAGCATAAATCTTAGATCAACCACTAACATAATTAAACAGATCTTGCTTGAGTAAACAGAAGAGATGAAATAGAATCATAAGGTCTAGACAGTGAAGCAGTGATAAAAGGAAATGCACTGTGAGGTATTTGCAAAGGTGATAACTTTATGTTTTAAGTCCAGAGACCTCTCTGAATAGTCTGGGCATGTGCTTGCCCATGATCCAGGGCTGGCTGGGGCCTGGGGTAGAGTACGACCCAGAACTCTGTTAGAGGTGCACTTTCTCTCTCACTGTTCCTCTAACTCTCTTGCTCGTAACAAATAAATAAATGAACCTTAAAAGAAGGGAGAATTATAAAAATGCTCAATGTGGTCCTGTTGCAGTAGTGCAATACTGGAATCAAATGGGAAGACCCAGGTTTCTGATTTTGGATTAACATGAACAACCCGCACGTGGGCCTGTAGTCCTGATTGGTGGGAATGTTGGCAGGAAGGGGATTAAAGCATGGTGAGACCTTATCAAGGGTGATTTTCTTATGCCTTATGAAAGAAATAAACTTTATTTAAATATTCAATTAATCCAAAAGAAAGCAGCAAAATAGAAAAATAGAATCCAAATAAGAAGACATAAAGTAACCATATCAATGATCACATTAAATGCACATGGTCTAAACACTCCAATTAAAAAGTAGGTATTGGGAACCAGCAGTTAGCGTAATGGCTATGATGCTGGACTCCCATGTAGTTGACCACGGTTCGCGTCCCAGACCCAGTGGCTTAAAACTCATGCCAGGCGCTTGTGCGTGCGTGCCTAAGATCCTGAGAGGAGAATGGAGGAGAAGGGATTGCGGCGTGGCCATCCCCCCTGGGGGGTGATTTTTCGCTTTCTGTCTCTCTGTCTGTCTGAAGCACCATTTATAAAAAACCCCCCAAAAAAAAAAAAAAAAACAACCTCACGCTGGGCGCGTGTGCGTGCGTGCCCAAGAACCCGAGAGGAGAATGGAGGAGAAGGGATTGTGGCATGACCATCCCCTCTGGGGGGTGATTTCTTGCTTTCTGTCTCTATGTCTCTCTCTGTCTGTCTGGCGAGTGCACACGCCCTATAGCGAAAACCTCTCAATAAATAAATAAATAAAAGCAGGTATTATCAGAGTACATTGAAAAAGTCAAGGGCCATGTGTATGATATGTGTATGTATATACCTTTGTGTATAAATACATATAAATCTAATCATGTATGCCAAGGTTTTTGGTACAAGGTCAATACAAATAATCAAGTGTATTTCTATATGCTACCAACAAAAAATTCAAAATTGGAATTTAAAAGTGAATATCATTTACAATAGAATTAAAAATGATTTTAAAATTAGGTATGAATCAGATAAGTGATTTAATAGGTGTTTATACTAAAAACACAATAGCTTTCTGAAATTAAATAATTTTTTAAATGGATAGATATAGCGTTTACATGAGTTGAAAGACTCAATTGTTAAGACACGAATTCTCCTTAATTGAACTACATAGTAAATTTAATACCATCAAATTATTGGCAGGTACTTTTGCAAAAACTGATAAGCAGATGATCTGAAATGCAAAGGACCTAGAATAGGCAAAATAATTTTGAAAAAACAAGTCAGATCACTAACACTATTTAATTAAGACATATTATTATAAAGCTGAATTAAGTTATAAATCCAGAAATAAATCCACATATGTATGGAAATCATGCTATATTCTAAAATCTAAAACCATAAAAACCTCTAGAAGAAAATACAGGAGAAAGTCCTTGCAATCTCAGATTAGGCAAATATGTATATATAAAAAGCATGGCCGATAGAAGAATAAGTTCAACTTTATGAAAATCAAAATTTTTATCTTTCTTACTACATTTTTAAAAGAATGAAAAGATAAATCATAGTCTGAAGAAAGCCTTATAGATCCATGTATCAATTAAAGACATAGGGCCAGCAAGTGGTGAGGTAGTTAAGGTGCTAGGCACCCACATGGTCAACCACGGCTTGAGTCTCAGATGTGGAGGCTTGAAACTCATGCCAGGTGCATATATGTGCATGCCTAAAATTCTAAGAGAACAATGGAAGGGAAAGGATTTCTCACTTTCTCTCTTTTGATTCTTCTTTCTCACTTTTGATTTATCACTTTCTCTCTTTTGATCCTCCTCTCCTCTTCTCTCCTCCCTTTTCCTCTCCTCTCTAGTGAGCATATGCACCCTACGGTAATTAAATGTTTGTTAAAGAATTATTTTTTATTTTAACTTCATTAATTTATTTTAATTTGACCAGAGAAGGACAGAGTGAGAGAGTCTTATAGAGAGGGCAAGAGAAAACAAGCCACCAGATCCAGGGCTCAAACTGCAGTCAGCCATGTGAGTCCAGTGCCCTTAACCACCACCCCACCTGCTGACCCTGGCAAATAAATCATAAAATAAAAAGAGACTTGTACCAAAATATATAAAGAACCATGAAAACTCAGTAATAAGAAAATAATCAGGGACCAGAAAGTGGCACCATGGGAACGGGATGTTCTCTGTAAAGCTGACCTATGTTGCAAGGTTTTGTATTCACATGAGGAGACCTTCCTGAATACATAGGTCATGAATGTGCCATGATCTGGAGCTGGTTGAAGCTGGGAATGAAACATTGAGTAGAGATCCTGTTGAGGATGCTTGTCTTTTTGTCTCTTTCTCTCTGTTTCTCTCTGTCAATCCCTCTCATGGAAGACAGATATAAACTTTAAAACCAATTATTGCAATGAGGGCCAGTCCGTAGCACAGTGATTAAGTACTGCACATACAAAGCCAGACCACACTGACAACTGTTAGAATCCCAACCCAGCATGTGCTCAACATCTGGGTGGGATGGAGAAATGGAGGAAAGAAGATTGTGGCAGGACCATGCTCCACCCAGGGGTCTTTTCTCTCTCTCCCTCTCGTGAGTGCATTCATTTAATGTCAAAATAATTAACCCAATGAGATAAGTGGGCAAAAGTTTTAAGCAGATTCTTCATCAAAAAAGTTGCATGAATGATTCACAAAAAGATGCTCGACATCATTAAACAAGTACAAATTATAACCTACAACTCTATTTATTATAATTAGCCATAATTATAAATATTAACCATATTAAATGTTGGTGAAGATTTAGAGCACCTGGAACTGTAATACAATATTGGTGAGAATCTAAAATGTATAACCACTTCTGAAAAAAATGTCTTTTAGTTTAAACATACATTTATCACATGTTCCAGCCATTGTACTCTTAGACATTTATACAAAAACATACATATATGTGTATATATGTGTGTGTGTGTGTGTGTGTATTTGTGAGTGAGTGGATATATATATACATATGCTATATCTTATAGTTAAAAAAAAAAAAAAGCCAGGACCAGCAGTTAGCACAATGGCTATGTCGCTGGACTCCCATGTAGTTGACCATGGTTCGCGTCCCAGACCGGGAGACTTAAACTTACGCCGGGCGTGTATGCATTCATGTCCAAGATCCCAAGAGGAGAATGGAGGAGAAGGAATTGTGGCATGGCCATCCCCCCGGGGGGGGTGATTTCTCACTTTCTGTCTCTCTGTCTCTCTCTGTCTGTCTGGCGAACACACATGCCCTAAAGCAGAAAACCTCTCCCCACCAAAAAAAAAATGAATAAATAAAATGTCTACCAATAGATGAATGGAAAAAGAAACTATGGTTATATCTATACAATAAATGCTAGTACTCTTCAATAAAAAGAAATTATTTATGTATACTTTAATATCAATAAATCTCAAAATAATGATACTAATAAGCCAGAAAGCCAGAAACCAGAGTGTATGCCTTCTTCCATATATATATAAACATCTAGAACATGAAAGCTAAAATATTGCCAAATTAAAATATACTAGAAGAATGCAGTTCAGAGTGGGATAGGAAAATACATAGGAGAATAATTAGAAACATTTTGGGAAATAGATGTAATCATTATCTTGGATTCCAGTGATAATTTAATGCATATATGTATGTGTCAAAAAAAGTACTCCAACCAAATAAACATTCTCAGGTCAATGTTCCCAAAAGAGTGAATAGAAATCATGAAAGAAACAGTACAACAAGGAAAAGACTTATATAAACATTAACTTTTTAGTATTAGTGAAGACAGTGGGTTTTTTTGTTTGGTTTTTTGTTTTGTTTTGTTTTTTTTCTGGAGAGGTTTTTGCTATAGGGCACGTGCACTCACCAGAGAGACAGAGAGACAGAAAGTGAAAAGTAATCCCCCCAGGGGGGATGGCCACAACACAATCTCTTCTTCTTCATTCTCCTCTCAGGATCTTAGGCATGCACGCACATGCGCCCAACGTGAGTTTAAGCCACCAGGTCTGAGTCTGGGACTCGAACCACAGTCGACTACATCGGAGTCCAGCGACATAGCCATTACACTAACTGCTGGTCCTGCTTCAGTCATTTTAATCAAACAAACAAAATTGAATACCAAACACATAAATAAGCATGAGGAAAAAGGAGAGAAAAAAAAAAAGAAAGAAAGATTAACAGCATGATACAAAGTTAGAAGTTTTCAATTTAATGATTACGTAAGAAAAAAACAAAGGGTGACATAAAAGAAGTGAAAACTAAACAGAAAAAAGACTACATATAACCCTGTTGGTTCAGGTAGAAGAAAGCATAAAGGAAAAACTAGACTGAGATATATACTCACAATATATCAAACAAGTTTAATTACTCAAATTAATTTCATGGGCTACCTAGGAGGAAAATGTTAAAAGGCCTAGCCCCATGGCCTGGTAGTTAAGGCAGCTGGGTGCCACATGGAGTTTTGAGTCTCAGACCTGGCGGACTGAGAAACACTCAGCACCCATGTGTATGCATGCCCCAAATCCCCAAAGAATGAAGAAGTAGAGAAGAGTTGCAGCATGACCATGCTCCATGAAGGGTGCTTTATCTTTTCTCTCTTTTTCTGGTGAGTACAAGAGCCAAAGGAAAAAAGGGAGGGAGGGAGAGAGGGAGAGAAGGAGAGAAGAAAGAGGAGAGGAGAGGGGAGGGGAGGGGAGGGGAAGGGAAAGGAAGGGAAAGAAAGGGAGCAGAGGGGAGGAGAGGAAAGGAGAGAGGAGAAGAGAGGGGAGGACAAGCAAACCTTGAAAACCTCAGTGGTAGCAGAACAGAAATACAAGAGTCAGTAACAGCAACAGTATTTTGAGGTCATTGGACAGAGACCTTTGACTGCTTAGACCCTATGTGGAGCATTATATTCCCAAAATCAGATTCTGAATCTATCACACTTCAACCTCATCTCCCCGTATCAGTAGTCATTTCCAAAAGTTCTTCACTAGGAACCTAGGAGGCCTAAGAATTCATTTCACCCATATTTGTGGGCCCAGATTTACTTAGATATTTACAAATCAATTTCTGTATTTGTCACTTGCCTCAGGGCACCATGGGAATAAAGAAAGGATTTCAAACACTGTACAGTCTACACAAACCAGCAGAGTGAGATGCAGTATGCAAACAAGGAATAAAATGAACAATATATGTGAAATATATAAATGCTTTCACAGCAACAGACACAAAAATTTCAACCCCACCACCGCTACTGCCACTGGGGCATTGAAAGGCACAGGGAGAACTCTATGGATACAAATGGAAAGCACAGATAAAGGAAGTCATGCAATGGACACACAATTTCACAAAATGAATGCACGAACATGTGATCTCCCACTCATGGACCACAGCGGAAATGAAACTAGAAATTTCTTTCCATGTATGTAAAACTGGTAAAGAAAGAAAAATATAATTAGAAATGTGACCTAACATGCAAGAATTTTCTGAGTAAAAACTTAATACATTTATTATAGCATATATTGAAGATAATTTCAAAATCTTAGAGACAGTATCCCCTAAGGGAATTACACTGACTTTTTTTTTTTAGAGAGAGAGTTTTGCTACTTGGGTGCATGTACTTTCAGGAGAGACAGAGAGAGAAAGGGAACTACTTTTTTTTTTTAAGAGAGTTTTGCTATTAGGGCTCATGCACTTTCTAGAAAGACAGGGTGAGAAAGAGAGACAGAAAATAAGAAATCACTCCCCAGAGAGGATGGCAATGCCATAATCCCATCTCTTCCATTCTCCTATAGGGATTTTGGGTATGCACACACATGCACTTGGTGTGAGTTTCAAGCTGCCTGGTGTGGGACATGATTCACCACTGGAAGTCCAGCACCTTAACCACTATGCCACCTGCTGGCCTCAGGAATTAAATTGATTTTAAAATGTTCTTTATCCTTTTAAGTCACTTAAAAGAAAATGGTTTCAAATTATACACTTCTATCTCATTGGACCAATGGCATCTGAAACAACACCAAAAAGCAAGCTTCTGCTTTATTACAGAAACACTGGTTTGGCTACAAACTTTCATTTTAAAAAAATCAGAAATGTGGTCCAGTAGGTGGCATGGTAGTTAAGGCACTGGATCCCCACATTGCCAACTGTGATTCAGACCAGGTGGCATGAAAATCACACTGGGTGTGTGTGTGTGCATACCCAAAATCCTGAGAGTGGAGGGGAAGTTCTCGCCCCACCATCCTCCTCACTTTCCCTCTCTCTGGTGAGCATGTACACTCTATGGTAAAAATCTCACAAAAAAAGCTTTTTTTTTTTTAATTCATAAATATATTATGTCTCATATGTTGATACATGCACACTCTGGTAAAAATCTCACAAAAAAAGCTTTTTTTTTTTAATTCATAAATATATTATGTCTCATATGTTGATATGAAATATATTAGTTTCTGAAATAGGAAAGTCAAATAAACAACAGAAAGCAGAAAAAGAGTGGTATCTGTTTGTAAGTTAACTTATTAATTTTTTTAGACAGGGTCTCAATCCTGCTTCAGTCTCCCAAATAACTAGTTATCATATCCTTGCTTTTAGGGGGACCAAGAACTGAACCGAAGACCTACTGTGTAGCCTCAGTCTGCTGAATAGCAGCTTCAACCAGCATGTACTACTGTGCTGGGCCTAAAAGTTCCTAATGTATTTGTTGAAGTTCTCTTCTTTGTATTACTTTTAATGTAATTTTCCAGTAAGCCAGTATTATTTACAGGTGTACTTTCCTCGTACAATATTCATTTTAATAACTTTCCTTTAGGAGAATCACATAAGACATATTTAGCTCCACATGATACAGAATGTTTTTCAAACTGATTACGTTTTCCTTCAGGTAATAAAATTGTTCATCAATGAAATGTGAGAATTTATTTCAGTAATCTATTTAATATAAAATAGAATAGAATGTTATATTTGGACTCCTGTATCAAAACCATATTTAATTGAAAAAGTTATCTCATATGCTATAACTCTTTGTAAATTGTTAATGATACACAGACTAGTTTTATGTTCCTATGAAAGTTTCAAATTCTACACTATAAATTTCTTAATCTAATAAATAATTTAATATGAGTATGGTCCAAGAACAAAACAAATATATATAAATACAGCATAGTCAGAGGCAGAAGACTATATAAAACATAGCACCTGGATTTAAATACATGAGAGTGGAAACTGGAAATTACTGTACCAACTACATTTATACTGACCACAGAACATCATCCATGAATGGGACAGTATGAAAGAGAACACAATTGCTAGGCCTCCCAAGGAATTATGTGGCATGTAATGCAATTTGTATTAATTTTGTTAGGATGCTATTTCCCAGTTATTCTCAATCTATCTCTCTAAATTTTGGCAATGAAAATGAAGAACTGCAAGAACTCACTGTGTGCCAGGCACCTCAGTTTCATATGAACAGTCTATGTTGAGATTTTCAGAAGGACAAAGTAGCTACTGAGCTTGTTAAGCTTTGAAACCATTCTTAGTCTCTTACCCTTAGTGATGGTGGGAGTTCTTCCTCTGACCCACATACTTGGAGGGCTCTAGCTTGTTGACTGTGGCATTCCCCAAGATAAAGCAGTGTTTTTTTGTTTGTTTGTTTGTTTGTTTGTTTTCCCACTGTGGTGATATGAGGGACCATTGGCCATTTGCCAGATTGTCTCTCTTCCCATCTATGACATTTTCCCTGTTATCGCAGTTCCATTTTGCTCCCAGTGAAATACCAGATAACAAACAGGAGTTCCCAACATAACCATTCAATCAGGTTCTAAGTCCACACTGGTAGAAGAAGGGAAAG
>NW_006159536.1:3994054-4002095 GCF_000334495.1 Tupaia belangeri chinensis
AATAGCAAGTTCATGCAGCATTTGGGATTACAAACAACCAACAGTGCTTATCAGAGTGGCATATATTATAAGCACAAATACAATTACTTTCTCTGTGAACATCTCTTTGGACTAAAGTTGTTGATAATTTATGCTCTACCTTCTGTTAAACAAGTAGAAGTTTCTTATAAATAATAACATACATGCAAAAAAGAGAAAAATCAAACATGTAGAATGATTATGAAACAAGTCTCAATCACCCTTGTTAACAAAAAAATCTGTTACATTTAACTTTCAATTCCTGATCACCAAAAGAAAAATGGGAGGATTAATATGTTAAATCGAATTTCTCACTTAAAACAAAAGGGGGAAAAGCGTATTTCAAGGGAAAGAAGTGACTTCCTATTAGTGACCTCTACAAATAATTTTTATGTTTGCTACAATAAAAATATTAAATGTAAAGTAAGGAAATAATTATTTATTTAACTGGTCCTCATAAGTGTTCTCAATCAAAGTGAAAATGTTAAAATAGACTTTAGGAAGTGCATTTCTGTGCAACCCAGATTAATAAATCCTCTAATATTTAACTAAATTAGAGGTTAGATCTTTCTATAGAATGCCTCTGTTTGTAGAAAATTTGGGATGCTACCAAGTATTCTATGTAATAAAAGATAGATTCATAAGTGATGGTGTTCAGATTGCAAGGCTAGCATTTCATGGTCAACTTCAACCTGTCTTCTGAACATTTCTTCCCAGTAAAAGGCTACCTACCTCCATACGACTTTTGACAACAAGTGCTAAATGTTCCTTATATCTGACCAGTGATCTCAGAAGTCCATCCTGGACAACCATGGAAGTGTCCCTTGCTCTATGAAGCTACTCTAGTATGCAACAATATTGTAACTCACATGGTCTTTCTGTTCGCAATGACAAAGAAATGTCTCCAAATCATCCCAATACACTATCAAATTGTTCAAAATTGAAAGAGAAAGGAAGTATGGCTTAACAAAACATTACATTAATCCACCAGAGGTGTTACTGGACTATTCAGAACACAAGGGAACATCTGTTCTTAATCTAAGTTTGGAAAAATACATTTAACTCAGTCCATATTTAATGTTTATGTTTTGAATACATCTATCTTCTTTCTAAGACTACTACTATCTTTCATGGGGTTTAAGTTTCTGAGACATGATGAGCACTATGTTTAAATTACTTTATGCAGAAACAAGCATATTGTCATACTTAAACAGCTTGTTAAGATAGTTTATATTAATGATGATTATATTGTTAATAATGATGATTACTCTGTAAAGAATGTATTCAGAAGCATTTTCAAAGACAATAATCAAAGAAACAAATCACACGCATAATGGGAATAAGTGCCACGAGACATTTCCATTACACTGAATTTGGCTTGTACCAGCTTAAGAAAGCAGACTGTTTGATTTTATGAGCCAGTTATTAAACTATCGCCATTAATGAACATTGTATAAAATTATAAATAAATGAATTGCTAAAAACGAATGAAATGAAACTCAAACCTCATCACTTGGTAATGATCTGACGACATTTTACTGTTATTTGTGTGACAGGGTACTTTGTTATCTGTACACTGGGAAGGCTGTATAACGATATGCTACAGCTCATCTTCTGCCAATTTGCCACTCAGTAACAACTCACTGGTAGGTTGGAATGGTTCATGCTGCAAGTATTAGGTCATTGGAAAGTCATGATGTAGTTTTCTATGCAAAAATATGTCATGACTTTCCAGACGACCCAATATTGTCATCATGGTAATTGGCTACTGCTACAAATCAGTCCCATTCTACCTCATCCTGGCCCAGAAAGCCAGCTGATAAACCATTACAAAACACACCACTGTAGACACTTAACTAAAAATAACTGAGCAACATGTGAGTAGACCCTGGCACAAAGGATGCATGTTACCTTCATATAAATATCAAAATTGGGAAAACAATCATGCCATACTATAATTAATCATTTTCTTTGAGTAACAATATATCTTAGTTCCATAGAGTTATATAGGGATTTGAATTTTAATATGAAAGACTGACTTAAAAAATATATGAATGTTACACCCTTCAGGAAAGTAGAGCAAAACTACTTTGAAAATTACCAACCACACTTATGAGACTCCAAAGTACCCTCATTGCTTTAATCCAAGTCTCCTATAGTTGTCTATAACTGTAGTAGTTTAAGCCTCTTTCAATCTCCCTACCTCCAAATAATTTCCATAACCTTGAATTCACATTGGAACTATACAAATCCAGGTGGTCTCCAAAGTCCTAAAATAAAGTGCTAAGGAAAGAAAGTAATAATGTATAACACTACATGTAAACATATCATTATATGAATGTATTTAGTGATAGAACTGCAATATCAGATATTTATTTGGACATGTATAATGATAAAAAGGAAACAAGGGAGAGTTACAATAAAAAAGGTCAATATAAGTGAAATACAACAGAACTTACGAAGAGTACTTAAAATACACTCTTGTTTAAAGGATTATCATATTTAACAATCCTTCAAGTGTATATATAGGCATCAAAACACATGTGTGATTAACTAAAGAGTCTTTTAATTTTCAGGAAAAGTTAAGAATCTTTTAAAAAAATCAAATTAAGTAGTGGAGAAATGGTAGGCCAGTCCCATAGCAAAGCAACAAGGGAACAGACCTTTAAAATATGAATGGAATATTCTGGATAAAACTAAAACTTCATTTTCATCAAAGAGAAAAAAAAAAGAAAAGAAAAAAGTGAAGTAGAGCAAGACTCATATATTTTTCAAATATAAGTCACTGTCAAAATCAGTCTGTATGATTATTGGAGACTTCTTTTGATCACCTTGGATTAAACAAAAACTGGTCTTCCTTTTTCCTTCCTTATTCATGCTCATGACAATCAAGGGGGGATTAAAAAAAAATAAGCAGCAAAAACACTCTAAAAGAATGTCAGTGCTACTGTTTGCCATCAGCTGTTTGCAAAGTGCTAAGAGATTCGAGTGATAAAACGGTCTGTTAAAAAAGAAAGACCGACCGACTGACCTTATTACTATGGTCACTAACCCAGATTGAGAGAGATGTAGGAGGTAATCAGCAATTTGTGTATGAGATCTCTAAAAGAATTAAAATTAGCTGAAACACACCAGGTTGCACACTCTCTGCATTAGAAACCACAGATTTTTCTAATTGACTATTTATAAAAACCTAATACTTCATCATAGGACCGAATATGTATTTTAGGTACATGCTATTTGAAGTACATGTGCTTGGTGGGGATGGGAGGTGCTGAGTGTAAATGACGGTGTCAGGAGCGGAAGGGTGGACAGTGCTGGACGTGCACCATGTGATTATATGTTAGCAAGTCCTAAATTGCAAATTTCTTTTTTTCCTTCTGTTTCTCTATTTTTTTTTTCATTAGTTTTATTTCAAAAAGAAATACAGGGTTTAGTCTAGTTTTCTTTATGATAGGGCACTATGAAAATAAAAGATACATATTATGGTTCTTTCGTCAATATAAAACTTGATTAAAAAAATACAAAAGCTGAGGTCCCAATGATTTGTTTTAAGATTTTGTATTTAAAGCTATTACTGCTATATTCTTTAGCAAACAAAAACAGAAGCAGGCTCAAAGGGATAATATTTTAAGTACTTTTAAAAATATGTAAGATAGAGAAAACACAATATGTTCTGATATTTGTGCTTTTACCCATAAAGTTCAGCACATATCCATAACCAATCAAAAGTCTAATAAATGTGTATTTGCTACCAGATTCTCTATTCAGAATTTTTCTATTTACCAAATTGGTGAAATCTTTCTAAATCATATTTTTAACACCATTATGACTTTCATTATCAGGTTTCTCAAGAGCTTCACAAAACATTTGTTAAATGTAAAGGATACAGACTAGCATTCTTTCTGAAACCATATTCCTATACCCATTTTAGTAAATGTGATTTTTAAAAATTTCTGCGAGATACCTCCCATGATCATTACTATTAAAGAACTTTCAAAAGCATCCAAATACAAAGCTCCTAATTTTTTGCTCTGAAGGGAAGCAATGGTGTAGAAACATGAATAGGCACAGAAATAGTGAAAAACAATTTAGGATCATAATCAAGCACTTCTACTTTCTATACTGCAATAATCTAGGTGTAATATGAGGTATGTAGACAAGGTTAACAAAATAATGGCCCTGACCCTTGCAAAATCTGATTACTAGTACAATCTTATTTTAAAGGAGTAATGCAACTCAAAAAAGAGCAATTCAGTGAATAGTAATCAAAAACTCGGAATCTATTGTTACCACTGTCATGAACTCACTAACCTCCATTGGAATTGAGTCTTTCTTCAAATGTGCAGTAAGTCTCATTATCAAAAATGGCTTCCAAGACTCATTCCATTCCTAAAAGCTTCTGATTCTCTAAAACTCTTCTTTCAGAGAACACAGTGTGAGAAGTATTTTAGAAATTTCTTCAGTATAGTGTCAATATATTCTTGCCATTGTGACAGAATTATTATGAATGTCAGCTTGCTTACAACTATAAGTAAGAATAGAACAATAAGATAGACACTGTAGATGGAAAACAATGCTATAGAAAATGTTTTTATAAAACAATATATAGAAAATGAGGTCTAATATTAAATCTAGAGTTAACTGCTATGATTTTCACTCTAATCAAGGAGCAAAATGCAAGTCTGGTTGTGTAGTATGCCAGTATTCAAAACTCCACAGCAGCTATGAAATGACTAAAGGGCAGTCCTCAAACTTGCTCCAAATCTAAGATAAAGAAGGTTTTATTTCTTATCTTCCTGTGGATGAGTATCTCCTTTTATACTATAAACCGAAGTCATAAAGGTTAAGGACACCTTTTCCATTTCCTAGACCAACCAGGACACTGACAGACAGTAAATTAAAAGTAAGAAATAAAAACAACCTAGAGGCCATGACTTTAGGAAAATCTCATTCTTCACTGTATTGACCAGTAATCTCAGAGGATACCTGATCTAGGGAGGCTCCAAATTGGCAGATCTTAGATGGTGCTTTGGGAATAAGTGATATCAACTCCATTACAAACTTTGTTCAGTCACTGGTGCCAAAATTAAACATCAGTGCCCAGAGGACTGGGCTCGTTATTACATACCAAGTCCATACCTCTTCTCTGAACCTTGACTGCAAAAGAATAATTGCCAGTGCCTGACTTTATTTAATGACAAAGCCTTGATTTGTCAAAAAGAGGTCTGTGACATAAGTAACTTCAATTGAAAGGATTCTAAAATAAACCCTCTTAATAGAACATATAAAGGCATAACTTCAGGCCTCCAAGACTAGATGGAAAGTTTTTGGAATAGCACCATCCACAAATAACCCGAGATACCAAGCTGGAAGAAAGATGCAACTCACAATGTCCACATTGTTCCATGAGCTTGCTATTTTTCAAAAATATTAGTGAAGTTGGGGCCAGCAGGTGGTGTGGTAGTTAGGGGCGGTCGACTCCCACATGGCTGACTGCAGTTTGAGTTCCAGACCTGGCAGCTTGCTTTCTCAGTTTCCTTCTCTTTCTCTCTCTCTGTCTCTCTCTGGTCAAGTTAAAACAATTAAAGCAATAATAATAATAAATAAAATTAAATGAAATAATTATTTTTAAAAAATTAGTAAACTTAATAATCACCTTCACCAAGTACATGAATTTATGTAAAGGATGGAGGAAGCCATGATGTTCTTTGAAATGAAGCATTATACCTAGTATTGACTATAATAATGCAACTGACCTAAACATTTCAAGAACAAATAAATTACCTTTGCAAAGCTGTCTTATTTAAAGTTTAAACATTTAATTTTTGCATT
Source organism: Tupaia belangeri chinensis (assembly GCF_000334495.1). NCBI lineage: Eukaryota > Metazoa > Chordata > Mammalia > Scandentia > Tupaiidae > Tupaia > Tupaia belangeri. The sequence continues at coordinate 3,999,908 of NW_006159536.1, forward strand.
TAAAAACTAGGGAATTGCATCTGATGGCTTTCCTGGTAGTTTCTGCTTTGTGCAGAACTAAAATTGAGCCATGACATCATTTTCTTAAGTAACAGAACTGCTTTATGTAGGTGACTCATAAATTTTTCACTAGTTATAAGAAATTTAAAATAAATATAAAACTTCTAATATTTACAAAACTATGATAATAAAAATTGATATAACTTAATATTTTATCAAGTATTAATACTTTCTCACTAAAAAATTTTTTCATTTACTTAAATAATATAATCCATTTAACAATAGAACATGACAACTATTTAACAGAGCCAAGTGATAAAAATCTAAGTGAAAGGCCTAGCTGCAGTGGTACATAAATAGTACTACCACCTGGAGGCTGGAAGCCATATGGGGAGTTTGGGTTCAGTTTCCAGGCCAACTTGAACATGGAAACACAGTTCCATGTACCTATAACCCTAGCTAATTGGCAGACTAGGGCAGGAAGGTCATGACACAGTGAGACCCTATCAGAAATACCTATCTCTGTTTTCTTCCATTTCCTTTTCTCTTCCCTTCTCCTCTCTCTTTCTTAAAGGGAAAATAACATAAGTGTGTGATGAATTTGTCTAAAGTCCTAAAAGTTGTTATTTTAATTCACAAAATGCAGCAGTAGAGGAAATGATCTATATCAATTACAATACAACATATACAATAGCATATATAAAGTACTATACAAAATGCTCTCAAATATACTATAACTTCCATGTTTGGAAACTAATTCAAACTCGTTTTGCTATCAATTAACTTGCATCATAATTTATGTGATGCTTCCTCTTCTTTTTAGTTTCTATCTTAATTCAATATTTTGGGTTTCAAAACAGTGCCCAGGGATTCTCAGTGATTTCCTTACATTGTGTAAAAACTAGTGAAAGCTTTTAAACTAGAACCCAGGATTTTTTGCTGGGAGTTCACATATTTTTTACTTTAAAAAAAATCTTATTATTGGGGTCAGCAGGTGATGTGGTGACTAAGGAGCTAGACTCTCACATAGCAGACAGCAGTTGAAGTCCTGAACATGGCGACTTGAAAATCATCCTGGACGTGTGTGCGTGCACTGCCCCGCACCCAAAATCCCAAGAGGAGAATGGAAGAAAAGGGACTACAGCATGGCCATTTCCCCCGAGGGGGTGATTTCTCACTTTCCTTCTTTCTGTCTTCAGCAAGAGCACACACTATATGGAAAAAACTTGAAAATAAATAAATAAATCTTATCAGAAATTAAAGGTATCCATGGGCTGGTTAAATTTATTTCCCCCGAGGAGAGTTGAGGCCTTCCTTCAGAAGAGGATTCTTCATGGCTCCTGCAAACTAGTCATTTCAGGGGACAGGAAAAATGAAGATTTTTCAGCCTCCAGCAAACAAAGCTAGCATGATGGATCTAAGGGCACTGTAGCTAAACATCAAAATACTATTAGGGTTAACATTCCTCAATATCTACTGAATCTGCTGCACCAGTGATCACAACAGAACAGCAAAGAGATTCCCGATCACCTCTTTCTGCTTGCTCCTGAACACTCAGATTGAACTTCAAGAATTCGAAAGAAACACACCATCCGTCAGATGACAAGAAATCACCACAGGACCACAAGAAATATGGGAAAGCAAGAAAATACCTCTGCTCCAAGGGAAAAGAATAACTCCTCTTCATTCACAAGCAGTTCAATGCAAATCATGGAAATGTCTGATAAACAATTTAGAACATTCATAATGGTGAAGCTAACTGAGATGGAAGAGAAGAGAGACAATGAACTGCTAACTCGCCTTCTGTCTCTATGTCTCTCTTTCTGTCTGTCTGGTGAGCGCACGCGCCCTATAGCGAAAATCTCCCCCCCCCAAAAAAAAGAGTCAAACGGAACTGTTAGAAATGAAGTCTATAATACAGGAAGTCAAAATCTCCCTTGAAAGTATTAAAAGCAGACTAGATTATACAGAAAATAGAATCTCAGACGCAGAAGAGAAAATGGCTGGCCTAGAAAAATCCACCACGAAGACTGAGAAAATGGCACAAAAATTTGAGAGTAATTATACGAGAAGTACTAGATACCATCAAACGTCCAAACATCCGGATAATTGGCATTCCAGAAGGTGAAGAGACCCATAAGGGCATTGATAATCTATTCCATGAAATCCTGCAAGAAAACTTTCCAAA
>NW_006159536.1:4002217-4006572 GCF_000334495.1 Tupaia belangeri chinensis
AGACCAGATCTCCAAGAAGTTCTCAAGGGTGTGCTATATCAGGAAAATTAAATACAGACACACGAAAAGAAGAGTTCAAAAACTAAGAAAGTGGCCAGCTTGGCCATAGGGACAAGTCTGGAGTTGAATACTATATCCTAGAATTTAATATGAAAAATGGAACCAGAACAGAAGATAAAGTACATGAGATTGATAAGTTCATGCACCTACCATTTGAACAGAATCCTAAAATGTTTCCTGGCTTTAAGAAAAGTTCCTTATCATTTCTATGATTTAAGTTAAGACTGATTTTCTTAATAGTACCATATGAACTTACCATTGAAAGTAGCTAGAATATTTAAGAAATGTGGGTGGGAAAGGAATAGAAGACAGTTGTAGACACCAGAGACAGTGGGAGAAGAGGGTGGGAAAGGATAGAGGGTCAGAAAGAGGAGTAAAACATTCTAGGAAATATAAATGGAAAATTTTGGATAATAATATGCATGATTAAGTCACTATGCAGTATATTCTGGATGGGAAATCACATTTTGTATGCTGTAATGATGCTAAGGGAAAGAATGTAAATCAAGTTACAAAAAAAGAGAAAAGTTTCAGAAAAAAGAAAAATCCATTTGATGACCACAGTAAGATATATAGCCCCAGCTATGTGCTACTTTATAGGATGCCTAAAGTTAGACTTGTGTTCATGGAAATGTATATATCAGCTGTGTTTGCTATGAAAATATTTAGATTAATTAAGCTCTTTAGTAATTCAATAAAAAATGTGGGGGGGAAACAGTATAGAAAGTAAACAGATACCAGAGACAGTGTGGGAAGAGAGTGAGAGATGGTAGAGGGTAAGAGATAGGGAATCAAGGATGGGGGGGAGCAAAACATACGGGAAACTAGAAATGGAAAATTATTTCTTGACAATAACATGTGTGTTGATATGCTTGATTGAGACAATATACAGTGTACTCTGGATGGAAAAAAAAAAGAAAAAAAAATATTTTCCCCAAATAATTGGTAAAGCATAAAAATAATCACCTGTACTTGGTTGGCTTACAATATGTTAAAAGAATTTGAGTCAGATTAAGAATTCCACTATGTGCATGGCAAAATATGCAGAGTAACACGAAACTTGTCATTATTTCTGTACAATGTGGGCTCAACCCTCCTATACATAGTAGGGAAATTCAATAGTCCCTATGAACTAACAATGCACGGCTGTTAAGGAAGAATTATCCTATAAATTCTAAGATTTTCTGGCTGGAAGATGGTAGCTATTTCCTTTGGCAAGGACCAGTATATCTCAGCCACCTTCCTGATTCGAGTATTTGCCTTTTCTATGCAACAGATTCCATTAATCTACGTGCATTCTGTCCCAGTACATGTAGGGAAAAAGCTACCCCACTAGATACAGTAGGTTTTATTAGCATAATATTGTGAACAATGACTGCTAGCCGGTTTGACACCCAAATCATTCAAGAGTCATTATAAATGCAAATTTATTCATAAGACATGGATTAAATATCTGTAGTACTATAGTACTACAGTACTAGATATTTAATCTATAGTACAGGGACTGTATGGCAGTACAGAGATGATAATTAAGACATCACAAAGATCTCAATTTAGCAAGATGGCCAAATCCAGTTCAAGAGCCACACACTCTGTGAAGTATAGGGGATACACCAGCCAAGGTCAATAGGAGAGAGAGAACAGAGAACTTCACTGTCTATATAGGCAATGCCTTATAAAAGTTGGTATTGAGAGTCCTCACTCAAGTTCTTTTCCATTAATGGCAACTAATAATCTAAAATTAATTTTCTCTTTGAAAACTGGTAGGAGATAATTACTTCCCATGAATGAAAACCTTATTGAGGATCCAAAGTCCTAATACCTGATCAAGAATTTGCTATACTAAAATGAGAAAACAGAAAAACTCTTTCACCAACAAGAAAGAAAAACAAGGCTTACTCTTGTTAGTATCCCATCTGCTCTCCAGAAACCTGATTTCTCAAAAAGTGATCAAGAATAACTGCATAAAACTCAGAACTGAGTCACAGGTTGCTTTCCAGGATTGCTATTACCAAAAGCAATGATGATGATTTATATATATTTCACAGTATAATTTTGGAACTGGGCTGGAATTGCACTTCCTTTCAATGTCGCTACCTTAACACCTGATCACCTGATGATGAGGAATATTTTCTCTTTTTTAAAAATATTTTTATGAAAATTTTTGCTATAGGGTGCATGCTTGCCTCAGAGAGATAGGAAATGAGAACCATCCCCTGAGGGGAGATGGCCATGCCACAATCCCTTCTCATCCATTCTCCTTTTGGGATTTTGGGCATGCACACACACATGTCCAGCCTGATGTTTAAGCCTGGGTAAACCAGGACTCTATCTGCTGGTCCCATAATACATAAGAGACGGAAAACACTGAGAGTCTGAGAGAGGAGGAAGTAGGATAGATAGTGAAATATTGTATCAGGTACTTTCAAGGATAAACTCCAAGACATTCTTAAGGCAGCAAATCAAACATGCCCTAGGTGAGACAACTCCCTACCCTAAGGATGAGGAACAGCAGGTATTCCAAGTTAACTAATGTCTCTAAATGTTATACAACAGAGATTTAAAAAGATGTGGTGGGTAACACCTAGAATGCCATAAAAATGAATTTCCTCGTTCAGCTTTTATAAAATGATACAAAAACCAGTGCTAACAAACAAGAAACATAAGTATGTTTCGTTGTTCTAGACTCCAAAGAAACAAAATATTGACATCATATGTGCCCAGAGAAATAAGTAGTTCTCTAAGTCACACTCATTTCAGTGTATGGCTGGCAAATGGTTCTTAGTTTCATTGATATTTTTGTCTCCATTACATTGAGAATGGGAAAAAAATATTTGCAATTTTCACAGCATTTGATGTTCAGAGTATCTATATGATGATGAATATAGTACCTCATTGCATTGGCGGGACTGTCATATACCATCTCTGAAATAACTCTTTTATTCTAGATGTGGTATTTTGTTATTTGCTCATGAAAGAAAATCAATGTAATTTTTTTTTTTTTAAGTTTTAAAAAAAATGCCATACTTTCCTTCTGGGCCTACAGATCCCAGAACAACAATGACAAGAGAAAACAGATAGGAAAAAAAAAAAAAAAAAAAAAAAAAAAAAACTAATTAGCCAGAATAAGTTCCAGTGACCTCCTTCGGTACCCTGCAACACAGTAATTTTTCAAATGTTTAGCTTATTGTCATCCAAAAGGATAGCAATAAATTCAGGCCACTATGTGAATTCTGAAGAGCGAATAGGTCACTGGAGCTCTGGACTCCAGTAATTCACAGAAATGACCAAAGCAAACAAATAGAAGAAAATTCAAAAATACCTTAGCACAAGAAAATCATTCTCTTATAATGACTTGGGCTCATTTTGTGGAATCCAACAGAATCAAAAATAGAAGACTTCAAAAAATAGTAAAGTAAATCTATATTAAAGATACACCTTGGGACCATCAGGTGGAGTAATTTTTCAAATGTTTAGCTTATTGTCATCCAAAAGGATAGCAATAAATTCAGGCCACTATGTGAATTCTGAAGAGCGAATAGGTCACTGGAGCTCTGGACTCCAGTAATTCACAGAAATGACCAAAGCAAACAAATAGAAGAAAATTCAAAAATACCTTAGCACAAGAAAATCATTCTCTTATAATGACTTGGGCTCATTTTGTGGAATCCAACAGAATCAAAAATAGAAGACTTCAAAAAATAGTAAAGTAAATCTATATTAAAGATACACCTTGGGACCATCAGGTGGTGTAATGGTTACATTGCTGGATTCCCATGTAGTTGACAGTTGTTTGAGTCCTGGACCCAGTGGCTTAAAACTCATACCAGGCACATGTGCATGCATACCCAAAATCCCAAGAGGAAAATGGAGAAGGGATTGCAGCTTGGCTATCGCCCCGGAGGGTGATTTCTCACTTCCTGTCTCTCTGTCTCTCTGGAAAGCTCACATGACCTATAGCAATCTTAAAAAAAAAAAAAAAAAGATACACTGTGAATTCTTTAATGTAAGATCCTATAGGATCAGTCTATGTCTCTCAGCAGATGACACAGTTTATACTGTTACTTGGATAAGTTGTTTCCATTATAATTTATATAATGTCCAAAATTAAGAAAGTAGCAATTTACTGATTCACATACCTATGTATTTTGATATATTAATGGTACCCAATGAATACTTTACTTATGAGTTTAATAATGAAAAGAGTTTGGCTAGGGAAAAGGTAAAAATAAATAAAACCTAGGAATTTATTAACAATGTATACTATTTTTATATATACAATGTATTTATATATA
>NW_006159536.1:4006592-4012652 GCF_000334495.1 Tupaia belangeri chinensis
TATATTTACAGACATTTCCTGTATGTACAATACCAGGCTCACATCCTCAGGATAACATAATGGATCACAAACTGTCAGGTGGCCTGGCTAAAGGAACACACAAATATCTAATTCTTTATGCTAGGGACTCAGTAGAGCTAGCATTTTTGTAGGCTTGGCAGGACACAGCAGAAACATCAGTCTAGCCTTGAAACGTCATATCAAGGAAGATGGTCATGGAGATCTGATTTCTGAGCTGGGTCCTGAAGGGGAAGAGCTGCTAAGCTGGACCAGGTGAAGGCCAGATACTGAAGAGCAAAGGTAAGAGAGCCCGGCCCAGGTGAGGAACTGCTGGCACGTAACTCAATGTGGCAGAAATCTAGAATTCAAGGGAGAGGCAGGAGAAAATGCATGCTGGACCTATGAAGAGGTATCAGATCACCCGGAGAACAGAAACCTTTATTAATTTCCTAAGGAAAAGGGTAAGTTAGAGAAAAAATCAAAGGATACAGAAAATTTTTGCAAGATATGAGTCACCATAGTAAAACTGATTAAGCTTTTAGAAACATAATTTCTTTAGATATGATCAGTGGAGAAATCATGATCGTACTTTCAGAGTTTAGGTATTCCTATGTTTTTGTATTCTTGTTATTTTTGGTTTTGTTTTTATTTGGTTTTGCCATAGGGCATATAATGTTAACTGGGGAGAGGCACAGAAAGGTGAAGAGAGGGAACGTGAGAAATCACCCCCAAGAGGGGATGGCCAATGCCACAATCCCTTCTCCTGCATTCTCTTCTCAGAGTTTTGGGAATATGCACTCATGTACCCAGGGTGATTTCCAAGCCAACTGGTCCAGGACTTGAACAGCGGCCAGCCCTGTAGAACACAACATTTTAACCACTACACCACCTGCTGGTCCCCAAATTTTTATTCTTACAGTGTATTTATTTTAAGAATAAGGATGTTATACACTGTCTATCACTATTGATTCCTAGGTTTTTGTGGTTACTGAACATAATTGTCCAATTTGTTACAAGGCGAGAGGTCTGATTTTCTGTAAGTTAGAAGTTGAATCTTTTTCATATCCATAGTCTGAACCCTTACCCAAATCTATGAAATACATGTCATTGGTCAAAGAAGATATTGAGCAAAAAATGCTATGGAACAGTATAAATCTAATGTTAGTTGCTGCTGAAAAAATGTCAGCATTTATTTGTCAAGAAATGGCATTTTTGTCAATGAAGGTGAACAGTACATAAGTAGTTATTAAGATGATCATGTTAAGCCAAGACACGGTAGTACAGGGATAACCTAAGTTCCCTGCAAGGCTGGAAGCCATATGGCTGACTACAGGACCACTGGGTTAGTTCGGAAGCACTCCAGGTGCATTTGTGGGAACCCAGGAGCCTGAAGAGTTGGAGGACTACAAAGGGGAAATTGTTGTATTAGGAGACCCTGACAAGGGTCAGCCACTTGCTCGCTCTCTCATGTATTTTTCTATCATTAAAAAACAATAAATCATATTATATTGACTTATAAATGGGCTGGATATCTGAGTTATTTTGTAAATTAGTTGTTTAAAACAGAAGCAATTATAACCAAAAGCAATACTATTTTTGGTAATTTGGTTCCCTGATGGCCAATAAATGCCTATTTGCCTCATTAAACAACTCAAGGACTAGTTCTATACCCAGCATCCAATGAACTTCGCCACCATTTCAACCTTCAGGACCAAACACAAATGATTTCTTATTGGTAATGTCCTCCATTTCTAGCATTTAATGCACCATTTGCACTGGGCTGTGAACCCAAGACCAAGCCCAAGTCCTGGCATAGAAAATACTAAGGGCTTGAAGAATTACATTTCTACTGGGGCACTAGGAAATAGGCATAAGCATTTCCTGCTTGTCTCCATGCCAACCAACCAAGAGAACAAAGGAAGGAAACAGGAGGCATTTGCTCTGGCTTCTCCCTCCCCTATCAACCTTTTCTTTGTCTTTCCTATTCTCTATCTCATGGTTTCAGCCCCTGCCCTTACAAAGTGAGCAGCACAGAGTAAAGAAAGAAATTGAACTGGAGCTGCAGCCTGTGGCATGCTGGTTTAGATAGCTGGATCCCACATGGCCATCAGGGAACCAGATTACCAATTACCCACGCCCCCAGGTCGAGAATATACCAGGCACACATATGTGTATACCTAAATTTAAAAAAAAAAAAAAAGGGAGAAATGGAGAAGGGAATGCAGCATGATCATTCCTCGTGGGGTAGGGATACTTTCTCACGTTCCTTCTCTCTGTCTGTCTCTATCTCATCAGCAAGCACATGGCCCCTGTGGCATTTTTGTTTTTTTTTAAGAATAAATGGAATTGTCGGTAATTTAGGAAGGAATACCCAGGAGGAGAGGTAAGGATTCTGTCCACAGAGCAGCAGAATCTGTGGTAATGAATGGATAGATGAGAAATGCCCAGGCGTTGAGCAGCTTCATTGGATAACATCGAAGGGGAGAATGAAGGTTGGGGACATCTTATTTTAGTTATTTGGGGGTCCTATTCTTGTAACAAACAGGAATAGGCTGATCTTTAAGCATGCAATTAAGAAGATCTCTGACTTAATAGGAATTTGATAACCTACAGATCAAAAACAGACAAAAATACTCCCCTGACATCTTTGATCATTTAAAGAAAAAAAAAATTACATCCATGTATGAAGATCTGCCTAGCTGGCAAATTTTTCAGGGCATGCAAATTCTGTGAAGAAAACCCAAGTTGTAATGGCTTAGCAGACATGTAAGATTTACAGCAAAGCACTTTCCAGGAGGTAAGCCTTCCTGGGACAGGTGCACAGGAGGACTCCAGTGGCGGTCATCCTGTATTTCCTGCCCCATCTTTCATAAGCACTCATGGTATGAACTGTGCACCAAGCCCAGCACTAATCCCTTTACATGTGTTCTTTCATTATAGTATCAGATGGTTGGTTCTATTATCCCTATTTTCCAGAAAAAGACATGTTTGAACCCAGAAATTCAGTCTCTCAAATCTGCCCTCTCAAGGAAAAATGAAAGCTGGAAACCAATTTTTATACTGTGTCCAAAAAAAAAAAAAACAAAAACACCACACACACACACAGAAGAAATCTCATCTAAGATTAGATCTTATTAGGTAAATTTAGCAGTGAAAATATGCCACTCTCGTGTTAGAGGCAGAATAGCTACTAAGTAAGGATACAGACTCTGAAGCCACATGGACTCGGCTTTGATCCCAACTTTGCCCCTTATTCTCTAGGACCTCGAGGGAGACCCTTCAGGCCTTAGAACGTCAGCTTCTCCATCTTTAAAATGGATTGTCTGTAGAAGAGTGTTTGGGCACATAGAAAGTGGTCTGTGTATATGAACACTATGCTGTGGACTGAATTATGTTCCCCTAAATTTCACATGTTTAAGTCCTATCTCCCAGTTGAACTGTATTAGACATGGGGCCTTTAGGGAGGTAATTAAGGCTAAATGAGGTCGTAAGAGTGGGGCCTAACTCCTATAGGACCGTTGCTCTCGTAAGAAGAGGAAAAGACAGTAAAGGGTTCTTTCTTCTATACCTTTACAGAGAAGAGGCCATGTGAGGACAACGAACGAGAAGGCAGCCACCTAAACAGGTAGAGGGAACACAAGCGCACAGTGGAGAAGCACTCTTGAAAAGGACGAAGAATCACAAATTTGGAAAACACACTCTTCCTCTTGTCAGAGGAAATATGAACTAACCAGATTGTAAGTGGGTCCAATCATCATTAGTAACAAATAATGTAAAAATAAACGAAGTAAAACATTGTATCAGAAACGAGCATACTTAACTAAGAAGGGGAAGAAAATTGTGAAAAGAGATAAATAATGCATTGCCTAATTGGTGAAGATATACCAGAAAACACACACACACACACACACACACACACACACACATGCACGTCTTACAACAATATTAGAAATAGCTTTAGTTACCCTGATTTTCATTTTCATATGGCTGATTTAAAATATTTTACAAATGGATGGCTGGCGTGACTTTATTCAAGCAGATAAACAACTAGTGGTGTTTTAATATATATTTAGCAAACAGTATCATTTTAACAAGGAATGAAACTCATAAGTGATTTACTAATATGAAAAAACATTCTCTCATGCATATGCAGTGTGGAAGTTAGTTATTTCCGAGACAAAGGGAAAGTCACAGCTGTAGCATGCCAGAGAACCAGAAGATTCTTAGATAATTAGGCTGATCAACATTCTGGCATAACGAAACCAGTGACATTACACTCTCCATACCAGAGTCTAACACGCTTGCAAGCTCACAAAATTTGTGCCTTCAGTTATTTTAAACAAGAGACTTAATTTTATTTGTTTCTCATCAAGCAAACTTTTAACAGCATTATTAGCCTGAAAACTTGTGAAGGAAAAGAATTTAAAAAAGGATAAATACTAAGAGCAGTGCCTTATAATAAAAGCCAAAAAGACTATTAGCACATAGTAAGAGGTTTGAAATGGCACAATTTGTAATGCCACAATAACAGTTAAAAAAAAACAGCCTATTAAAGCACTTTGCTTTACCAAAGCAAAATCATAATAAAAATATATTAGCAAAATAAGAGGAGCAAATATGAGGTTTGGGTTATACATACCAATTGAACTCAGGTAGCGCAATGTTAGAAACCTTTAATAAGAAATCTTTTTTTAAAAAAAAAAACAATAAATCAATAATATGCTTAGTGATTTGCATTTCTCCAAAAAAAAAAAAAAAAACCTTTAGTTTTCAGTAGGAGATCAACAGTGGAAAGTAATTGTTATCATTGCTGTACATTGACTAAGTTGGCAGCTGAATCCTTACAGTCAGAAATGTATAACTTACATTTTGAAATGCAAGAAATGGACATTAAAGCAAGCTTTATTATGTGATATGGAAATAAATTAATCTGAAGCATTAAGTATACGTAGTATAAATGAGTAGACAAAATAATTCAACAAAGTACAGATATTTATATGTACACTTGTATTACAATTTATTTTAAAAAGTAGAATTAGGGACCAGTAGGTGGCATAGTGGTTAAGGTGCTGGACTCCTACGTGGCAGACCATGGTTCAAGTCCCGTACGTGGTGGTTTACTTTCTCACCCCTCCCCCCTCCCCTTACTTTGTCCCTCAGTCAAATTAAACTAAATAAATTAAATAAGATTAATTCATTAAAGTCAAATAAAATAATTCTTTTAAAAAAGTAGAATTAAATTGGGCCTTAAGATGTTATTTATCAATACTGTAAAGCTTTGCTTATATTATCTGTGATTATACATAGAAGTAATTCACCTGCTCTCACACATTCCTATGAATCCACCACTGAGCTAACAGGTGGATGGAAGGTTCAATCCCTACATTGTTCTTGAAAGTAAAAATGTGTTGGGCCAGCAGGTGGCATGGCAGTTAAAGGTGTTAGACTCCACATGGCTGACTGTGGTTTGAGTCCTGGACCTGGTGACTTGCTTTCTCACTTTCCTTCTTTCTCTCTCTTTCTCTCTCTGGTGAGTGCATGTGCCCTATAGCACATTTTTAAAATAATAATAGTAAATAGTTTTTTTTAAAAAAGAAAACAAACATGCAAAAGAAAGAACCATGTGGCTTATATCTATAAATAATCTGCTCACATGCTGTTACACAAAAACAAATGAATAGCACGACCTAACACTGAATTCCACTCTACCAACGAGAGTACAGAACTCACTGCAAGCACTGCCTTGCCCAAGGGGGATATCACCTGTGGCCTGAACAACATTATATGGGCAGCAGAGTGAGAAATAAGGCACAGTTCCATCTTCAATATCTATGGTCACCCCCATGCAGTCGCTAATCCTTGCGGAATGTTGTATTAAAAAGTGCAGTGACATATCAACATTTTTCTTCCTGATTCAATAGACTTTCTCAGAATAGAAAAAAGAAAGGAAACTTTTTTCTTGTGTTCCCATCCGTGAAAAGCTATAGCTTTAAGAAACCACCAATGGGGAAACAGCAGTTAGCATAATGGCTATGTCGCTGGACTCCCACGTAGTCGACC
>NW_006159536.1:4012740-4036917 GCF_000334495.1 Tupaia belangeri chinensis
ATTGCAGCGTGACCATCCCCCCCGGGGGGTGATTTCTCGCTTTCTGTCTCTCTGTCTCTCTCTCTCTGGCGAGCGCACCCCCTTATAAAAAAACCACCAAAAAAAAAAAAAAAAAAAAAAAGAATCCACCAATGATACTTCTCATGGTCAATATTGTCTGCGTATAGACACAGAAATGTATAAACCCCCAAATCCAATGGTTTTCCACCCAGAAATGCTGTAAAATCACAGTACCTAATGGCACTCTTAGGAATTGTCCACAGCTTGTATTAGAATAGATCTAACCATTCTTAGGAACAAAATAGAGATTGTGAGAAAGCTCTGTAAATAAATAAACAAACTAGTATGGAGAAAAGCCTTTTAAATTATAGTCAGAAATGTTCTATAGAACATATGTCTGTTATTTATAAATTATTAAGAACACATTTCTCTTATGTATAAATTATTTAAAAATCTTAATTTCATGCAAGGTTTCTTTTTTTTTTTTTCTACATGATAGCCAATTATTTGCCCATAATAATCAAAGGCTAAAATGCTTTAAAACCAAATTCTATAATTTTAGATAATAACTAGTACTGCTAAGGTTTCTATAGTTACCCAGGAAAGGGTCACGACTGTCTGAAACACATACACTCTCTCTGATAATTAACCACATCATGATAGACTGACAACACTTAATGATTAATTAGGCTAAGAACTCAAATCCTTAGCAGGAGGTAAAAGCACAGAATTTCATAATGTACTGAGCACCTCCCAGAGAGACATGGAATACAAATAAAGCTAAATTTTAAAATGCAGGTTTGCAAATTCAGTATTACTAATATAAATGTCTCCTTGGGAGTCTCACAGCAGAGGAAATTAGGAATTCTCTGCTTGCCAAATACAGCCATATGATCACAAAGACGCCTTCGCAAAATAGCTCAAAGAGATTCAGTCAATGCTGTCTTTTATACAAAATATGCTCTTTTCCTCTCTACCATCCAAAAAAATATAGGTTAAATTGACTTCCAAGTATAATCTGGGTAAGTCTTCAGTACACTGGACCTTACTTTAGAGATTTACAGTTTATAAAATGTTTTTGCATATTTTATGAAATCTGATCCAATAGGCCAGTGGCTGAGCCCAAGTTTTGGAGCCAGATTAATCCAGCCTTGAATACCACCCACTCCATGACTTTTAGCCTCACGACCCTGGACTTGCTTAACAGGGTATTTTTTACTATAATATGACTACTGGCTATTTACTTCCTCTAGCAGAAAATAGGACCAGCAGTTGGCGTAATGACTATGTCGGTGACTACTGGCTATTTACTACCTCTAGCAGAAAATAGGACCAGCAGTTGCGTAAAGCTATGTCGCTGGACTCCATGTAGTGGACTGCGGTTCATGTCCCGGACCCGGTGCCTTGAACTCACGCTGGGCACGTCTGCATGTGTTCCCAGATTCTGAGAGGAGCATGGAGGAGGAGGGCTGGTGATGTGGCCATCACCCCTGGGAGGTGATTTCTCACTTTCTGTCTCTATGTCTCTCTCTGTCTTTCTGGCGAGTACACACGCCCTATAGCAAAAACCTCTCCAAAAAAAGAAAATAGGAAAGGGGAGACTACCAGAGTCATTGAACCCCTGAGTTGCCTAGAGTTTCTGAACTCTACTTTCCTATCTGATCATCAGAATGTTCCACGTTTGACTCTTACTATTCTAGTGTAGAAAACAAAAACCAAAGTGTCAGCTAAAACATGATTTGCCATTATAATATCCATTTAATTCAGAGATTTAAGAAATGTCTAGTTACTAGACAGTTTATGAAACATTTTAGTGACCCCTATCACTAATTCATATCGGTACTGATAAAGTCATTATTTAGCATCCAGCATATATTTATTACATAGTTGCTATGTACTTGGCACTGCACTGGGGACTTAGTAATTTTTAAAAATTGGAAGTAATCACTGCTCTTATAGAGCCTAATTTGCTAAACAAAAAATTAGATAATGAAAGTGAAGTGTGGGAAGAAGGGAAGAAGCCTGGTCAAGGGAATCTCTGAGAAAAACAAAGTAGTCATCATCAGAGAACTGAATGGTAGAAGGCATTGGGACCATGATGAGGACAGGCTAAAGCATCTCCAGCAGAGAAAATGCATGTACCAAAGGTACGAGTCTGAAGAGAGCAAGACACCTTACAAAATGAACAGAGCAGCTGGGGCCTCGGAAAGACAGAGTGAAATGATTTGAGAGAAGGCTGATGAGGCAGGTAGGACTCAAAATACAAACATCATAGGAAATAGTCAGGATATTATCTCCCTTAGGAGAAGAGTAAGAAATCATGAAAGAAAGTTAGGTGGGAGAGTAAGAAAATCAGCAGCATATATAGATTTGTGGCTGTCACAGTAGTATGGGTGAACAGGGGAATTGCAGAGGCTAGGACCTCGTGAAAAGGAAGATACTGCAGAAGTTCTGGCATGAAATGGAAGCCTGGACTAGAGTGGTAACAGCAAAGTCAGTAGGAAGTGTTCCCTAGATGCTCAGAACTAACACGAGACTTGGCAATGAGTTGCTGGTGAGTGGTAAGAGAGGAAGATGCCAGGACCAGTTGAAGTTTCAGAAGTCACCTAACACAACCACAATAAAAATTTCAGATCTATTCAATACTACCATGTACTACCATCACCCAAGTTTAGTCACCTGCCAAAATCTACACATTTCACCCAAAATTGTAGCTCAGGTTTTCTACCCCTCTCTATTTCCACTATCACTGTCTTGGTTCCTATCCTTATTGGTATTTGTCTTAAATGTAGGACGTCGCTACAATATCTCAATTCTAATGCAGTTTCTACTTTTCATCCACTCTTATTCTTCCTAAGACACAGAGAAGATTATTTAACTATCTTGAACTGGTCAATAGCTTTTAATCTTGGCAAGAAAGAATCTCCAAAATGTTATATTTCAATAATAATATATAAGAATAGGATGATGATCTCAAGGGTATAGAATAAGAAATATTTTTAGTCACTTCTTTCTTTTTTTTTTTTTTTCCTGCAGGACACATGAGCTTGCCAGAAAGAGACAGAGAAGAAAAAGTGAAAAATCACCGCCTAGGGGAATGGCCATTATATAATCCCTTCTCCTCCATACTTCTCTTGGAATTTGGGGCATGCATACACATACACATGTGACAGGTCCGGGACTTTAACCATGGTCAACTGTGTGACAGTGTAGTGGTGTAACCATTATCCTATCTGCTGGTCCTTTTAGCCACATGTTTTGTTTGTTTCTTTGTTTGTTTGTTTTTTTGGAGAGGTTTTTTGGTGTGCACTCGCCAGACAGAGAGAGACCGAGAGACAGAAAGTGAGAAATCACCCCCCAGGGGGGATGGCCATGCCGCAATCCCTTCTCTTCCATTTTCCTCTGGGGATCTTGGGCACACACGCACACATGCCTGGCATTAGTTTTAAGTCACCGTGTCTGGGACATGAACTGCGGTCGACTATGTGGGAGTCCAGTGACATAGCCATTACACTAACTGCTGGCCCCCTAACCACATGTTTTAAATTCATATAAATCTTCATGTTTCTTTCTATTACTCCCTTCTTTTTCTCTCTCCTACCCACTAGTAATGTACTCTTACAAAGTAATACAGAAGAAAAAATGTTACCCTGAAATCAGGAGGCCTGAATACTTGTCAATGGTATGATGACTTTCAATGTTCAGATGAGTTACAATAATAATAATAATAAACGAGTTTGAACTCTAAAGGGGGCGGGGATGTTATCCTCATCACATGATCGATAGATTTTCTATTTCAAATGCTTTCTAACCATCAAAATTATGTGGTCTCATCTGTATAAACTGATACTGTTTCTGTGAAACTTGTTTGCAGTTGTCTTTCACAACTTTCATTCTCTTAGTCTTCAACATTTTGAAAGACAGCTTTCCCCACTACAGAAATGAATATAGCATCAGGTCTCGTTACCGTCCCCTCTTGGTAAAGCTACTTTTGAAGGCACGTCATACAATGTTCAGATGGAACCCTCTGGCTTCCTTCTTGTTCTCATGGGGCAGTATTACCTATTCATTTCACTTTCCCACCTCACACACCAACTCCTACTTCATCCTCGATTGTTATACTATCCTCTCTTTCAGATCTCTGCATCATAACCTAGGCATAATTAAATGCGAACTTAATAGTCTTCTTCTGAGCCTAGAATTTCCCATTATTGGAGAAGAGGAAAGAAGAGGCATCATTTTCATTGTCATGACTAGACACCCCAAACCTTTCTCATCCTCAAACCAGTGGCTATAATCCAACTTAGATCCCTACCATAATGGCTCCATGGTTTGGCTGCTCAGACCTCAGGCAATAATTAGCAAACTATCCACTTTCTTAGACATAATTATAGAATGGTAATCAAGTTTTATTATACAAAAGACAAAGTTTTACAAT
The DNA here is from genome assembly GCF_000334495.1 of Tupaia belangeri chinensis. Lineage (NCBI taxonomy): Eukaryota > Metazoa > Chordata > Mammalia > Scandentia > Tupaiidae > Tupaia > Tupaia belangeri. The sequence goes on from NW_006159536.1 coordinate 4,017,179, forward strand.
CATATCTGTCTAGTAGAATAAAAGGAATACACTTGAAAAGGGAGTCATAAATACTGCATACAAATCTGCTTTTGAGAAATGGCCACTTGCCTACTTAAGAACTAACTCACATAATAAAATATCACAACTGGCAGCCAGACTTGTACCAAATGATAAAGATATTCCATCAGTAATAATCTATTCTGCGCCAATGCAGGTAACTTAAAGAGGAAACTACCCTATTACCTCACCTCTGAGGCCAACAAGTTCATCCAGAATCTATTTTCAATAAATCACTTTCCTATTAAAGATACTACTCAATAAATGTTTTACCATCCTACCGAACCACAGTTGCAAACTCTCAAGGTTTTCAGCTCTCCTTCTAATTCGCTCCATGTTAGTCCGAAAGCTAGAAAACAACACAGCTGTAATTGCTAGCTAAAGTGTATTATTTTAACATTTCAGCAAAATTCCTCAAAAGGTTGTCATTCAATAATGTCCCTTATAGAAAAGATCAAATAACAGAATTGTATATTAGGTGATCACCAGACCTTGCATTTAGTTATTGGCACATTGTTTTAGCTACCAAAGCCCCAGAAACTCGAGTAAAATTCCCAGGGAAAGAAAAGTAAATGTCTACTAGAAGCATGGTCGACTATGTGGGAGTCCAGTGACATAGCCATTACACTAACTGCTGGCCCCCTAACCACATGTTTTAAATTCATATAAATCTTCATGTTTCTTTCTATTACTCCCTTCTTTTTCTCTCTCCTACCCACTAGTAATGTACTCTTACAAAGTAATACAGAAGAAAAAATGTTACCCTGAAATCAGGAGGCCTGAATACTTGTCAATGGTATGATGACTTTCAATGTTCAGATGAGTTACAATAATAATAATAATAAACGAGTTTGAACTCTAAAGGGGGCGGGGATGTTATCCTCATCACATGATCGATAGATTTTCTATTTCAAATGCTTTCTAACCATCAAAATTATGTGGTCTCATCTGTATAAACTGATACTGTTTCTGTGAAACTTGTTTGCAGTTGTCTTTCACAACTTTCATTCTCTTAGTCTTCAACATTTTGAAAGACAGCTTTCCCCACTACAGAAATGAATATAGCATCAGGTCTCGTTACCGTCCCCTCTTGGTAAAGCTACTTTTGAAGGCACGTCATACAATGTTCAGATGGAACCCTCTGGCTTCCTTCTTGTTCTCATGGGGCAGTATTACCTATTCATTTCACTTTCCCACCTCACACACCAACTCCTACTTCATCCTCGATTGTTATACTATCCTCTCTTTCAGATCTCTGCATCATAACCTAGGCATAATTAAATGCGAACTTAATAGTCTTCTTCTGAGCCTAGAATTTCCCATTATTGGAGAAGAGGAAAGAAGAGGCATCATTTTCATTGTCATGACTAGACACCCCAAACCTTTCTCATCCTCAAACCAGTGGCTATAATCCAACTTAGATTCCTACCATAATGGCTCCATGGTTTGGCTGCTCAGACCTCAGGCAATAATTAGCAAACTATCCACTTTCTTAGACATAATTATAGAATGGTAATCAAGTTTTATTATACAAAAGACAAAGTTTTACAATCATATCTGTCTAGTAGAATAAAAGGAATACACTTGAAAAGGGAGTCATAAATACTGCATACAAATCTGCTTTTGAGAAATGGCCACTTGCCTACTTAAGAACTAACTCACATAATAAAATATCACAACTGGCAGCCAGACTTGTACCAAATGATAAAGATATTCCATCAGTAATAATCTATTCTGCGCCAATGCAGGTAACTTAAAGAGGAAACTACCCTATTACCTCACCTCTGAGGCCAACAAGTTCATCCAGAATCTATTTTCAATAAATCACTTTCCTATTAAAGATACTACTCAATAAATGTTTTACCATCCTACCGAACCACAGTTGCAAACTCTCAAGGTTTTCAGCTCTCCTTCTAATTCGCTCCATGTTAGTCCGAAAGCTAGAAAACAACACAGCTGTAATTGCTAGCTAAAGTGTATTATTTTAACATTTCAGCAAAATTCCTCAAAAGGTTGTCATTCAATAATGTCCCTTATAGAAAAGATCAAATAACAGAATTGTATATTAGGTGATCACCAGACCTTGCATTTAGTTATTGGCACATTGTTTTAGCTACCAAAGCCCCAGAAACTCGAGTAAAATTCCCAGGGAAAGAAAAGTAAATGTCTACTAGAAGCATTAAATATAGCAAATCTCTTTCTTACTCTAGCATTTGGGCTTCTGAAAAACATGCTGTCATAAAACCTCCCCCAGGACTAGTGGAGAAAAGTGCAAGCCAAAAAGATTTTAAATAGCATGAATTGGCCTTACTAATTTAACCATGTTGTTTATTTGATTTCTCTCTTCAGATGACAGGGAGCCAACGGTCTATGCATTGAGGGCACCTGCCAGAAATCAAGTCCCAAAGAAATAACCAGAAGAGACAGCCAAGTAAGCAGAATTACTCTCTATCTGGGGCTCTAACTGAGGTGGTGAACAAAGAGGCTTACACGCTTTAATAGACTCTGAGGGCATCACTGCATTATGCTGGAGAAAATAGGATCATCATTAGCAACCTGTGCCAAGTCATGGAAGTCGCATTGTGTCTAGTTCCTGGGTTTGATATTTAGAAGTTCTTGGATTGAAATCCTGGCCCCTCTGTCACTATCTGCATCACCAAGGGCAAGCGTAAAGCTTCATTTGTCCAACTCATAATAAGGATAAGAAAATCACTTTATAAAATGTTGGGGGACTAAGAGAGATAACATTGTGAGAGGACCTAAGGTAGTTTCTGTTGCATAAGCATTCAATTGTTACTACTATTATTATTGGTTCTGTCTATGATGATCCATATTTAATATAACAGACTTCACTGAAAGGAAGAAATTTTTATAAAACTATCCAGTTATTTCTAAAGCTTCTAAGAGCCTGATAGCCAAAAAGTGCATTTACATGGCATGCTTTCCTTCCTTTCTTTCTTCTTCTTCTTTCTTTTTTTTTTTTTGAAGAGAGATTTTTTTTGCTATAGGATGTATACACTTGCCAGAGAGACAGAGAGAGAGAAAATGAGAAATAACCCCCCCTGGGGGGGGGATGACTGTACCACAATCCCTTCTACTCCACTATTCTCTCAGAATTTTGGACACACACACATCTACTATTCTCTCAGAATTTTGGACACACACACACATGCACCCAGTATGAATTTTAAGGCACCAGGTCGGGGATTCAAACCATGGTCGACTACATGGGAGTCCAGCAATGTAACCTTTATGCCATCTGCTGGTCCCAAGTGGTATGCTTTACTAATAGTTCATTTATACGTTTTTTAAATTGGCATTTACCAACCTATTTTAACTACTGGATTTTTAAGTTATTTAACAAAATCATCTTCAATAAAAAATATTAAGCATATTTGAGAAGCCAGGATTATTATAATCTAGAAAATCTAGTAAAAGGCATTTCTATTGAGAAGAAATAATCCATTTAGAAGATATACATTAATATTTTTAGATCTCTAGCAAGTACTTAATGAAACATTTCTTCCAAACATATTTTTATAAACTGAAAACATTGCTGATATTTGAAAGGATAGAGAAATGCAATGATTTCTTGTTGAAAGATTTAGGCACACACTTTTGTCTTTTCTCTTGTTTGTAAATTACTGAAGAATAATAGTGAAGTAGATAAGATGATAAAAGGTGTCTTGGGCAAACTTGGGCTGTGAGTAGATTTTAGAAATATACAACATGATAAAATAGTAAAACATTCATAGTTGGGCTTATGCAGAGTTATTCTTACTATATTTTATATTGTAAATCATGACTATTTCTCTAAAAGATGATTCCAAAAGAGGAACAAACAAAAATGATGAACAAGTCTAAATTGGAAAGAAAACGCAAAGGACAAAAGTGTTTGTGCTGGTAAAGTTCTAAATGGCTCTAAAATAATCTGCAACCAACTCGTATCCCAAGTCTGCTTCTGATTACTTGAAAATGTGATTTTTATATCTCAGTGCTTCAAAACTCCATGTTTAAAACAATTACATAAAATATTATGTGCCAAAAATAGGTCTTAAGAATTCAGGACAAGTGAAGGTTTCATTTTCACAGAACTTAGATAAGACGACAAGCAAATACATAATATCAAGGAATAATAAGTGCAGTGAAGAAAAATGAAGCAACATAGTAGAAAAAGTGAGATGAGGTGCTGTTTGGGACATGATAAAGAAGAGGCCTTCTCTGATAACATGGCACCTGAGCAGGAATCGGAACAAGACCAGGTGGCACGGAATATCTGACAGAAGAGCTGTCCAGGCTGAAGAAGTGATAAAAGAACTTGGGAAACTACAATTTCAAAACACAGCACTGAAGCTAATACAGTTGGAGTCTAATGAGAGAGTGAAAATGAGTGAAAAATTAGACCAGAAAATGGATGGTCTACATATACCATGATAATAAGCACTTTTAATTTTACCCTAAGTGAAATGGAAAAATTTGCTAATTGTGTGGAGCAGGATGAGGCATACTGTGGTTTATATTTTTAAGAGTTCATTCTGGTTCCAGCAGTTGGTGTAATGGCTACATCCCTTGATTCCCATGTAGTCGACCATAGTTTGAGTACCAGACCCCGTGGCTTAAACTCACGCTGGAGGCGTGTGCGTGTGTGCCCAAGATCCCAGGAGAGAATGGGGGAAAGGGGATTGCAGTGTGGCCAACTCCCTGGGGGATGATTTCTCGTTTTTTGTCTCTCTGTCTCTCTGTCTTTCTGGTGAGCGCACGTGTTCTATAGCAAAAACCACTCCCAAACAGACAAAACAAAACAAAAAAACCCAAAAAACAAACAATCAAAAAGAGGTCCTTCTGCTTGGGAAAAAAAGAAAGCTATCTTTTACAAGTTTATGAAAAATTTCATAAGATTATTTGAAACATGTCATTAATAAATCTACCTATATCAAATATTGGGTCACTGGAAAAGTCATGACACACTTTTATACAGAAACACATTGAAAAACACGTCATGACTTTTTGAGCAACTCAATTTATCATTAATAAATCTACCCATATCAATTTTATCAAATTCTCTCAGAGATAACAGGAAAAGTATCTTAATATGGAAATATATGTAAAGTTAAAACAATGAAGTCCTCTCTTATGAAGCACCCAAGGCAAGGTGGAACACCAAGAAGGAATAAGAGCTGACTTTGAACAGATTAAAGTTGAAGATATATTTCTTCCAAACAGCCCAAACTATGCTAGCTAGCATATGCCCATTTATTTTTTATAACAGTTCTTAGAGATAGCTGTAACACATGTTGTTTTATGTAAATCATACAAAATACAACCATTATCCATTTGTTGCAATTCAATAGGAATAATCATAAATTTACCATTCACATCTTTTACAAAACTCAATATTACTGTAATTTTGAAGCTCCTGTAATTTACATTTAATTTTTTTATTATTTATCCTAAAATCTATGTATCTGCTTTCTTGAAAATGTGCTTGTCAACTGTTGCATTATGAAAATGCAGTCTATAAACGGCATTCTTTTTTGGTTTGTTTGTTTTTAATTAAGCTTGAGTGGCTGCTGAGGCATCAAACCACCTGAAAAATAAAATACAATATAATCCTATTAAAACTGCAGGTCTTAAAACCACAAATAGTTAATTATGTCTTAGAATCTTAACGCATTGGGATCTACTGCACTTATACTTGTCTATGAATTAGACTTTTTCCAAACACAGACTTTTCTTCTCTGCTAGAACTAAGCAAATAACAGTAAATTGGTTACTGTGGTTACAATGCTTGATCTACAGAATAAGAAAACCTTAACTCTTTCAATACCAAGTCTATTTAAGAAGGTAAATAATAGATGCTATGTCTTCTTGTGAAATGTCATTATAAGGGTAAACATTTCATGTGGCAGAATTCAAAATGAAAATATATCTAAACAATACTAACTACTGTTGTAATCAATAATGATTCCAAGGCTTATTTAGAAAAGGCCTAATCTCCATATTCAGTATGAACTTGTTAAAAAAAGAAAATCACCTTCACTAAATTGTTTTCTTCACGGAGAGACAAGTTAATATAAACATAAGTTATAAGAAAGCCTTTGAATTTGAAACAGTTACAGTTACTTTATAAAAACTCAATACAGGAAAAGATCATAGCATAAAATTCTTTTGTCTTGCTAGCATAAAATTACAAATCTTGCACATTGAGCACTATTTATGTGGTCCATAGATTTTTAAAGTCCTCCTCTAAAAGTCATCTACATAAAATAATGCTGTTCTTAGTTACAAGCATCAGTGACATAAAAACACAACAAAGTGTAATCATAAAATCCACAGCCATGAATGGATGTATTTTTACAGACATCAGAAAAAGTGTCTCTTTAAATCAAACACAGCAATTGTAAATGGTTCCATGACAAACTATAATTAACCATTAAGAAATAGTATTGTTCAGTGCAATTCTCTTTATTATTCTCAAAGGGCCAGGGCTTCCTGACAGTGAAGCTGGCGAAGTCACCTCTGGGGTCTGTGGGTACCACACCTTATCAGCTTGGATGCAGATCATTCAGAGTCTATACAAGTGCTATCCAAGACTCGCTTACACACATACACACTCCAAGTGAGACACTCAAGACAAAAGACAAACATGGAACCCATTTTGCAATGGAAGGGGAAAAAAAAATCTATAAATTACTGTAATTACTTTAATAGCCATTTCAGAAAGGATACTAACAAAGCCCTGGTTTCCTCATGCTCACACACATGCCTGCTCTGTTCCTTAAGAGGGCCCAGGCTATTCTTATCCACAATTCTTACCTAACGCCAGTGATTTGCTAAACAATGAGCCTAATTTATATCATTTCAATTCTGTTCTGATTGGATGTTTTTTCCTACTCCCAAGAGAAACAAGACAATCTGCAAGTTATTTGTTAGAAAAAAAGCAGAGCTCAGGCTGCTGTTTGCCAAAATTGCACGAGAGATTAGAATTTTTCTAAACATATCTTGGTCAATGGCAAAACAACCATGGAGACCCCTAACAGGGAAATAAGTGCCTGTCAGGTGTTAATCTAAGTGGAATGTGGGTGGAGTGGGAGTGACGGGAGTGGTGTGAGCCAGTTCCAGGAAGTACCAGGAATGTGAGTAGGTATGAGTTTTGGAACTGCACCTTCAAATAGCCCGGGAAATAAAAACCTTGTATAAACCTCTCAAAATGTTGCATGTATGCATAGCAGATTTATCAAAAATATTCGCTGACTGACTTTATGGAAAGTTATCATTTCAGAAATTAACCTGGTATGTTCTCAAGGGACACTGCTCATGATTTTAACAATGCAAGCGAAGGAAAGCACAATATTCCAGCCTAGACCTTCTTGCAGGGATATTACCATTCATTTATAGGCCAAATCTGAAAGTCATTTACTTAAACCAATTCTTCAATAAAATCTCAAAATGTATCTAATTTTACAAAAAGTTACCTTTCTCCTTCATGTGCTCTAGAGACAAATTAGTATGATGGTTTTTCCCCTCAAAATTTTAAATTCCTGGTGATTTTTATTTCTAATGACATTGATACCTGCATTTTTTTTTTGATGAGGATGAATATAAACTCAAAATTTCACCAATACATTAGCTATAGTGTCAGATTTCTCAAAAACATTAAAACTTTGTGAATATAAATGAAGCAATGTGTAACAATAATAGTAAAGAGTGTAGCATACCAATATTATTAATAAAGCAATGTAGAGAAAACATAAAGGAATGGATAACAAACTTCAAGCTAATGACAAGTAGTGGACAAAAGTAGAGAAACCAGACTCTAAGAGACTTATGTTTTTATATGATGTACCTTTATAATATTTGAATTTTTAATAATGAAAAGTTACTGCTTTTATAATCGGAAAATTATTTGATTCTTAAATGTTATTACAGCAAATAAAAACAAATTGTAAAATGTTTCATTTGCATTTTGAAGTATTTTAAAAACAGGTACTGATAAGTATTTTCAACAGGTAAGTATAATGTCCTATTTAAAATAAAGAAAACAGTCAATGAGAGTCAAAAGGAAGTTTCTAGTTGTTGTCAAGTACTTATCAGATAAAGCAGAAAGACTTTCATTCTGTTTCATCATTCTAAGGAACTATATTTACTACCTTTTTCTAGTAATCATTTAAAATATAGAAAATTATGTTAGAAGTTAAAGCATAATGCAAATACACATACCAAGTTTGTGAGGAAGAAAAAGCAGAAACAAACTAGTGTTCAAAGAAAAATGTTATAATTCATTCATTTGCAAACTATGCTAAGTAGTACAGGAAACCATTAATATTTACTGCTTCCCTCAGAACCATTTCTTGGCTGTACGTACTGCACTCACTAGGCAAGTTCAATGGGCTCTAAATCGCTTAAATTACACTTGGTTTCATACTCCAGCACAGCAAGTACACTAAACATTTCAACTGTCCTTGTCAAGTATCTTTAAAGGAAAGGCCTACAGGTGTTATGAGGATTCAGGGCCATTTCTTCCATTATCTGTTTTTAGCCTAAGGGCACCTGACAAATGCTCTACTTTCATTTCCCACAGCCTATTTAAACAGAGAGAAATTAAATGCTACTTTTTTAAGGTTTTTTTTTATGAAATTTATTTTTTGTCGTCCAACAATAAAAGAATAAAAGAAACCCAAAAAACCTGTTTTGAGGAAACAATACAACTGAAAGATTTTCAAAATTATTAACACCTTGGACCATTTGGAAATAAGTCAAAGAATACACTATTTTTGGTTTACTATCAGGGAATAACAATATAGAGTAACCATAGTCACACAGTTGGCATGAGGCCAGGCCAAGACCAGAACTTGAATTTCTTCAATTCAAGGAATGACATGCCATCCTATTGACCTTACCACTGTCCTAAGATTTAATGGACCAATAGTGCTCCATTTTGAGAGTGCCAGAACACTCAAGACTTAGGAAAAGTAAGAATGTGAGTCTCTACTCCCAGTTTCTGATTCAGCAGGTCTTGGATGGAGCTGAGTATTTTTCAAAATAACTTCCTAGGGAGTCAGCATATGGCGTGGTGGTTAAGGCAGCTGGATCTCAATGGCCACATTTGCGTCCCAAACTTGACAACACAAAAAACATAATGTGTGTGTGTATGTGTGTGTGTGTGCACATGGGCACACACATGCCCAGAATCCCAAAAAGATAAATGGAGGAGAAAGATAGAGGCTGTTGGGACCAGCAGGTGGCATGGTGGTTAAGGTATTGAGCACTCCCACATGGTCAACCACGGTTCAAGTCCTGGAACTGGTGGCTTACTTCCTCACTTTCCCTCTCTCTCTCTGTCTCTCTCTGGTCAAGTTAAAATAAGTGAATATATAAATAAAATTTTTTAAAAAGATAGAGCCTGTTTTCTTTCTCTCCTTCTCTCTCTCCCTCTCAATCTCTCTCTCTCTCCATCCACTCCCTCACATGCCCCCGATCAAATCTAAAAAGAACAACAACTTCCCAGGTAACGTTTATGTTGCTCTGGAAATCATACTTTGAGAACTGTACACTATCGCTGTATACTCAGAGAAGCTGTATTTGCCTCTACCCTTCCCTGCAACTGTACAACGGGATTTTCTCAGGTTACCAAAACTGTTTGCTCATTTAACAAATGAGTTGGTGGTGGTGTATCTCCATTGACTCTTCCTCTCCATAAGCCAGAAAATTATCCAGAGGACCCTGAAATTCATTCCTTCCCTCTTCCTCCATAGTCCCCCAAGAATTACATAAACTGCATCAGCCCTTTCTAGATGATTAAAACAAAACTGTTAGAAACTCAAATTATTCTAAGAGCCAGGCAGGTAATATAAATGAGTGAGGCAAACCAGCGTTAATTGAGGAAAGCTGGAGGTAACTATGGCAGCTGAAGAACCTCTGTCTTCTCCAAACATATTTCAAATTTCAAATTTAAATTAAAATTTACACACCTACTGACCTACCTCCTCTTTTACCAAAGCCTACTCCTCAGACATGCACATCTCACATGGGAAATTTGGCCTTTGGATCAAGGAGCCAAATTGCTCAGATGTATATCATTATAAATTTTAGCATTTCTAGTTACATGGTATGTTCCTCTATTTTTTTGTTTGTTTGTTGGGAGAGGTTTTTGCTATAGGGCATGCACATGCACCAGAAAGACAGAGAGAGACAGAGAGACAGAAAGCGAGAAATCACCCCCCAGGTGGGAGGGCCATGCCACAATCCCTTCTGCTCCATCCCCTCTCAGGATCTTGGGAACACACGCACATGTGCCTGGTGTGAATTTAGTCACTGAATCTGGGACTCAAACCACGGTCGACTACATGGGAGTACAACGACATAGCCATTACACTGGTCCCCAGTTCCTCTATTTATTCAAGATTTTTTTTTAATCTACCTTTGTAAAATTTCTATCAAAATTGTGAACAAATCCCCACAGGAAAGAAAATTGGTACAGAAAAAAAGTAAATATCACAAGTTCAGACCAAGTGTTCCTTTTCTTAGTATTATATAGGTTGAAATTTCCATCTATGTTGTAACAGAAGAAAAGCTGGTCTAGTCAACAATCAATACACATTATCTTTTCACAATAAAACTATGTATATATTGAACAACAATAAAAGGTGTGGTGCACATTGTCACCTATATGCCCAGCCTGTGAGACTCAATATTTAAGCAGTATTGCTTAAAGTACTCCAAATATTCTCCACGGCTGTCTGGCACTATGTTCACAAGAAAAAATCAGGCTATGCATCATTTTGCGGTTTCTATTATGGAGAGTAAAAATGTACTACTTTTCTCCTTTGTAAAAATAAGCTAGTAAAAGTCCTTTAATCTTTACAAAATCATTTATACTTTTTTAAGACTCATTTCTTCTAACTCAATGAAAATCACTTTAGCACCTCTTTGGGGAAAAAAAATCCTATATTTTGAAGTATTTGAATTTTTGACTAATCCAACCAGGAAACTAATTTATCCAAACAAAGTTTTCTTTACATTAGACTTGAGGGGAAAAAAAATGCTTTACATGAAATAGAGTTGAACGTTAATTGGTAAAACAAAACTAAAAGAACAAAAAATTTAAAAATTTGTGTACAATAACTTTAAATAGGAAATACTTTTTTAAGCTCAATCAAATTTAGCTGCATAGAATAGCAATGATATTGAGAACACTGAAAAACTATTTAAGATGCATGATGTCTGTGGTGTGTAGAGTCAAAAGGTGCATATTTAGAAAAAAAAATTTTATATAGCTGTACTATAGGGTTGTACAATTTGAGAGGCAAGGAGCAGTATAGGAAATCAACTTGTGTTTGAATCCTGGACCCGGCACCTTGAAAATCACTCTGGCACATGTGTATGTGTGCCCCAAATCCCAGAAGAATGCAGGAGTTGAATAGAGGAGAGGGATTGCAATGTGGCCATTCCCCCTAAAAGATGAATTTTCATTTTTCCTCTCTCTCTCTATCTCTCTCTCTCTCTCTCTAAAAAGAGAGAGAAATATGGTAAAACCTAAAGCAAAACAAAACCAAAAAAAAAAAAAAAGAGAGAGAAACAGTTAACATTTCAGCCCCCAATCAACATACTAAAGAAACGTTAAAAACATATTTTTAAAAGAATTATTAATTTAATTGTATTTATTATTAGTTTTTTTTTAAAAAAACAAACAAACAAACTTCTATAGGGCATATGTGCTCACCAGAGATGGACAGAGAGACAGAGAAAGAGACAGAGAGAGAAAGAAAGCAAGTTGCCAGGTCCAGGACTGAAACCACAGTCAGCCATGTGGGAGTCCAGCACCTTAACCACCACTCCACCTGCTGACCTCAACTAAAAACAAATTAAAGATGATAGCAATATCCAACCCAGAAGCCTAAGAGAATGCAACAGGTGACCTTTGAAGTTGAAAGGCTGACCACATGGACAGCAGGGTCACAGCTGTAATACGCATTATAACTATGCCATATGCTGTATATGTTTCAAAATATCACAGAATTTTAAATTGAGCTTATGACCATTTACCTAACAGATAAGTTTATATTTGAGATGGTTTTTGATTAAAGTTGATATAATGAAATATTTCTTGTCTTAAATTAAAAAATCAGATGAGTATCCAGAGACTTAAGCCTTATTAGCAAAGTTTTAAAATACATATTATAATACATTCAAGCTGTGATAAAATGATTGAAGACATCATGGTAGAAATTACACCTTAAAGAAACTATGAAAAAATCTAATTTTTATAGTTCTTATTTAGAAATGGAAACTTTCTTTATAAAAGATAAATTACAGGTGAATTTCATTAATAGGATGGCCAGACAAGAATTTACCACTAAATTCTCTCTTGAATCTTATTCCTTAAGAGTCACACAATCTGAAGGACTGATTCAGTGACTCGATGTTATAATATCTACCTCTGCTCTCACTTATGATGGCTTTAATCTTTGTGGTAACTCGTTTATTAAGAAAACTGAATAGTATGATTTTGATCTGTTTTTTTAATAGTGATCATAAAACGTGGTTATTCTCATTTTTACTTACTAGAACATCATGAAATTGAAGATTACAAAAAGCAAAGGGACACTAAACTGAATTATTTAGAATTTTTATCTGTTGGCCAAAATTCAACCTCATAAAAATCATTCCTGGCTATACAATGATTATGTACTTTGGGATCAGGTTTTCATCCTAGCATTGTTGCTAATAAGCTGTGTCTTCACTGCCCAAACTACTTCATCTGTTGGAGGCTTACTTTTGTCATCTTGGAACTGTGATAACACTTCAAGAAGGTGTTATAAAGATTTTTAAAAGGAGCATTCATAAAATGTCTAGTCCAGCAGCCAGCAGATGGCATGATGGTTAAGGCACTGGATCCCACCTGACTGATCACAATCCAAGTCCTGGACCTGTGGGCTTAAGAATCACATTGAGTGTACGTGCGTATGTGTGTGTGTGTGTGTGTGTGCACATGCGCCAAGATACCGGGAGGAGAATGTAGGAGAAAGGATTACAGTGTGGCCAATCCTCCCACTGGCCAGGAGGTGATTTATCACTTTCTCTTTCACTGTCTCTCTCTGGCAAGTGTACGGACCCTGTGGTTTAAAAAAACAAACAAACAAACAAACAAAAAACTTACAAGAAAATGCCTAGTGCAAATACTAGACTATAGAAGGTGGTAAATACATTTGATAGCTTTGATAGCAACTTAGACGGTCTCCCACAACAGGTAGGTAGAAATGACCTTGAAAAGAATCAAGAACTTCTATTAAATAGAAAGTGATTGGACATCTTCAGTTTCATCATTTCATGTTAAAAGTACAACTTCACTTGTATCATTAATGGCTAATATACATTTGAAAAGAAGACATATCAAACAGCATACTATGCTCACCCATTAAAAGTAAATAATTTCCTGTTCCTATATCCCAATATAATACATCTTAAAATTGCAAAGAACATATTGCTTTCTACACCTTTTGTCTATCTCAAAAAATGGCAAAATAATTTAAGAGAGATACATTTAAAAATGAACTAGGAAAACTGTATTTGCCTCAAAGTAAAAGGTTCCACAGAAGTTAAAACTTCCTTATTAATAAAACAGTTCCAATATATTAAAAGAAAAACTGCCGAGGCCAGATATGAAATGTGATTCATAAAGTCATGATTTTTTAATCACTGTGTAATAAAATACTGCTCAATTCCAGTTTTTCATTGTATAAGCTATAATTTCTTCTGATTTTCCTAAATATTCAACTAGTCAGACTTCTGGCACTAGTCACTTATTCCATTTTGTATACAAGAGGAAATTTCCACAAAATCAATATAAGCAAAGGCACTTTCAAAACAGTTCAAAAATAAAATATTAATTACATGTATGAGGATTTTCCATACCACTTTTTCTAATGAAAATTTATGTAACCTTCAAATATGTTACAATATGCCGAGGTTAAAAAAAATACACTAGTAGTATTATTTCCAGTACTTTGTTAAGATTTTAAAAACATATATAATACCTAGGACAAACTACTTGGCTATTTTTATTTCAGCATAAGGTCTATTTTCAAAATAGTGTCATGGAGTGTTCATATTAACACTGGATATTTCTAACTCATTAACAAAAGTAAAAATTTTCTAATCTGTTTTACAATTCAGTAAAGTCTATCGCTGTACCATTTTTATAAGTATTCTGTGTGTTTCAAATACTGCTTACATTTTCAGAGGGTAAGCACAGAAAATAGATTTTTGCAGGTCAGTGAAGAGATAGTAAGAGCTTTTTCCTGTGGCACAGTGTCTTACATGACAGTGCTAAAGTCATCAAACATTTCTCTCTCATCAGAATAAAGGTTCTAGAAGGACAAAGGCTCTTTTCCCTTTGATAACTAATTAAAATATGTCCAGTTCCTAGACTAATGATTGACAAAGAATAGGCTCTACCAAAATATTTGTTGAATAAGTGAATGAATATATTTCCTATATTCCAAATGGTGATTCATTCTCTATACTTATTCTTTTGCCTCACTGGGAAGAAAATGTTAGTACATCAAATAGGAACTATTCTTAAACATTCATAACCACTAATATGTGATGTGTCATTTAACAAAAAAGTATCATTTAACCAAGGGGTTTTGCCAATAATTAATCTGCTTCCCCTTGACACATATTTGTCATTAGTATTTGGGGTGATTGACAAGTTTCTTGGTAGTAATGTGATTTATGTCATACAAAAAAAGGCCTAAAATTCTGAATGATGATGTCTCTAAGGTTTTAATCTCTGCCTTTGGGAAAGAAGATCATCAATTTCGCATTGGAAAAACTTATTTTGACAGTTTCTTAACAGGTTATTGGGGGTCGATGGATCACTAGTCCAATAAATCTGAATGCTGGTATCCCTCCGTGGTACCTGTTATCCATATGTTGTCTTATAAAGAAGTTTCTGCTAAATTATGACACTATCAGTCACCTCTACCACCTCATGTCAGTCTAAATTCAGTACCTGAATTGGACTTCTGATACTAATATTTTAATCCTATTTTTGCCATTTAATTAATTACTTTTGAGACCATCAATCCATTTTCCTATGCTTGGGGATGAAAATAACACAATAGCAATGACAGAAAATGAATATTTAAACATGTAAATCACATGCAAATAATATAAGATGTTTTAGCAGAGAACCTGCCATGTAATTAACAAAACTGAGGAACCTAGTCTTCAAAACATAATATTTGTGGATAGATGTTAGTTGTTTCCCAATACAAGGAGACTTCAAGAAATTCATGGGAGATAGAAAGTATAAATTTTGGTACCAAAAGTAATTGAAATCCATGCATAGCTTTTTCATAGTATGCATTTTCCATGAAGCTTTTTGAAGACTTCTTGTTTTCCCTCCTGAATCCTCAATAATAAAACCAGTACTTTGAACTATTCACATAGTACCCCAGATTAAACAGCACATTTTACATCTTCGAATAAAACTTTGTTTGACCTGATAATTACAGTCTAGTCAACAAGATGTAAATCAAATGGCCATTATGACCTCTAAAACTTGGGCTTAAAGGGGAGCTGCATTCTCTTCTATCCCTCTTTTATTCTAGCTGGAATTCAAACAAGATGGTTTGAGCAGCTATTTTAGACCATGAGGTAGAAGCAGGCTACTCAGACTGATAAAAACAAAACAAAACAGCCTGGGTCCTTAATCCCATACGGCACTGGTCACCTATGGATTTCTTTCTTTTTAGTATATATGAGAGGAAAAAGTTTCTACCTTAAGTCATTGGTATTTTAGGATTTTCAGTTATTTGCACTCAACTCAATTCCTACCTGATATTTCAAATATTAAAACTTTTCTGTGAAAACACTTAAGCGATAAAGGACAATGACTACACAGACTGTGTTAGGTGCCAAACATTATTCTTTTCTTTTTTTAAGAGAAATTTTTACTACAGGGTGTGTGTACTCACCAGAGAGACAGAGATACAGAAAGCAAGAACTCATCCCTGGTGTTTGTGTGTGTAGGGGGGTGGCCATTCTGAAATCCCTTCTTCCCCCATTCTTTCCAGATCTTGGGCATACACACACATGTGCCAAGTGTGAGTTTAAGTCATCAGATCCAGGACTTGAATCATGGGAGTCTTGAACTCAACTACATGGGAGTCCAGCGACATAACCATTACACCATCTGCTGGTCCCCGCCAAACATTATTCTAAATGCTTTATATTTAATAATATGTTAGTCTTCGCAACAATTTTAATAAGTATTAATATATGTTATTCTCATTTTATAGATGAGAATACTGAGGGACAAAGGGTTAAAATACTTGTTCAAAAATCACATAATTACTGAAAAGCAGTGCTTATACTTGAACCCTGGAAGACTGACCTCCAAATTTCCTCTCTTAGCCATTAAGGGCTCTATGCTTCTTTAAAGTATTCATAATAACATATGCTATACACGGGTTGTAATAACAGTTGACATTTTCAATGTGTGGAATGTATGTGAACCAAGTTAACACGAAGTTATTTCTAGCCCCACCAACCAAACCACCTGTGGCATTCTGTTGGGCCCCAGTTAAGATTACAGAAATTCACAGATCCCATTTTGAGGTTCTCAAATCAATGTGTTCTCTCAATGGGATTACAATTGTTTCATAGTGACACTGTTTCTCAGAGGGTATCTTCACTGTTGGAACCTTTGCAGGTGAGCAGAAAGTCACAATGTAACTTTGCAGGTATCTGTATTAGCATGGTCCCCACTGTGACTTCACCATTAATTCCTTCTCATAGAGTATGGGACAGAAGTTCTAAAAAAACGCATGTTGTATTATTCACTACAGTCAACATCTGATATAAAATTCAGACCATGCAGAACTACGGCCTTTATTCCTGGCCAGAGGTATATTCCAGGGACCAATGCTTAATAATGTGACACCATTTGAAACATTTTATTGTATGCTGTTTTGTGACAATAAAATCAAAGCCTGTTACAGATGACTTAGGAATCCATTTAACCCGACTTTTCTGGTTTTACCTATGAGAAAATTAAGGCATTAGAGAAGGTGACTTACTTGCTCAGAATTACATAGGTGCTGATTGACACAGCTGGAACTAGGTCATGGGTCTTCCATTCAAGTATAAGCTAAGCATAACATTTGAGAATTTTTGTTTTTGTTTAACTATACCACCTTTTCACAATTCTGTATAAATTATAGATAAGAAATAAGCCAGTATAGAACTAGACATTTTTTTTTCTAGTAACCATGTGAAGTATTTTCAGCTATAAATTCAAAGAACTCTATGACTCTTAAATTATGAATCATTCATAATACTATGGATTGATAGAACATTTCAGTACACTAGGAGACGCCTAGCTATAATATATAAGAAAAGCTAGATAGAAAATGCAGTATTTCCAGCCTACAAAAATCACAATTAAAAACATGACTAGCCACATCTTTTTTAAAATTATTTATTTAATTTTATTTATTCATTCATTTATCTTAATGTGACAAAAAAAAGATAGAGAGAAGAAGAGAAAGAGAGAAAGGAAACCACCAGGTCTAGGATACGAACCACTGTTGGCCATGTGGGAATGTCCAGCACCTTAGCCACCACGCCACCTGCTGGCCCTAGCCACATCTTTTGATAACAATTTCTCAATTTCAGAAGACCTAAAACTTTAGTTAATGATAACTTACATTTGAAAATTAACTACAAGCAGAAAAAGAAGACAATTATCAGAGTATTTTGGTTAAATTGTAGTTTATACTGTCTTCAGACATTTTGTCTCTGAAGTATCGAATAGGATTTTTTAATTTTACCCAAAAGTTACCCATAAACTTAACAGCATATCAAAATAGGTCATTTTCTAAGTTTGTACACTTGAAAAGTAGATAAAATGTATTTTGTTCTTTATACCCATGTCGTAAAACATGCTATTCATACAAAATCAGTCTGCATCTTGTACTATAAAGATCCTGGGTGGCTTGCAGTATTGATCCTTTTCCCAAGTAAGCCTAGGAAGAAACAATGCTACAACAAAGACCTCACAGATGAGGTGGACAACATAAAGATGTTAGTGGAGAATGGCAAGGGCTTGGCAATGATTTATGAATTGACATAGTATAAAATTAGAAATTAAAGGAACATAGATGATATGAACCAACTAAAGAAAGCAAAGTAGACTTTGTTTTTAGCCTTAAACTGAACAAATTGTAACACTGGAATAAGGAATCTAAGTTTACTGATACCTAACACAAAAGCAAAAATAGGTTGGGTTGCACAATTATAATTTTCTGACAAGAGAAAACATTCAAGTTCATAAATGCACCAGATTTTATTCACTCACTAAAAATAAGAATTTGTCAGACATGTACTTGTCTAAGGCTGAATCAATGGCTAAACAGCAATAGGTAAATATTGATATTTCAAAGTGTTTACTATGTGCCAGATATTTCAGAAAGCACTCCACATTCATTATACCATTTAATCATCATAAGAACCTTAGGAGTTCTCCATTTATAGGTGAGGAGATAGAAGCATAAAGACATAATGACTGCCCTGTGGCACAGAGTTAGCACGTAATACAGTCAAAGACATTGGGCCTACCTCCAAAATCCACACTTTCAAAGATAATCATCCTTCCTGAATATATAAAACTAGTACATTTTCTAAATGTTTTATGAATATAAGAGAGTGATCTGGATGAACAGTGAGCCTACATATCAAATATTTTAAGTTCCAATGCCTCAGTTTTTAATACACTTCTTCATTATGCTAAGCAAGTAGACATTGGAATCAGCAATGTGGATATACATCCTTGACCCATAGGTCTGATGATCAATATGTACTATGGGAATGTGTTCCAATAAATGTTTGGCTCATCCACTGAGCCTCTACACATGTAACACAAAATTGTAGGTCAATGATTACATGATGTGCTATAGATACTACTCACTGGTGTGTTAACTTAAAATACTAAAATGTGGAAAGATCCAATGAATTGCTATCCGTGTTCATCACATAGTTTCTCTCAATTCTGAACAACTTTGGCCAGGTGCAGGATTTTGGTCCACTCTTCATCACTAACTAGAAATTACCTGCTCAACAAGTTTCATTGGAAGATTTAAAATCTTAGGCAGGAAAAAAAAAAATCTTTGGTAGATGCTTTCAAAACCAGGGTGCCTCAGAAGATGGTGAGGTAAAAATTCTATTGCAGAAGTAAAAGCTCTTTTCAGTTAGGGGCTGAGGGTTTGAGAAATGTTTCCAGCTTTGCAAGGAACTTTAGTGACCAGCACAGGGCCACAGGCAGGCAGGACTGATGTTCTTCCTCTTTGTCAGAAAGTTAGTAGTTACTCTGAAGTCAGGAAAGCTTAATTTTAAGGACTTTTCTTCTCAGAGACCCTTTCAGGAGCCCTGAGAGGGAACTGATTGCTTTCTTTGGAGGTTTTGTACATTTCCAAAAGAAAGTCTTTTTTATATTTTTTTCTTAAAGGCACTCCTCAAATTATATATGTTTCAGACCCCATAAAACCTGGATATTGCCCTGACTGCCTCCCTTAAGACTTTCAGTCATCTTGAACTTTTGCAATGTTGATTAGCTAAGATACCAAATATCACAATCTTTATAAAAAAAAAAAAAAAAAAAAAGCTTGTTTTTTTTTTCCTTCCAAAAATTCCCT
>NW_006159536.1:4037260-4047830 GCF_000334495.1 Tupaia belangeri chinensis
AAAAAAAAAAAAGAGCTGCTTCTACTTTCCTTCAGAAAGTTACCTTGGTATCAATTTCTCTCATTATGATTCTCTTCTACCTCTTGCTGACAGGTGGTAGCAGTTTTAATAAAACTCACAGGATGATAGGGAAGAAATGAATATTAACTTTTCCACGGGCATACAATATAACCTTGTTTTTATGTAAAATTCAACCTTCAAAAAATAGTAAGAGCTGTTTCAATATACTGGGTGTTTCCCTATGGTGAAACTGTACAAAAGAATGGTCCATTACCTTTTTTTTTTTTAATGCAGAGCCTTTGTAAGAGTGACCCAAATTATACTATTTTATTCTGATTCAGATATTATGCAGATTAAAAATATTTTTAGAAATACCTTTAAACAAAGTCACATAAAACCATCCAGCTGTACAGAAATTAAAATGAGGAAATGCTAGTATTTCTCTGTCTTTGAAAAACAAATGACTAAATATAGTTCCCATCTTCACTAGAAAATAAGAGGGCATGATGAATATTTTAAGGAAATAAGATAAATAAAAGATTTCAGAATCAGAGCTTGGAAAAGCATATTTTAACTCTATGCTCCAAAGTGATAATGCTTAGATTTCCAAATGATACATGAACAAGTTTAGTTATTGCGATGTAGCAAAATCTTATTTAAGTCTTGCCCCATCTAAGTAGAAACGTTGACAACGCTGACATCAGAAACTTTTTCAAAGCTCCATCTATTAGCTGCTCTGTGCATACTGTGGTTAGCCATACTTTGAAAACAGTTCCATATCAAAGTTCTTTTCCTTTCACACATTTCAACTCAATTAGAGACAAGAGAGATGAGTGTTAACAAGACAGTTAATTTTAGAAATATGCAAAAAAGCCAAATGTTTTTAATTACTTTAATATTTTCCACACGTAGAATTATGTCTTATTAGGCATTTTAAACAATGTCAGTTAAAAAAAAAATTCGGAGCCATCAGCAGTGCTCTGTATGAGGCGATCAGCTGGACACACATTAATATTTATGTTCTGAAATTTCTTCGATCACTATCAGCTGTTTGTGCAGAAAGTATTCTATTAGAACATTCTCAAGCACAGTTAACCCATATGCTTTTAGAAAGTAAACACAAAGTTCTTACAATTATTCACATTATCTTCTAAACCATACCCAAAACTAACAACAAACATAAAAATATAATGCGGGTCTTTTGGCTTTTTTTGTTTGTTATAATGAGTTTTCCAGCATGTCTTCATTTTTGAAAGAATGACAAGATAAAGTCTATTTTACGCTCTCACTGGATCAGACTCAGACTGGTGGGGTCTCTAAATTGTTAGAAATTGGTAAAGTGCACCACTTTGACACTACTTTACTACTCATAATCTCTCTGAACTTGGAATATTGAAGAGAGAGAGATCTTTCAGTAATATTTTGAGATATCCTAAACATGGTGGAAAAAAATCCATAAAGCACTCCTTACAGATCAAGGATATATAAAAAGTGTGTTGAGGATGGCCCTGTCACCTACTGGTTAAGGAAGACAACTCCCCTAGGACTGACATCCATTCTATTCCATACTTGGCAGCTTGAAAAACACACCTGTTGCATGGGTGTGCATGCCCCAAAATCTCAACAGGATGAAGAGATAGATGAGAAGAGATTACGGTGTGGTCACAGCCATACCCCATTAGGGACCTTTTTTTTCTTTCTATCTCTTTCTGGTAAGTGTACATGCCCTCTGGCAATTAAAAAATAATTACAATATTTTGTTATGATATATCAAAACCATTCTCTTAAACAAAAAAAGATAGGTAAACTCCCTTGACTCCGGTGAGATAAAGTCATTAAAATGAATTATCTATACTCTCATGAACCATGGCTTTAAATACTATAACTAATCAAAAAAGTTTTTATTTTAGTTTGTATTTTTTTTTTTTTATTCAAAGGACCTCTGGTGCTGTTATCGTTCTAAAGATAGAGCACAGAATCTTTGCACTTCTGCATTTCAGATAATTAGCACATCAGTTTGGGGGAAATAAAAACTCCCTGAAAAACCTCAGAATTTCAGTTCATGGTAAATTTGACACAGGTTATATACAATTTACTTGATATCAGTGAAAAGGTGGTTGACTCAAGTACACAAAGTTACCAGCATGCAAGTTTGCAAGGAACACAGTATCTTTAACAAATTGAAGAAAGTTCCATCAGGACCTTTGGATCCACTTTCAATCATTAGTTTGCTATTAAAGGCATGGATATGCAAAACATAAAGTTTTTAAAAAGTAATCAAAGGTTTCCTCCTAATTCAGGCTATTAGCATGAATATTTCTAAATTATCTAAATTAATTCTATTTTTTTATTTGTAAAGCGAAATGTGAACTCTGACCAGCAACATCAGCATCACTTGAGAAATTGTTAGAAATGTTATCTCAGTCCCTACCCAGACTCACTGTGTCAGACACTAGAGCCAGAGGCTACCAATCTGTATTTTCCAAGCTTCTGAGTGATTCAAATAGATACTCTCTTCGGAGAACTAGTCCATAAAGATTGAGAGATGAAACAATTTCCCTATTCCTCACTAAAAAGATATTCAAATACAGAACTAAAAGTTCCAGAACCCATTCTCATCCCCCTAGACTTCATACCCTATTTCCATATATATTTGTGTGTGTGTGTGTGTGTGTATATATATATATATATATACACACATATATATGCATATATATACATATTATATATGTGAATATATATCCGTGTGTATATATACATATATACATACACATATATGTATATATAAATCTCATTTACCACTAATATCTTACATGAATTTATAATATTTACATATTTTTCTTTAAAAGAGATTTTTTCTATAGGGTGTACACACTCCCTGGAGGGGAGGGAGGAAGAGATAGAGAGATATAAACTAAGAAGTTACCCCCTAGGGGGATAGCCAAATCACAATTCCTTCTCCTCCATTCTCCTCTACAGATTTTGGACATGCATGCACACATACTAAGCATGAGTTTAAAACCACCGTGCCCAGGACTTAAACCACAGTCGGTGATGTGGGAGTCCAGTGATATAACCATTACACTATTTGCTAGTCTTGAATTTAGAATATTTTAAGAAAGATAATTTTTACTAATATTGTGATATATCCTAAAATTTTTTAAAAAAAGAAAATCATAAAGCACTCCTTACAGAGCAATGCTATATAAAAGGAGTTTGGGGGCTGGTCCTGTAACCTAAGAGTCAAGGGAGCCAGATCCCACATGGCTGACTGTGGTTCAACTATGTATGTGAGCTCATGTGTGTGTGTGTGTGCACCTATTTGTGTCTCCTAATATATACTGGGTGTCCTTAGTCCTAATCTGTGCTCAGGAATGAGTTCACCTGTTACTTAATGAAATTACAGAAGTTTATTCTAAAACTTGTATCATTCCCACACCAAGTCATCCTACTGTTACTCTCAGGTGACATTTTCTACCCATCTTCAGGTGTCATGTGATCCTTTGTCAATCCTTAAAAAATCTGGCATCTGGGTAGCTCTACCTATATTCTGGCCTTTAATTGAGCAACTGTTTTGACAAGTTGTTGTAAACTCATAGAACTAATTTTACTTTGTCTACATTGACAACTATGTAGCAGCAAGAACTTGATAAAATGCACTTGCTGCATTTTTCTAAAAGGTCGTTTTTTTGTTGTTGTTGTTGTTGTTGTTGTTGTTGTTGTTTTTTAATTTGCTATAGAGCAGGTATGCTCACCAGAGAGAGACAAAGAAAGAAAGTGAGAAAGTACCCACCCTCTCCAGAGCGATGGGCATACCACAACCCCTTCTCCAGTCTCCTTTTGGGGTTTTGGGAAGGCATGTACACGCAGCTGGCATGTTTTTTTAAGATACATGGCCCAGGACTCAAACCATGCAGTAGGCCACGTGCATTCCAGCTGGCTTAATCAGTCTGCCACCTGGTTGGCCCCTAAAAGATATTCTTTTTTGTTGTTGCTGGAGAGGTTTTTTTGTTTTGTTTTGGTTTGTTTTGTTTTGTTGTGGTTTGCTATAGGGCACGTGCGCTCATGTGCGCTCACCAGAAAGAGAGAAATAGAAAGACAGAAAGTGAGACATCACCTCCCAAGGGGGATGGCCACACTGCAATCCCTTCTCCTCCATTCTCCTCTCGGGATCTTGGGCACGCACAGACACATGTCCAGCGTGAGTTTAAGCCACCGGGTCCAGGACTCGATTTGCGGTTGACTACATGGGAGTTCAGCAACATAGCTATTATGCTAACTGCTGGTATCAAAAGACATTCTTAATTAAGAGGCTGCTTACATCACATTGGGCCTGTCAAGCTCCACCTTCCATCATGCCACACACATTTTCAGTAACAGGAATAGCTGTCTTCTGAGGGACTAGTTTACTTCATGTTATCTACCCTAAATACTGAGTAACCTGTTTTATTATTATTTTTTTAATTCGTGTTTGTTCTTAAGAGCCAATTTTATTGCTTAAGCCGAATAAATGCAATAAAATTAACAGCATCAGTTTATATTCCAAACTACCCTTCATTACATCTTTTTTTCTATTTGTTTTACCTTTTACCTTATTTATCACTTATTTTTTTAAAAAATCCTTCTTTATTACATGTTTTTGTTGGTTTTACTTTTTTGTCTCCCAAAGGCACAAAGAATGGAAGGAGAAAACAGGAATTAGGAGGGTCGTATTTGCAGAAGGGGTAGCTATCGTTTAGGAAACAGTGCTAGGTCTTGCAGTTAAACATGCTCAAGAATAAATCCCATTTCTAGGATATACCTGTTGTACTTAATTGGCTCAGCTTTCTTTCTGGGTAAAAATAAAAGTGACAGTATTTATCTTACAGGATTATTATAATTATTAGAAGCAACATGTACAGAAATTCAGAATGCAGCCTGGTACAGAACAGGTGGTCACAAAACTAGCTCCTGTTAATCAGCATCCATATGAACAGGCCATTTAAGAGTCCCAACATGCAAGTTCCTTGACATTCCCAAAGGAAGTGGCCACCTCTGTAAAAGCCAATGTCCTTTACCCGGACTCTGGCATTGCCCAGAATAGCTTTACCTTAATCATCAATTCCTGAATTGTATGCCTATCAAGAGAGATAAAGGAAAAGAGAAACCAAGACAAAGTGAGCAGTCACTCCCAAGAGGACCCACACCTTAACACACCCTTAGCCCACCCCAGATCACACACACACATGCCAGGTATGGCATCGCACGTGGGTCAGTCTCACAGAGGGTTGCATTACCAACGCCCCATTGTCTGTCTTCTGTTCTCCATCTTTATCACTAAGTGTGAACCCAAAGCTCTAAGACTCTCAAGTTCTTTAAAGTTTTAAAATTCTATAGTGCTTCTGCCCTTCTTGTCTTCATTGTCTTCCCTATGTAGGTTGGATCCCACAGTCAAGCCCTTCGACTCTTATACTTGCCAACTACCTTCTTTTGCCTTCTTTTTACTCATCCTGGCATTGCACCTGGCGAGCTAGTCCCACCCTAGATTAATCTTGTTTTCCCACCTGAGAAAAGAAAGTGCCAGGTTCTGGAGAAGAATAGGTCATAGTTATACCTCTTGGTTCTAGATCTTGGATTTGCAACATCAATCTCACCATTAGAAATCTTTCAATTTACCCGTGCTTCTATTCTATACCACAGTTACCATAAAGTCCCCCCTTGTCATCCAGGTCCTTCCATAATGCTATTATTCTTAACTGACAGCCTTGCCTCTAGCTCAGGAGTTAAGTTTCTTAACTCTCCATCCCTGCTAATGCAGTCATGTTGATACTTCTTTGTCTCAGAGAAGAGTATCTCTTCTGCCTGAGGCCAATGGCTATATCAGATTAGCCCTGGAACTCTTTCATCCTGAATCTCCTTGGACCTGTTTCCAGCTAGTAAATTCCACAGAGCATGTTAGCTTGCCAGAGAGCCAAGAGAGAGACAGTGGGAGTGTAAGAAATCAGACCTCCACACACCCAGGGGGGATGGCCATGCCACAATCCTTTCCCCTCCATTCTCCTCTTGGGATATTGGGCCTACATGCACATACATCTGGTGTGTGTCTCAAGCCAACAGGTCCAGGACTTGAACCATGGTTGGTCATGTGGGAGTCCAGCACCCCAATTACCATGCCATCTGCTGGCTCCTTAAACTCTTTCTTTGTTTTAACATATGCCTAGCTGCTTCCTTCTCTGTTTTTATTTGTTTTTCAACACTGATTAAAAACATTCACTTGTGTCTCCCATCCTGAAGGACAAGATCTCTCAAATCTAAATCGATAGCTAATCATTAAGAAAATGTGATACAGGGCTGGCAGGTGGAATGGTGGTTAAAGGTTCTTGACTCCCACATGGCCGACTGCAGTTCAAGTCTCGGACCTGGTGGCTTGCTTTCTTACTCCTCCCCACCACCGTCTCTCTCTGATCAAATTGGAAAATAATAATAATAATAATTAATAATACGTTAAAAAAGAAAATGTGATATAAAATGTGAAATATTCTTTATCAATCAGAACCACAAATACTATTTTTTCTTTAGCACAGTTTGAGTCAGAGTAGATGTTACTATACCATGAATGAGGTTCCTGAGGGCCCACCCTGTGTTTTGCTATAAACCCCATCCCCTATTCACAGGCTGTTGGACTTAGGGAATTAAGGGTCCAGGTTTGGTCAATCTGAGTAATTCTGCTGCAGATCTTAATTCTGTCAGGACTACAATTAAGAAAAGAGGTACTTTAAATTATTGTAAAGACTTTAATAGTAATAAAAAAGCATTCACATTTTTAAAAAAAGAGATAGTTTTACAATTCAGTTACTCTCATTTAGCCATCTTGACTCAATTAAGAGGTGGAAGAAAGAATGGAGCAGACATAATAGACAGAAAAAGGGACCAAATTTAGTTTCTTTTGTTATTTTGTTTCCCTTTGGGAGTTCCAGTCCAGTATAGGACTGCCTGTTCTTAGGTTCTATTAGATACTCTGAAATCAGATTTTGTTTAAGCTAGTCCTAGTTGCTATTACATACAACCAGAGTTAAAATACTCCCTGGTGAAAGAAACTAAGACTTTTCCTTCTGTTGTCCCACCTATACTATCTCTTCTGAAATGTCGGTGTCCACTGACTGAGAAGTGTTAAGAGCAGACAGCTTGGGAATGATCTGAAGCTATTACAGGTGATAAAGCAGTGACAGATCCAGGAGAGTAATTAACAGTGAGAGGGGAATGAAAAGTAAACATGAGGATCTGTAAGAGGAAAAACAACTTGAAAAGCCACTCAGGAAGCAATGGAGAGGAGAATCAATAAGAAGAAAATAAAGAACCCAAATGAATTGGCTACTAAAAAGTTAGATGACATTCTTGCCATTTTTGACAATGTCATTACAGCAATATAACAATCGTTTCCCTCATGCACACAAGGAGAAACCTTACCAGTAAATACCACAGTATACAGGTTTGTAACCACTCAGTTTTCAAGATATGTACACAGCAGTCTATCCCAGTTTAGAGTATGTTTTAAATTCTCTCCATTGAAATTAGGTAGAACATTTAAAGCAAAGAATCATAAAACAGAGAAATAAATATCAACTATGAAAATCTATATGCAATGAAGAATTTCAAAAGGAATCAATATTAAACTACAAAATTATAAAGCAAAAATCAAAGTAGGAACAAAAATTATCTTTCCAAGCCCCTTTCTCACATGAAAGTAGCACTCTCAAAAATCCTAAACTATAATAAACTAACAAAGTCAATATTCATTAATTTAACCAATATTTATGGGCATACATTATGGGTCCTTATATAAAACTAAAGGTAACATTTTAAAGATCATATTGAAATTATGAATAACTAAATTATAATTTTTTTAAAAAAAATAAAGAAATAAGTTAGAACAGGACTGACTTACTCAAAGTCTCCTTGTTTTCCAAGCTACTGCAAAATAGGAAGTGTGGAACATCAAGAAAAATATCTGACAAAAGGTTTTGTGAATGGAAACAATGTAAATAAAGTCTCTTTTGCTTTGTTAGAACAATCATTTAATGTTCCTGGAGAAAGCAACTGATGGCTCTTTTTATATGAATACCATCTCCATATTTAATCTAACAGTAGTTAATACAACTGCATTCTTTTACAACACTGTCATCTTTTAAAGTCCTATAATAGGTAGGACACAGGTAGGATCAAGTTCAGGGCAATACAGACCAAGTTAGTGACGAGTATGCAATCCAGCATAAAATCCTTATTTTACTAGAGCCAGCAGGGAGCAAGTGGTTAAAGTGTTGGACTCCCACACAGCTGACTCTGATTCAAATCTTAGACATGAGCTTAAAACTCAAACCAGGCACATGTGTGTGCATTTCCAAAATACCAGGAGAATGGAGGAGAAGAGATAGTGACTTGCTCCCCCACACCCACCCCAGGGTGATTTCTAACCTTCCCTCTCCTTCCCTCTCACTTCTCTCTCCAGTGAGCATTCATACCCTATGGCAAAAACAAACAAAAAAGGGGAACCAGCAGTTAGCGTAATGGCTATGTCGCTGGATTCCCACGTAGTCGACCGCGGTTCGTGTCCCGGACCCGGTGGCTTAAAACTCATGCCGGGCGCGTGTGCGTGCGTGCCCAAGATCCCGCAAGGAGAGAGATAGTGACTTGCTCCCCCACACCCACCCCAGGGTGATTTCTAACCTTCCCTCTCCTTCCCTCTCACTTCTCTCTCCAGTGAGCATTCATACCCTATGGCAAAAACAAACAAAAAAGTAAGAAAACAGGCTAGTCAAAACCACAAGAAAGAGCACTGGCTCTCACTCTCATGCCCCTCTACTGCCCAGATGATGTTCTGAGCTGAGCTCTGAACACAAGTTACAGACCAAGGTCCTGCCCCCTCATTCTACCACTTTCTTATCTTCTTCCCACCACCTGTCCGTCAATTTCAAGCTTAGATTCCCACCCTAGTCTATGGTTTTTTTCTATCTTCATTAGTATTTTCTTTTTTTATATATATATTCTATGTCAAAATCTGTAGGGCATAATGACAGAGACAGTGCATGCTTTTTTTAAAATTAATATACTAATCAAGAAAACAGACAGTTATGCACATATACATGTACTTGTCTTATATAATATAAATATTTATAAAGGTATCTTACATAAGAGATGATATTTATTCATAGGATAAGAAGGTACATTTATGCTAAATGCTAAGATCAATAGCAAATCCTTACATAGTGGTTCTCAAACTTAGAATGTATTGGTCTCTCCTGCATGGTTTGGTAAAACACTGACTACCTGGCCTCAGCCCAGAGTTTTTGAGTCACTAGGTTTAAGGTGACTAAGAACATGCATTTATAACAACTTCTCAGATAATATTGATGCTGTTGGCCTGGGAATCACACTGAAGACCTCTGGGAAGAGAGATGGGACACCTATGGAACCAGGTGGCTTATAGCCCCACTGTGGACATATGTCCCCCTAAATTGACTATATATTAAGTCTACTGAGTCCCAGATTGCATAGTATAAAAGCTACAGTGTTAAAGATTAACAGCATAGGAGAAAGGAAGTCAGCAAGAAAGAAAATTTGTTGAATGGCAGAAATAGATCAAGCCAGGAAGTTGTTCAGGACTTTTCTTCTTAAATCAGTAAAAATAAACATGGTCTTAATAACTTGAAGACTACAGAAGGAATAATATGAGGCTCTTAAACATACCACCACAAATGTAAGAAAATACTGAATTATGAACAAAAAAAATGTACCAACTGGGGTTTTGTGAGGAGAGTTGGTGTCTCTGTGGCTTTTATGCTGCTTTTCTGGGGGTGCAAGACCCATAAAAATGAAGAGTGGAGAGAACTCTAATTTCCCTAGGCCTGTCATAGAAGAACTTACAGCACTCGGCATCATCCACTCTCATTTTAGCTGACAGGAGAAAAAACTCTCCTTCTTTTACAGTGAGAAAGTCAAGAACAGTACAATAATTTGATTTTTACCAAAAAGCCTTTACCTTTTCCTCCTTTCTTTTATGTCACTATCTCAGTAATCTTTCCTACCCTCCTATTTCTTAAAGTTATTAGCTTCTCTACAAAGTTCTAACACTTCATTAGTGATGATGCAGGAATGATGATATGGAGATACTTAATTATGTTGTAATCTTCTTAAGGTTAAAAAAACTATGCATTATTCAATTTAATGCTAGTTATTTTTAAATGATGTAAAATGCTACCTAGTGATGGATAATATATAAAATATAAGTTATATATTATTTTTCCATTCAAGCAAGAGTTTCAGTTTTAAGATTTAAATGTTATTGTTACATTTTCTCTGGAAATAGAGCCTAGTTTAGAATACCCAACCACAGTTTGGGATAGCTATATAGGGCCTGCCATAGCCTAGTGGTTAAGGCAGCAAAATCCCAAGTAGACAACTGTGGTTTGAATACCAGATCTGGCTGTTTGAAAAACACACCAGTGTGTGTGTGTGTGTGTGTGTGTGTGTGTGTATATACCCAAATTCTCAACAGGATGGAGGAATAGAGGAGAAGGAATTGTAGCATGACCAG
>NW_006159536.1:4051506-4107389 GCF_000334495.1 Tupaia belangeri chinensis
TTTTTTTTTTTTTTTTTTTTTAAAGATATTGTCTTTTTTATTGCCAGAGGGCACTTGAGTTCATTAGAATAAAAGAGAAAAAAGAGAAAGCTTTTCCTAATGGGGCATGGTCACACCACAATCTGTTTTTCTTGATTACTCCATACCATCAGAATATGGGGTACATATACATGCGCCTGCACTGAGCATGTTTAAAAAACACCAGAGACTGAATTTTAACTGCAGTCAGTCATATGGGATCTGGTTCCCTATGAACAGCACTTAACCACTGCATTACAAGGACAGCCCCCCAAACTTCCTGTGATCGAAGTATCTGTTCACAGGACAGTCCTGTAGCCTGATGGTTAAGAGAGCTGGATCCTACATAGCAGACCAAGTGGTTTGAATTCTGGCCCCTATAGGCTGAGAAACAAGCAAGGTACATGTGCATGTGTGTCCGACATCCTTCATAATGGAGGAGTGAGAAAGGAGGAAATGAGGCACGAACATGCCCACTTGGAGATGCTTTCTCCCTTTCCTTCTCTGTCTCTCTCTGGCAAATGCACATACCTTCAACCACAAAAATAAAAAATAAAAAATAAATTGTTTCTTTTATTAAGAAAAAAGTAGAGGGGGGCAGAAGGTGGCATCGTGGTTAAAATCACACCAAATGTGGTGTGTGTGTGGATGCCCAAAATCCTAAGAGAAAAATGAAGGAGAAGGGCGTGATGCCCTTGGAGGGCAATTTCTCACTTTCCTTCTCTCTGCCTCTCTGTGGTGAACATGCGAGCACTATAGCAAACAAACAAACAAACTACAGAAAAAAAAGTAGATAAAATAGAAATGACTAATTGATCAACCCCCAAATTTTTTTTGCTACCTGAAATCAGAGTAGACATTTTTAGAACTTTAAGAATAATAGTCAGTGACGCTGGGCCCTGTACCATTCCCCCCTTTTAGAGTATAGGTAAAACTTGTGCATGTGATGAGACATCATCCCTATAATTATTTTATATCATGTGACTCAGCAGAGTTCCTTTTTTTTTTTTTTTTAACGTCCAGTGGGTATGTGCATTTGCCAGAAAGAGACAGAAAAATAAAGCACTCCTTAGTGGGGACACGGTATTCTGTCAGGATTTTGTGCATACATGAGTGCCTAACATGTTCAGCTACCACAACCTCGACTTGAATCATGGTCAGCCATGTGGGATGTAGTTCCCTTAGCCACTAGGCTATAGGGTAGGCCACATAATTGATGTTAAGACAGATTATTTGGTATGCCTAGTCTAGTCACACCAGGTTTTTTGTTTGTTTGGTTGTTTTTTTGTTTTTTTTTTGTTTGTTTTTTTACAGGGGGAAATTTCTGCTTTAGGGTACGTGTGCTCACCAGAGAGACAGAATTAGAAAGCAAGAAATCCTCCCTCAAGAGAGATGGCCACACCACAATCTCTTCTCTATTCTCCTCCTGAAATCTTGGCATGATCTTGAAGCCACCAGGTCCGGGACTTGAACTGTAGTCCGTCATGTGGGAGTCCAGTGATATAATTGCTACACCATCTGCTGGTCCCACACATCAGCTTTTTTTTATTATTATTATTTTATGCATTCAATCAATACACATCACTTAGCTTGTAAAGTAAATTTACCCAACATGAATACGCTTTATGCAGTTCAGTTCAGGATACTATGCATGTTATCATCAACAGATAATAAAAGCTTTTTAAAAAGAGTTTTCTTCTGGTAGCAGAAGATGAAGTCAGAGAAATAAAAATTGTGAAAAAATATGATGCTGCTGATTTGCAGATAGAGGGAAATAAATAAGAATGTGGGCCCTCTTTAAGGAAGATGGTGAGCAGCCAGCAAGGACATGAGGACCTCAGAACTGTTACTACAGTGAATGAAACTCTGCCAATAGAGCTTCCCAGAGCCTCCACTGAAGAGCTCAGCCTGGCTGATAGCAGGGTTTTGGTCTTGTGAGACCCTAATCAGCGACCCAGCTCAGTCGGTCCAGACTGCTGACCTACTGAGCTAGTCTTGTTTCAGGAAGCTAAATGTGTGCTAATGTCTTACACAACAATATAACTCTAATACACTATCTTTGCACTGTATCTCATCAGTTCGAAATAAAAATTAGATTTAATGTGGGTTTTTTTTTTTGGGGGGGGGTGATTTTTGCTGTAGGATGCATGTGCTCACCAGAGAGACAGAAAGCAAGAAATCACCTCCCCAGTGGGGATGGCCACGCCACAATCTCCTCCATTTTCCTCTCGGGATCTTGGGCATGAGATTTAAGTCACTGGGTCCAGGATTCAAACCACAGTCAACTACCTAAGAGTTTAGTGATGTAACCATTATACCATCTACTGATCCCAGATTTAATGTTTTAAGTCTTTGTTTTAACTAACCACATTCTCTTTTTTAAAAATCTAATTTAAAACCTGTTAATCTTTAGCTTCTGACAAATATATTATGTATTTATATATTTTACATATTAAGTGTGTATATATGAGATAGATATATATCTCATATATATTATTCATAGATTACCCCCTCCATAGAAACATAATAACTGAGGACAGGATGTGATTTGGAAAGAGAGGAAAAGAGGACTTTATCTTTTTGTTGTTTTTGTTTGTTTCTGTCTTTGCCATAGGGCACATGCATTCACCTGAGACACAGACAGGGAAAGTGAGAAATCAGCCCCCAGGGGAAATTACCACACAGCAATTCCTTCTCCTCCATTCTCCTCTTGAGATTTTGGGTACGTACGTACATTCATCCAAAGTGATTTTCAAGGCCAGGGCCAGGACTCAAATGTGGTTAACCATGTAGGAGTCTAGAGTCAGAACTATCATACCACCTGGCACCCTGCAGCATGTACTTTACTAAACGCCTACATCACTGAAGAACGGAAAGCTTCAGAATTTCTTAGGCCACTCTACACTTCAGGACTATCTTTGCCAGAAGGAAAGTTTTATTTTTAAATAATTTATTGTAAAACTTGTAAGCATACAGAAAGTTAAAGGGCAATAAAACACTCAGATACCTGCCTATGCTCATCATGTAGATTTATGTATTATGTTGCCATAGATGCTTTATCTCATAGAGATGAATGTGTATTATCCCTTTCTTTTATTTTTGAAGCAACGTAAGCTATAGTCGATACGATACTCATGCTTGTCCTAACAATATGTCACTCCAAAAATATTAACAAAAGTCCATTCTGTTTAATGGCTCACCTATATTTTTAATTTTTTTCATTTGCCCCAAAATATCTTTTCTCCACCAGAATCCAATCAAGTGTCACACATTGCAGTTGGTTATGACTTTTTTAGGCCCGTAAATCTAGAACAGTTCAATCAGCAGTCCTGTTTCTTTATTTTTGACATCACTTTTTGAATAATCCAGTTTAATTGTATTGTAGAATGTCCTACATTCAGGATTTGGCCAATCATTTACCGATAATGTCATTAAGCTTGTTCCTCTGTCTTTCATATTTCCTGTAAATTGAAAATTAAGTTTTGATTTTAGCTTTAGATTCAAGTTAAACTCTGTGGGCAAGGATTTTTCATAGGGATACACAATGATAAGAAAATGGTGTCCAGTAGTCCATTACTGGTAATAAAATTTAATTACAAGCATAGGAATCCTAGAAAAGGTATCTAATAAAGAAAGTCAATACTTTGTAACATAATTGTTGTGACTATCATGTTCAACAATAACCTCCCAAAGAGTTTTACCACTCACTGATGATTATTGACTGAATCAATTGCTATTTGATAGGTTTTACAGATTGGTGATCTTGTAAACCCCATAATTCCTCCTAAACATATTAGCAGGAAGACTTCTAAATGTTTCCCTTTCTTTCATGATTATATTTTTGTTTTATTAACACCTCTCCCCTTTTCTTCCCACAAATATCACTATGGGCTTGTTTTTTAAATAGTTTTACTGAGGCTAATTTACATACAATAATACTCACCTATTTCAATGGTAAATTTAGAGAGATGACAAACATATACAGTTGTATAGCCAACACCACAATCAAAAGTAGAACATTTCCATCACCCAGAAAGTCTCCCTCCCTTACAGTCACTTGTCTCACTTCACTCCCCGAAACCACTGGTCTAATTTGCATCATTATAAGTTTGCTCTTTGAAATTTTCATTTAATAGAGTCATATTACATTATGCAGTTTCTGGTGTCTGGCTCCTTTCACCATAAAATGCTTTTGAGATCCATTCATATTTTTGCATGTAAAATTAGTTGTTCCATCCTTCTGAGGAGAGCTCCATTGCGTAGATATAGCAGAATGTGCTCATATATTTGTCAGCTCATGGTCATTTGGGTTGTTTCCAGTTGGGGCTATTATGAATAAACTTGCTATGAACATTCACATACTGGTATTTGTGTGACCATATGTTTCATTTCTTTTGGGTAGATAGTTAAGAATGAAATGGCTGAGTAAGCATAGGTTTAACTTAAGAAAATGTC
Source organism: Tupaia belangeri chinensis (assembly GCF_000334495.1). Taxonomy (NCBI): domain Eukaryota; kingdom Metazoa; phylum Chordata; class Mammalia; order Scandentia; family Tupaiidae; genus Tupaia; species Tupaia belangeri. Next base: position 4,055,980 of record NW_006159536.1, read on the forward strand.
CAACTTTTCTAAAATGATTATACCACTCTGAATTCTGAATTATCCTGTAACATATGAGAGTTTTGGCTGTTGTGTACCCTTGCCAATTCTTAGTATTTTCAGTTCTTTTAATTTTAGCAATTCTAGTGGGTATAGTAGTATCATTGTTTCAATTTGCTTTTATTTGATGACTAGAGGAGATATAACTTTTTCATGTGTTAATTGGCTGTCTATATATTTTCTCTGGTGAAATGACTGCTTAAATCTTTTTTCTTATATTTTAATCAGAGTTAATGTCTTATTTTAAATAGTAAAAATTGTTTGTATATGTAGTTACTAGTTCTATATCAAATATGTTTTATGAACATAGTCTCCCAACCTATGGGTTGTTAGTTTATACATTTTTTTCTTTTATGGTTCAGATATATGGTTTTTAAAAAGTGTTTAACTAGCCTATAACAAAAAATTCCCCCAATTTTTTTTCTAGGAATTGTATAGTTCTATGATCCATCCAAACTGCATGTTTTATATAGGGATGAAGATATTTTTTAGCATATAAATATCCAATTTTACTAACACCATTAGCTCACCAGGCTATCTCTTCCCTCACTTAATTACCTAGATACCTTTGTCAAAAATTTATTGACTATGTAAGTTCGAGGTCTCATTTCAGATTCCATGCCAAGTTTTTGATCCTTTTTGTATCCTAATGTCAATACCACACTTTTTAACTTTTTATTTAAGTAACATTATAGAAAGTCTCAAACCTAGGTATAACAAATTTTCTTCATTTACCGCCCCCAAATATTTTTGAGTTCTTTATATTTTCATATTTATTTTTGAATCAATTTATAAAATTATATCCCTCCTTTAAAACAAACAAACAAACAAACAAAAAAGTCTGCTAGATTTTGTTGGAATAGCATGCTATTAAATTTACACAAAATCAATTTGAGAAAGATTAGCATTTTAACAACAGTTTTCTGACACATGCAAAAAAAAAAAAATATATATCTCAGGGTATTCCTTGCCCCTTAATTTTGAAGTCTGCACGGAAAGGCAGAAATTAAGTGGTTATATATGCAATTTTTTAAAAATCTAATTAGACATTTTACTCCAATATTTTATCTCCTCGTGAACCTCAGTAAGATTTGTGAAGATGAGTATCTTAGCAGTGATAGTCCAAATGTCCATAGTTAAAGTAGATATGTCTCTAAAATTAGAAGGGAAAATAAGAGGGTTTTTACCTAAACTACATGTGATTTAAGATTTCTAAAAAAAAAAAAAAAAACTGCTCACTTATTTAACAATGTCTAAAGGACAGAAAATAAATCCTTAGTTTATTTTTTGGAAGTAACTATATTTCAATCTTAGACTAAGGAGCAGAGTAATAAATTATCTCTCACCAGTGGTTTCCTTCTGAGTACCAGATGGTCAGGGTGCTGAGTAAATTTAGAGGAAAATCATAGCTAGAGTTGCTCCTAACACCAAATGCCTCCCAGCAACCCATATAGATCCATCTTCTTGCCAACTCTTGGTCAAGCAGCCCTTCAAGAGGAATGTGTCTTAAGAGTCTCAGTCAGGTTTCTGAACCCAGTCCTTCTTTGGATAACTGCTTGGAGGTAGCAATGGAGTAATTTACACCCTATAAGAAAACAATGTTTTCTCAACTTTTAAACAATTTACATATTGCTAAACATAAAAAATTTTTACCTTTTTATTCTGAAAACTATTCAAAACTGTAGTTATTTTCTGTGTGAATAGAGGATGGTGGGTTGTGAGTAAATTAGTAAGCATCTAGGAAGCAAACAACTGTACTGCAAGTGAAGACTGAAAACAATTGTTGGTTCAATCTATTCTTCTCTTGTGAAAAGGGAAATATAAATAATTCTGGTAGAATGAAAAGACACAGGAAATTCACCTGTTGTGCTCAGAGATAAGAAAGAGTAAAGCTGAATTACAACCCAATCTGTCAGTACAGAGTCTAACCATCATGGACCCCTTAATAACTCAAAACCTAATGTAACTTTAGACCACAAATAGTTGTATATTTAACTTAAATATTGTAATTTTATTATATTCTAACTCAAAGTGATCCAAATTTTATTTGGTTAATATTTTCATTCACATTTCTATAACCTGGCCTCAGTCAGTTCAAAGGTTATTCTTTCAATGAGCACTCTGCCGAGGTCTGCCCAATATAATTAACTAAACAATACAATGTTACCTCTTGGGCCAATAGATGGCATGGTGGTTAAAGGTGCTGGACTCCCACATGGCCTACTGTAGTTTGAGTTCCAGACCTGGTGGCTTTCTCTCTCTCTCTCTCTCTCTTTCTCTCATGAACACATATGCCCTATATAGCAAATTAAAAATAATAATTTTTTATCAAATAATTATTTAATTTTATTAATTTATCTATTACAGATAAAATCTGTTGGGACTCATAATACAACACCCCAAAATATGAGACTTTGGCACGCTGTGTGCTTTGAATTAAAGGAAACTGGAAGGCCATAGAGGCAGCCTCAGAACCAAGGTCTCTATGACCTTCTCTTACCTTTCTGCCTCACATTCTTTCTTCTCTGAAGCAAATCATAGAAACCAGAATACCTCTTACCCAAAGCATGTCATATAACCCCTTTTTTTTCAAATTTAGCCATAAATCTGGAATTAGTATTCTAACCATCATCCCCTTTCAGTCAAGGAACTAGCCATAAAGAAACTCTTGGACCTACCATTGTCCAATAGGTGATAAAATCCTTGTTTCAGAGAGGTCCTGCCCTATACCCAGGGGGAAGAAATGCTACAGAGAGGCCAAGAAGAGGTTCAACAGACCAGTCTTGTTGGGTTTATCTACCTCAATCTACTACCATTAGATCATACACATTTTGTACAATCATATTTTTACATGGCTAGCCATTCGTCATCTAATATAAGGATAAAATAGTTCCCCTTATATCTTTCATATTCATTTCTGAAGATTCCCATGTTACCTTAAACTTTGATCAAATAAATTTATGTTTTTCTCTTGTTAATCTGTCCTTTGTCATAGGAGTGTTTGTCATGACCCTCATGATAAGCATCTTTCCACCTCTACAATTCCTAAATGGCTCTATATTCCTTTTACATAACCAAACATAATTTGGAAACAAATTTTTTAAATAACTTATAAATCTTCTATCACTAATTATTAATTCCTAGAAGAAATGCTTCTGTTAGTAAATTATAACCCAATTTTGTTTTCATTTCAATTGCAGGCAGTTGTAGACAATAGGAATACTAAGATTCAACAGTCAATAAATCATTTGATTGATCTTAAAATAAATAATCAAGTAAGCAGTGATAATGAGTAAACCCATTTGGGGAACCCACAATAAAGTAAGAGCCCTAAGGCAGAAGAACAACCATTCATTGATTCAAGAGTAAAACCCAAACATAAATTGTTCATTACTAATATGCTATAAGCAACATTAAAAATGGCAAAAGCAAAACTAAGAACAGCTTTCTATTACTAGCAAAGGAGATATTAGGGTTACAAAACATATTTACAATAACTCTCTAAAATATATCATAGTGTGTCAAATAACCTCTCAACCTTCTCCTACACTTAAAATCTCCTGGAATTTCAGTTCTCTGTTGAAGCTGTTGTCGCTGAAATCTGGACAAAGACTGATTTTGGCCTCATACATTCTATGCTAAAGTAGTCTACAAATCCCAAAGAAAGAAAAATCATAGCAGAAAGGAATTTGCCATCTTCTGTAGCTCCAGATGGCACAGATAAAGGAATGTTGTGCACTCCAGCTCAGCAACTAGGTAGTTTTATCACTGTCATTTGCTCATGCCCCAAAGGTGTGCAATCCAAACTAATGTGGAGATTCTTCAATGACAGCTGAGACTGAAATATTCCATCTGTGTTTAATACAGAGATTGCATCCTTTATTCTCCGATGAGAGCCTTTCAGAATATCACTATGCAATTTTTGTCTTCTGAAAGATAATGGCCTTCCCACTATTTTTTTTTTTTAACCCCTGCAACTGTCTGCAAGAGTGCCTTTAGGAAGCTGGCATAACTTTAAGAAACAAAGCTAAGCCCTCTTCCATCTTTAATTCTAACGTCAATTTCATCCTTGCAGAACAACATCTAATTTTGCTATATATGACAAAATGCAATGGTATAGGAAATCTGCTCACAAAGCAGTATAACTATGCTATAGAAATTAACCATTTAAAATCCAAGGCACACACACACACACACACACACACACACAAAGGAGTCAACAATTATGGGAGTGAGAACCATACAAATACTAGTTTGTTTTTTAAACTGAGTGGAACACACACATGCAGGCAATGTATTGATGAAAGGGTTAAGTTGTCCAAAGCAAGTATACAATGAATAAACATGGGTCATTCTACAATTATAAAAACAACATAGGGTAGGTGGGGAGGAGAAAAAAAAAACAATATAGGGTAATCTAGCTACTTAACAATGAGTATAAAACATTTTCCACATGCCTAAATGGTGCTATAGTATGTGACAAAAAGATGTACCTTTTATTCACTGGGGGACTTAAATTTAATAGTGTCTGGAGAATAAAAATTTAAGAAACAAAGTTGAAATAGATACTTTTGATATATTAACATTTGAATGTATTGCACATGCCCGCTAGGTATTGCATTTCAAGACTGTACCAAAAACATACACACATTAAGCATTTATGAGATGAAATATCATCATTAGTTTTTTTGTTAAGTTTATTAATTTGTTTTCTTAATAAGCAAGAGAGACATAGACGGAGAGAGGAGAGATAATACCTCAATAGGGTCCCAAACCCACAACACACAGTCTTTAGTCAGCTCTTGACCATGGGCACATGCAAGTTGGAAGTACTCAGAGATGTCTCTGAACTTGAACCCAGAAACCTTCCACGTGATTGCCTCACAGGGTCATGTTTTACTGCTATGGCTTCCTTGTCTGTTGTTTTACCAGGCTGAATTTTAGCATTATGGAAATGAGAGTCTGGGGACTAAGCCAGTTAATACATATAAAGGCAATTTGTCTTTTCTCTGTATAGAGGTAGGCAAGAACTCAAAAACAAAGGTAAGTGTTTAGAAATATTTAAGCACTTTATTCGGAAAAGCCATTCCAGAAAGAGACATCATGAACAATGTAAAAAAGAACCTGGCAATTGAAAAGCCAAATACTTACTTTTTAAATTTTAAAGATCCATGAAAACTGGTGAATTCTAGTCTTGAATACATACTTGCATGACTATGTAAGACGCAATTAAAACTGTCAACCAAACATACTCTTTTGTAGTATCACCAGAGAATGATCAAAGTCTTTGCCTCAGACTCTGCCTATGTACTCTACAGAATGAGATCCTACCTCATACATACCCATCAGGACCCTGCTAAAGACATTCCAAACCCAGAGCCTGTTAGCCTGTCCTGAAATAGCAGAAGATGAGTATCCTTCCTCTGTGAAGGTATTGTTCTTCTCCACCCACCATGTACTAGAACTTGTCCTCCACGTCCTATGTACTATATCCTCACAATCAGCCCTTTCCTTCCCAACATCTTCTCTCTTGGCATCTTCAGAAGCTCCTTTCTTTTTGCCTTATTATCAAGTAGCCTTAAGTTAAAATGACAGCCAGTTGATAAAGCAGTAAGACAACAGACATGGACTAAGTAAGAGCTTCCTTTCAAATCCCAACTCAGTCACTCTCTATGTGTGTGGTTGTGTAATTCACTTACATATTTTGAAATCATTTTCTCAATTCTAGAAGGAGAATGGCAGTATAGTGTTAATGTCACATATACTAGGATCTTCATGAGGATAAAGGAAAACATGCAAGTGAATTTGCTCTGTAAGTCTTAGAGTAAAAATGCATGTTAGGTGATAAATCCTCTATAGGGTCAACCTCATGCCAACAAACATTCAATTTTTCCATTACATTTAAACTTCCTTATTGAACTATATACATACATTTGTTGCCTTATCCTTGACATCTTTTACTCTTATTTGAGCTCCAAAGCCCAGCCATCCTACTTTATGTGAACTTACACAGGGTTTCTTCTTCGAGCATCTTATGTCCTTGAGTTTATTCTGCCATCTCAAAGCTCTTTTCCTTCTTAACCTCTCCTGCATTTCCTTCTTCGGTAGTGAATTTGTACTCCAGTAATTTACCCAAGAATTTTCTAGAACTAGGCTGAGTACAAACGATAAATAAATGGATAGACATAACCCCACAGATAATACAGATATTTGCTTTGGTAAAATTATAGAAAAGCCATAACTGTAAAAAAAAATTAATCTTTCTATACTTTGAAATTAGACTTCAATATGTAGTTCCATAGAATAGAATAATTGGCTCAAAATTTCTAGATAATAATTACATTTTATTCAGTTCAAAGTGTTTCAGAGGAACTAGAAGAAGCCCATTAAAAAATACAAGCACTCTGGGACCAGCAGCTGGCATAATGGCTATGATGCTGGACTCCCATGTAGTCGACTGTAGTTTGAGTCCAAGACCCCGTGACTTAAACTCATGCCAGGCGCATGTGTGTGTGTGGCCAAGATCCTGGAAGGAGAATGGAGGAGAAGAGATTGTGGCACAGGCATTCCCCATGGGGGATAATTTTCGCCTTCTGTCTCCCTGTCTCTTTCTGTCTTTCTGGTGAGCACACGTGCCCTCTAGCAAAAACCTCTCCAAAGGGAGTAATAATACAAGCAAAGGCCCTTACTGAGTCCTTGGGGTGGCCATGCAAATGGAATTTCACACAAACACACACACAGAGACAAGAGAAATATATCTTAATACCAAACACTGCCTTACCTTGCTGGCTAGTCAGGACCCATCAGCTCAGCTTCCATGTCTCATTATAGCCTAATGACTCTCTCATGGCCATGCAATACTTTTAACATTATTCCTTGGTGAACTTCTCAAATTGTGGAAGAAGTTTCAGTAAATCTTAAAGGCAGAAATCTGCATTGCAAGATGAAGCAGTGAAATGAGAACATCACATCATGTTCCCTCTGTCTTTCTTTTTTTTTCAAAGAGAGATGTTTTTGCCACCAGGCATATATAGTTGCCAGAGAGACACAGAGAGACAGAAAGTGAGAAATCCCTCCCAGAAATGATTGCTATATTGCAATCCCTTCTCCTCCATATTCCTCTCAGGATTTTGGGCATGCAGGCACACGCACTTGGTATGAGTTTCCAAGCTGCTGGGTCTAGGACATGAACTGCAGTTAGCCATGCGGGAGTCCAGGAACATAACCATTATGCCATCTTCTAGTCCCAATCATCATGTTCTCCTTTATTTTTATTTTCATTTATTTGTTTATTTTTACATTTTCCACATTTACTTTACATATCAAAAAATTTTTGCTCATACTCCATAGTTCTTAACAGAACAATCTTTGATATTTCAAAATACTGAATTTTAAAGATAATGTTCAAAATATTTCTTATAATTTTGTGTAATTTTGTTTGTGACTCTTTAGCAACAGAGACAGTATGATTTTAAATATTTTTGAGAAAATATTTACATGTCAACTTCTTTAATTGTTGAAAAGCAAATGCCCAGCACACAAGTCACACATAAACCTTCTCAATTCAGCACTGCCTACCAAGCATTCTGCGATATACCATCTGCTAGCAAAGATCAGTCTCTTTTTCTTACATCAAAGTCTTTCTCAAGATAATCCTCTGGTGGAACCAGCAGTTAGCGTAATGGCTATGCCGCTGGACTCCCACGTAGTCGACCACAGTTCGCGTCCCGGACCCAGTGGCTTAAAACTCACGCTGGGCGCATGTGCGTGCGTGCCCAAGATCCCAAGAGGAGAATGGAGGAGAAGGGATTGCGGCGTGACCATCCCCTCTGGGGGGTGATTTCTCGCTTTCTCTCTCTCTGTCTCTCTCTGTCTGTCTGGCGAGCGCACGCGCCCTATAGCGAAAACCTCTCAAACTCTGGTGTGGTTCCTCATTTGCGAATTTCAGAAGCCATTTTAAAGCTGAGGTGTGTCCTGGCCTGTTCCCCTGGCACACTAGCACGCCACACAGTTTTCATCTTTTACACGTAAAAAAATATTTTCCCCCTCTTTTTGGTAGTATTTTTCTAGTTTTTCTTTTTTTCTTTGCTTTTTGCTTTTATTTTTTTAACCTTACTTTCCCACTCTAATCTTCACTTTCCACACACAGAATGACCAGAAACCACCACAGAGGCACAAGAAACATGAGAAACCAAAAAAATATCTCTCCCCTAAAGGAAAAGAACAATCCCTTGTCTTCCACAGACAGTACCGTAGAACTCATGGAAATGTCTAATAGAGAATTCGGAATATTCATAGTGACAAAACTAAATGAGATGCAAGAGCTGAGAGATAATGAATTCCAGAAGATGCAGGAGAAAAGAGACAACGAGTTCCAGAAGGTGTTGAAGTTCTTCCATGACCTGAAAGAGGAAACACACACCATAATAAAGAATCAAATGGACCTATTAGAAGGCTGCCATTCAGGAAATCAAAACCTCCCTGGAAAGTATTAAAATCAGTTTAATCCATGCAGAAAATGGAATCTCAGATGTTGAAGGCAAAACCTCTGATCTAGAAAAAACAACCAAAAATTGGACCAGCAAATGGCATAATGGCTGTGTCACTGGACTCCCATGTAGTTGACTGTAGTATGAGTCCCAGACCAGGTAGCTTAAACTCAAGCCAGGCAGGTGTCCGTGCATGCCCAAGATCCCAAGAGGAGAATGGAACAGAAGGGATTGCAGTGTGGCCATCCCCCCTGGGGAGTGATTTCTTGCTTTTTGTCTCTCTGTCTCTGTCTGTCTTTCTGGAGAGCGCACGTGCCCTATAGCAAAAACTTCTGCGAACACAATGACAATAAACAAACAAACAAAAACACTGAAAAAATAACCCCCCAAAATGAGAATACTAAATGAGAAATAATAGATAGCATTAAGTGCTCAAACATCTAGATAATCGGTTTTCCAGAAGGTAAGGAAACTAATAAGGGCATTGATAATCTATTCCATGAAATCTTGGAAGAAAACTTTCCAAATCTACAGAGGCATTCAAATATTAAGACCCAAGAAATACAAAGGATTCCTAATAGAATCAACACAAGAAGATCTTCTCCAAGGCACATCATTGTCAGACTGGCCATGTCAGACTGGCCAAATCTATAGACAAAGACAAGATACTAAAATTGGCAAGAGAGACACATCAGGTTACTTATAAATGTTATCCAATCAGGCTAACCTCAGACTTCTCATCAGAAACAACATGATCAAGGAAAGAATGGGAAAATATTTCAAAGTGTTAAATGAAAAACAGTTTCAATCAAGAATACTATACCCGGTAAGATTATGTTTCATATGGAAAGAAAGGATAAAAACATTCTCAGATAAACAAGACTTGAAAAAATTTTCCAATAGCAGAACCACTCTTCAAGAAGTTCTGAAAGGAGTGCTCTACCAGGAAAACTAAAGACACATACAGAATTGAGTGAACAAAAGGCAATGAAGAAAATGACCAATTTAATGCTAGGGACAAGAAATATCAATAATAATGTTGAATATTAACTTCCAGGATTTAAATTGAAAGACTGAGCCACAGCAACACTGCATATTCAACAGAAGAGAGTTTGAAGAACATAAGACTGAATTGGTGAAATTGAATTTTATGATTTTTGAGTGAAACATTACTGATTTTTTTAACTATGCTTTGTTTTCCCATTTTAAGCATTTTACTTTCTTTTGAGTTGTTGATAGGTCCTGCAATTTTTTTTACTTATTTTTCTTGTTTGTTTCTTTAAATGGAAACAAACTTTTCTTCCTTCCTGACCCCTCTGGAATTGGAAAAGATTTGGGAGTATTCTTATTTTGTGGCAGAAGGGTTATTTGCATTAGTTCGATAATGCTTGTTGCATTGAATCAGAAATTGGAAATTCTCACTACTGGACAGGGCTTTGACTGGAATGTCATATCTGAAGATTAACCAGAAAACTATGGAACTATGGTGGATCTCAAATAAGCTAATAGCTTTTAGAAAGATGGCCTGGCACCATAAATATTTCTGCTGGCAGAGAGGACTAGAAAAGATACATGAAAGAATTTATAACATAAAATAACCTGGACTTTTCCAGCCCAGCACTGTTCTCTTTTAAATAACTCATTTAATAAACTTGTCTGGGGAAGGAAAAAGGGAAGGGATTATGGGGGTGTAATGAGGAAGCAAAGAAGATTTTGTTTCTTTTTCCTGCTTGATTTTAAGAACACAAAATCTTCATGTTTATGGGCTGAGATGAGTGCAGTGCAGTAGACAGGTTGAGGATAGAAGAGAGAAGGGGACATGCTTGGGAAGATCAACGATCTGAAGGTAGAAGAGAGGAAATACAATTGAAAACATTAGCCTTGGTTAGGAGAAGCAACTGCAGAAATTAATAAATTCTGTAGACAAAAAGGAAAAGAACAAAAAAGTTTATTGAAATCTCAAGTTCTATTTTTCCTGTAAAGTAGCTAGGAACATCATCAACAAAGAGTTGAGAGGGCAGGGATGGGACTGGACTTAACCAGACCAATGAGATTTGAGATTCACCACTGAATGTATTATAGAAGGAATGAGTCAAATAAAAATACCTAGTCTGAGCATTTTCTCCAGGAGTTCTCAGAAGCCAAGGTACAGATGATAAAACAGCAAAAGCATCTGATAACTCCATGATTTTATTTTCACAATCCACAAGTCTGACTCCATGGCCCTAAAACACACTACAACTCCAGGGTTTCCATCTTGAAAATGTGTAAGCTCAAGAATAAATGAAGATGAACCAGTAAGTAAACTGGTAATAAATACACTCTAAATGAATGTTCAATTAGCTATAGCTCAACAATTCTTTATCTTCATGGTCAAATTCTCATTAAAATTACATTACTCAAAAAAAAAATATTACTTTGCATAACAAAAGGTACACACCTTGTCACCATCCAACACAAACATGAGAATTAATATCATCATTTCTTCCCTATTACTGAGAGAAGCTACTGCTGACAGCAAGGAACTTCCTAAGTGTACAAGTATGGTCGATCAACTGCAGGTGGCCTACGGCCCTCACTGGACTCGATCTTATTTGTTAGTTAATGTTAATGGCCAGTGTTTGCACAGGCTGCCACTGCTGTGTTCTGCTTCCTGGCTTCCCAGTGAATATGACATTTTTCTTCTAACTGAGTTAGTCTATCTCTGATTTCTGCTATGCCAACATGGTCTGTTAGCTACTGTCACTTCCCAGATGTCAGTGACTATGTGACATTGGTGGGGGTCATGTCAGATTTGTCCTTGAAGCATTTCCTGTCATCTCCCACAAGTTTCCAGAGTTGACCACAAGGGCACTTAATTGATTTATTTCATGTTTTCTTTGAAATTCTCAGAGGAATACACTAATAAAGGAAGGTAACAGTTTACTAAATATAGATTGAGTATATTCCAAAGTGTCAAACTCATTCACACTTACTACCTGGTTGCTTGAATACATAAAATAAGTAAATTAGGTTCCATAGACTCTAAACATCCTAAAGATGGCCAATGGATATCAAATTAAAAGGCACCATTAGAAAAAGAGGATCTTCTGACTTGAATATGGCTCCAAGATATTTTTTTTAATTTTAAGGAATCAAAGTATGAATCCAAATTATCAGAAGGGGTGGTAGTAGATTACATAGTGGTTAAGGTACTGTACTCTCATATGGCCAACTGTGGTTCAAGCTCCGGACACGGTGACTTGAAAATCAGTCAGGGTATGTGTGCATGTGTGCCCAAAATCCCAGAAGAAGAATGGAGGAGAAGGGACTGTGGCATGGGCTATCCCCCCAGACAGGTGGATTCTCACTTTCCCTTTCTCTGTGTCTCTGGTGACTGCATGTGCCCTATGGCAAAAACCTAAAGAGAGAAGGAAAGAGAGAGAGCAATAAAAGGTGGAGAATTAAATGAATTATGAGTCGTGGAAAAGGAAAAGTAGTATGCTTGCTTTAGTTTTTACTTCAAATTAACCATATTTTCTATTTATTAAATTGAGTACATTATGATACTTATTCATATACATGTTCAAGCCATCTTTTTCCAGGTAACAAAATATCATACCTTTTTCAAAGACCATACATTGTTCTCTAAGCTTAATCCCACCTGCCTAACTCCCTCTTTGGTGTCCTGCATGCAGAGTTCTACTTCCTGTCTGATTAATTAGTATTTTGAAATAGGTTATTTGTCATCCCTCATATACATATTTATAAATTTGTTCTCCACTATAATTCAACATGGAAATGCATATCACACCACTGAGTCACATATTGTTCTTATTCATTGATGTTATGTCACTTGCCCAATTCCCAGTCAATTTCTAATGATTGTAAACGGACTGAATATGTCTTAACACTCTGTAACTTCTTTTCCTCTTATGCTAACCCACACCCGCTTTCTGATTTTCCCCCTCCTATAGCATACATGACCTACATGACTTCTTTAGGCACATAATTACCCTGTCTCCACAACAAGATCACAAACTCCTTGAGAGCAAGGACACTATTTTCTACAAATGTGTATCTCCTTCCACTCCACTTCCATATACTCACTCTATAAATAATTAATAAACTGAATATCAAAGGGCCACCTTTCTGAGTTATGCAGCATACCTATTATTCAACCCAAAATGTTGTAGATAATCAGACGGAATTCCTAGAAGGGAATTTTTAACTAGTCACTGATGACAGAGGTCACCCAAAACAGTGGAAAGCAAATTTATACTGACTAAGAAAGCAGTAATTTAATAGTGAGGGAATACCTGGATGAATAACACAAATAATTAATTCTAAAGTGCATGCTTGCTGTGAATATATTACTGAGTATTGCTCCATGTGGGGCATGAAATCCATAAATGATTTTGGTCTGAAACAATCATAAGATTTGGAGACCCAGTGTCTTTAAAACATGATATTTATTATTTACCAGTATCTTCTAAGGAAAAGGCAAACTAAAAGAGACAAAGAGAAGCTAGCGGAGTTTTGATTAGCAACAGTTGAGAAATATGATTGCCAAACAAACTTTTCTTAATGAAATCAACTACAGTCACTGCTCTTTTAAGGTGAATGGCAACTGAGTATAATATCAAAGGTAATGCCAAGAATTCCAACATGAAGTAGTACATAAGGGATTTCTGAACAAGAACAGAATATAATGAGACCAGTATTATGGAAAGACATTATCCATAAGGTCAGTAATTTTAAGAATAACATTTTCATGTCTTTGTTCATGCCCAGAAGGCACATAGCAACTCAAAATCAGCAAATTTGTTACTTGCATAGAAAAAAACAAACAAACAAAAACCACTATTTTTTTTTAACTGGATAAAACTTGAAATTTACTTTCAGTTCATATAAGTAATTAGGTAAGACTAACATGTCAATCATAATATGCTAGCTTCTCTCAAAAATCTTACCTGGTCAGTCCTCAATTTATTACCATTATACCTACTTTCTCCTACAAATTGACCTGTATTGCTCTCCCATCATCCTACTCTTTGTCACCTTCTCAATTTCCCTCCAAGGGAGTGACTTATACTACCCTCTCCATCCATTCCTGATTACCTAGCCCGTTTGGTATTATAAAAACTGGTAAGACTACTTTTTATTTTCCTTACAAGAAAAAGAAGGTTGCTTTAAAGTTAAAGGCTCTGTAAGCTAAATATAGGACAAAGGGATTCCCTTCAAACCATACAATAAAGTATCAAAAAATTATTTACTGTCTTCTCGATCCAGATGCAGTAGCTCACACTGACATTGCTACTCAGAAGACTGGATCTATATGGAGGCCTGGATTCGATTCTTGGCCTATCTTTAAAAAGTCAGGTACTTATAGCTACTTGGGAGGCTAAGGTAGGAAGACTGCAACACAGCGAGACCTTGTATAAAACACACACACACACACACACACACAGAGGTTTTAAAACATCATTTATTATCTTCCGACTGGTGTTATAGAGTCCCATTGAAAAATCCAGTTCACTACATGAGAAAATCTTCCTTTATGTTATTTAGCAAATTTAAAAGGAAACAAATGTTTTTAGTTTACTCAGAAAGATAACTAAGCTGAATTGTTTGCAAAAACTACCAAAATATACAAAAATATACATATTACACTTCAAGGAAATGTTTTGAATTTAAAGCAACTTAGTATTTCTCCATAAATGTATCATTCTCATTCTTAACACATTTCATAATAGATACAAAATTAACTAAACCATTATCAAGGGCTAAGTAAAAAAAAATCAGTCTATATTTATTTGTTAAAAATACACTAAACAGCATCTAAAAGTTTGTACTGAGTGAAAACATGTATCTATAACAACTGATTTCTTTCAAGAAAATGATAACTCACTCAGAAAATAGCTTTCTTCATATTAAGTAGCCAAATGGTTACATATATACAGATTATCAACTAATCATTCTCTAAAGAAGGGTAAAAAGTGTCAAAATAAAAGACAAATATCAAAATGATACCCCAACTGCCACATTTTTTATGAAGTAGTCCACCACTCAAGGCTAATTCTCGATGGCTCTCCTTGGCTCTACACTTTCAGACAAATAAAACACCAGGAGATACAGACTGGGATGTGTTCAGCACAGACCCCATCTGTTTTCCAGGAACCAGGAAGCAGCAGAACAGTGTCCTGTTCATATTTAGAAGATATCTCCATAATGCTCTCCACATGAATGCCTTGTAATCTTTGTAATTGTGAATTTTAAGTATTCACTAAAGCCTTGGTGTTTCCTCATCCTAGTTAACAGGGGCCATAACCAATCATACCAATCAAAAAGATTACAGTACCTAGTCAATCAATGAGAGTATACGTCAGCCCATATGCCTCATATCACTTCTCACTAGTCAAGCAGTTTAGAGACAAAACCCTACTAGTGCTGCCTTCAACAAAGGGAATTAGAGCAATGAACATGGCAATGAATATGATTATTCAGAAAGCATCCAAGGATTCTGGTTTTAATTTAAATTATAGAAAGTTGGCCAATCTAATCCAACAGCACTGTCATCCAAAAAGTTGTCACTACAAGGCATATGCTGACTAGATATAACAAGAAAAAACTAGCTCAAAGATACAAGTTAGACATTTCTAGAATTTTTTTTTTTTTTGAGAGGCTTTCGCTATAGGGCGTGAGCGCGCGCTAGACAGAGAGAGACATACAGACAGAAAGGAAGAAATCACCCCCACTCCCGGGTGGATGGTCATGCCGCAGTCCCTTCTCCTCCATTCTCCTTTCGGGATCTTGGGCACGCCCGCACACGCGCCCGGTGTGAGTTTTAAGCCACCGGGTCCGGGACGCAAACTGCAGTTGACTACATGGGAGTCCAGCAACATAGCCATTACGCTAACTGCTGGTTCCCTAGAAATTATTTTAATGTCATTATAAAGTTATAACAAATTCCATTAGACAGAACAATGTATTGACCAACTAGGCAGAAGAATTAACTTTCTACCAAATAACTCAATCTACAAAATCCATTAAGAAAGGTCTTCAGGGACCAGTAGACGGTGTAATGTTTACATCGCTGGACTCCCATGAAGTCGACTTCAGTTCCGGACCCAGACCCAGTAGCTTAAAAGTCACATTGTGGGTATGTGCATGCATGCCCAAACTCTCCAGAGGAGAATGAAGAATGGACTGCTGTGTGGCCATCCCACCCTGGGTGGTGATTTCTCACTTTCTGTCTCCTTGTCTCTGCAGTGAGTGTACATGCCCTATAGCAAAAATCTCTCTAAAAAAAAAAGAAAAAGAAAAAGAAAAGAGAAAAGAAAAAAATATTCAAAAAGTAAATGGGAGGGAAAGAAGGTGCATGGTGATTAAAGTGCTGGACTCGAACATGGCTGACTCACACCAAGCATGTGTGAGAATGTGCCCAAAATCCCAAGAGGAAAATAGAGGAGAAGGGATTGTAGTTTGGCCATGCCCCCTGAGGAGAGTGGTGGTTTCTCACTTTCTTTCTCTCTATAAGTGCACATGCCCTATGGCAAAAACCTTAAAAAAAAATGATAATCATGCCAGACACAAGTGCACAGGAGCCCAAAATTCTGACAGGAGGAAGGAGAAGGGACTGTAGCATGGCCATCCCCTCTAGAGGATGATTTCTCACTTTCTCTCTCTTTTTCTCCTCTCTGGCAAGTGCACATCATGTCCTATAGCAAAACCTGAAAACAAACAAAAATTGTAAATGGAAAATGCATATTATGAAAAAAAAACTGCACAGATTTCAAAACATTTTACACCAAAGTAAATTCTTAATTTAATTCCATTTTCCATGAACTTTTCAAAAATTATATATGTCAATAGATACAGAGCTTATTTCCATCCATTTCCTTTAGAAAATGGAGAAAAGAATAATGTTACAAGTATTTCTAATTTGTGTTTTCCCACTGAGATTAGTGTATTTTAAATTGATAGATGTTTTAGGATATAAACACTAATGAATATTCAACAAAGGTATCATTTATTCAGTATTTATTCACTGAATGTCTTAGTGGCAGAGACAGTGCAAGGTACTAAAATATCAGTATGGTTACTTGCACTTTACCAAGCGCCCCTGCATATTGACACAGTTCTTAGTAAATGAGATAAAGTGGATGTAAAAAGGACAGTCACGAATGACACAAGATCACTGTTACAGTGGCCCATATCTATACTTCTCTTTTGTGCTATAGCATTAGATCAGAACTCATAATTAAGTGACTTAATCTGTATCAAAATTAAATATATATTAAATTTAGCTTACATTGTGATAAGGATATAGATTTCTAACTGCATTTGTAAAAAAAAAAAAAAATAGTACACTCTCCTACATAGCAAAATTGCGAAAGCTTTCCCTTAAAAAAAAAAAAAAAAAGGCTTCTAGTCTCTGGATCTCTTGGCCCCTTTGACTAGCTTGAGTTACCTACATAACTCTAACGAGCTTGTATACCTCCTGTAGATATTTCCAATTTTGTTTATGCTACTTAGCCTCATACTCCATTCACTGTCTTTTCTTCACTACCAATTGACCTCAATTCATTACTGTTAGTTCTTTTTCTGCTTCATAAGTAGAAAGCCCCCAACCTATTCTATCTTTCTTCAGTGATAAAATCAAATAATTTTTAGTTACAAGTTGCCTCCAGTTAGAGACTAGTTCAAGCCTCCCTTATAGTTAGATTAGATTCTTATGACTTAGTTATGATCACAGACTTGTTGAGTAGGTTTGGGTGGTATTCATTCTCAGAGATTATATTTTAAGTTGAGGTGGGCCCCAGAAGACTGTTCTTTTATATGTTCCACATAAATCCAACGTATAAATAGGGTTAAGAATCACTGCTAAAGTATGACAGAGTTATGAGAAAGATCTCTGACAGTGAGGTGCGTGATTTCTATTTTCAAAACTATTTCCCACTTGGACTTCTGCATGGGATGGATATAAACATCCTATCTTGTTTAAGTCACTGTTACTGGGCCTCTGTCACAGTGCAGCTACTTATAACCTAAATAATATAAAAGGCAACACTGAAATCATCTGATTGGTCACATCTGAATTATGTGGATGCCAGCTGAGGCCTACTGCCTGCTCACAGAACCAAACCTGCACTAAAGGAGATCATTAGACAAGATTTTTTTTTCAAGTTTAATTTTTCCCTTTTGCTTTTCTCTTCTGCTTCAAGAACTCAATCAGAAAAAAAAAAGACATTCATCTACCTTTTTCCATTTTCAACCATGAACCCCCTGATTCCTTTTCTATATTATAATACATGTTGATAGTTTTTTCCCAATTGATTTAAAACATCAATGATTATTGAAATGTTAACAGTATGCAATTTTAACTTTGATACCAATGTTGCCATTTGAGTCATTTTATCATGTTTAAAGTTTGAAAGGTCCACCACCACCCTACTGCTCAAATTCATTCAGACCACAGACAAAAAACAGCAATTCACAATCATAACTGTGAAAGATACACAGTGGACTGCCAAGAGCACCAAGAATTCCATGGGGCAAAATACCCAGAGTAGTTTCCACTGGTTACCATGTGCTTCTAAAGAAGAGAAGCTATCTAAGGTGAAGAGCATATTTGTTGACTCACAATAATTTAAAATTTTAAGAAAGAAAGACCTATTATGTTATCATAATTAACCCAAAAACCATTTTATCTACTGATACATAACAAAATTGACTAAATGCTCGTTTGACTTTTATAAAAAGCCAATAAAGACAATACTGTCATGTGCCTCTTACAAACACTGACAAAGAAAGCTTAAAAAATAAAAAAAGAGCATCAAGGAGAGCTATTTAAACATAATTGTTATTTTAACAAAAAATAAGCAGAGAGAAAGCTATTGACACATTTTTTCCCTCAGCTTAGTATGTAAATAGGTTAGTGACCTGCTGTATTCCTATATTCACAACAATATTTAAAGTATTACTTATTGCCTATAATTTAACTTACCTTCCATGAAAAGGCAATATATTTACCTAATTCAGAAGCACTTTAAAAATTTATATATCATTCTGAAGCTCATGATTATAAAAAATACAATTATATCAGTAATAACACTGATGGCTTCTCTTTAATTATTGTTTTAATAATATTTAAAAGGCTATATAAAGTTTTTACAATTGGAACATGCAATAACTATGTGAAAAGGCAAAATAATCAGAAGATTAGATGTGGTTAAAAATCTGCATATTTTCATCAAAGTTACAAGTTTTTAAGTAAAAAAAATCACTGCACATAGAATTACAGTGAATTAAATTAGCAGTTAATTTACACTTTAAAGATATCTACTATTAAGATGATCAAAGATTTTCATCACTCATATTTTATCTATTCAAATATAAGCTTTAATTTAAAAAATGAACAGACAAGCATTTGAAAGCACTTGGCCCTAATTCCTGTACTGTTTGCTAATCCACTAGGCTTTGAAAACGTACCTCAGTCTACAAATATTCTCCATCAGCCTTGCTTGCCATGGAATAATTAGTCCATTATAACCATTATCACAAAACACTTTCAACTAAAGCAATCCACAAGATATGCTTTTATAAGTTTCATTAGAAGCATGTCTTTACAAAATAAGGCCAGATATTAAAAAGAAGTTCAATAGTATAATAAAATACAACCATAAGTAGACTCTTTTTTTAAAACTATTAGAAAGTAAGCTGTTTGGGTTAATTATCTCTCCACTGGATTATAAATTCTCCCAATGTATGTTTTATTCATGGTTGGAAATTCCACCAAATACGTCTTAAAGAGTTAGAGCTCTACACATGTGGCAAATTAAACATACCATGGATAATCCAGATTAAAATGCAAGGACACAGGGGTTGGCAGGTGGTGGACAGTTAAAGATAAATACTTATTTAGGGGAAAATGTAAGGACACATATGTATGTTATTACCTGATTCAGCCATAGTTTCTGAAACAAGCAGATTTACATGTTATATGGCATTCTTCAAACTGAACACAGCTGACCAGATATGTATATCTCTCAAAGGCAGCCAAGGGCCTGTTTGGTTTGGCTTATAGCAATAAACTGAAAAAAGCTAGTACTCTCACTCTCTTCTGAGTTTGATCCAAGACACAGAGACTATTGGCTAGTCAACTATTGAATCTAGTAAGTCATGACAAGGCTGAGCAGGGAGACCATGTGTAAGGTCAGTAAGCAGTGCAAAGTAATCAAAGGGAAGAGGAAAGAGAAACAAAATGAGAGAGAGAGAATATATAGACACTCTTATCCCCCCAAAGAAACAGAGAAATAAATAAGACCATGCAAATCTTGACATAATAATTGCTTCAGGTCCTGATAATATTCCCCTACTTCTGCTTCCATTGCTCATTTGCCTACCTTTCTGCCCGTAGGTTCTCTAAAATGTCCACATACCATTACAATAACATATCAAAGTAGTGAGTGAGACTGTTCCTTGACGTCAAAGAGCCATAATTAGAATATTCACATAACATTAAAAGACATGCAGTACATATAAATTTGATCTATCTTTGGTGATTCAGCAGAACTGTCATCACAAATGTCAATCACTATGGTCATGGAGCACACAAACTGAGAACTAACCTACAGAGCTGAAGTTGTCTCTCTATGGCTGTCAGTGACTGACAGATGTAAAAGCAGCCACATCTGTGCTACTGCTGTTCCAGCATCTGAGGCACACATGCCATCACTGGCATGTCACTACCCTGGCCATCTCTCATAGTACTCCATTACCTTCAAATTCAGTTTGGTTCTCAGTTTGGCCCTCTTGGCTCCTTGAACACCTGCCTTCAGCTGACATAAGAACTGAATGCTCTGTTGGGTTTCTGTTGGACTGCTCATACCCCATCATTCAAACTATTCTTCCCTTATTGCCACCAATAACTCTACCACACTCCCAAACTAACTCGTGTGAAATTTAAAAAGAGAAAAGACAGAGCTATTTATCTTATCTATTGGGTTGTCAAGAAAGTCATGACATATTTTTTCTATGTTTTTCTATGCAAAAATACATCATGACTTTTCTGATGACCCAATATAAGTGCTAAGATGAGAAACAATGCAGAAAAGTTTTAAAATGAAGGGGAAATGGAAAGACTCTAATAGCATTTTCTTACCTATTATTTGTAAGGACATTTAGTTAAGAGAAAAATGCAATGGACATTACTCATGATGTTTAATTACTGATCTATGAAAACATATTGATTGGACTTTAAAAAATTAGAAATATTTTAATATGAACCAAAATATCTCACTAGTATTCTGTGGATCATGCTCTGCAAGGCAAAGCACTAGCTTAAATACTCAGTTTGGAGATAATGTTCAAATGCATATTCATTTTCTCTAGAGTTTGTTAAAAATGTAAACCCATGATCTCACTACCCTAGATATAGCTTGAATATTTTGGTTGAAACTTATTAATTTACACTCAATTCCAAATATAACAATAAAAATAAATATATAGGTCAACAGTAACCAGACTAGAGATAACAATTATCACTTAGGGATAGTGTAGGGTACCATAGCTTGTTTAACATTTACTTTACAAACATTTATTGATCACCAAATGAATGTAAGGCGCTCTGAGACACAAATACAATTAGCAGTTAGTTCCTATCTTTAAATACTCAGTTTGGAGATAATGTTCAAATGCATATTCATTTTCTCTAGAGTTTGTTAAAAATGTAAACCCATGATCTCACTACCCTAGATATAGCTTGAATATTTTGGTTGAAACTTATGAATTTACATGCAATTGCAAGTCTGATGGTCTTGATACACCTACAAATAATGCTTTAGTGGTGCAGGTAGAAAATTACAAAACTATACGACAGATCAAATTTATATGAATCATTGTAGAATGGGAGCTTAGAGGAAGGGACCTTGACCAAGCATAGATTCACACAGGAGGCAGAGTAAGCCTGGTGGCAAAGGGAGAAAGACACATTAAGGCCCCCAATTCCAGGGCAGAACAAAAGCCAGATCTTCACAGGGCCAGGGAGTATACAGAAAAGAAATGGAAAAAACTTGGTGAGGCCACATTACAAAAGACTCATGACCCCGGACTTGATCATTTAGGTCTTGGGAGTTTGTGCAAAAAGAGAACGGACTGTTGAGAAGCCTTAGAAGACAACAGGGCATTGCAAAGATTTCTCTTTCATGAAGACCATCTTCTCTCAAATGTCCTGTAAATTTCAAACTGGGGAACATGACTAAGGCCATCCCATATGTTTTACACAGAAATCTGGTTACAAAACAAATTCTGGGTTACAATTTATATTTAATTGACCAAGTTCCAGAAATACTCCATTTCTTAGTCAATAGCAGCAGAAAGGGAAAGAAAAATAGCATCTGCTTAGAAAAATGTTGAATAAGCCGAAATAGCTTAAAAAGAAGACTTAAAAATGACAGCTGAAATTCTTGTCTGGTGAAATCTACAGATACGTAGAATCCACCCATTAGAAAACACATGATGTTTCAAAAATATATTTTAAAAAGAAAATCATTCTTAAAAATCTGTCAGTGAGTGTCACAGGGAATGAAATATTGGTGGGATTAAATACAAAGTCTTCATTAGAGACTGCAATCTCATATTAAATTATAATTTCTTAAATGATTGGGTAATAACTACTAATCTATTTTAATTATTTTATTAACTCAGAAATAGTTATTGACTCTCGATCTCTGAACACTAGAAATTCTAAAGAACACTCTTTTCAAAAGCAACTACACCCTCAATTCAAATATTTTAGTAGAGATTAGCAAAGTATATTCCTTATTCATTTCAAGATGCCTTGTTGGGAAGCTTTTTAAAAGCTGGTTCTTTGTGAGTGTCCTGTAATTTTGCTTTTAAAGGATAATTTGTCACCTCTCTTTGCTTAGGATACCTCTGGTTGTAACATGGAAGCCATTCAGCCATTAAAAGTAATATCATTTCTGTTGTATAGCTTAAAATGAAAATTATAGCACATCACTATAACATTGTCAAACTGGATAGTGAATGGTGAATCCACAAGCGAAGTGATTAGGTAGTAGAGACTGATGACTTGTAATGAGTTCATTCTGGGTTTTGTGTGTGTATGTGTTTGTAAACTACACTGAGGCATGAAGCTATCAGCGCTTTCACTTCAAATGATTTGGTGTCATGGAGACAAATATACATTATAATAGGGTGTTCTCAAATAAGGTGAATTACTAGTGCATGTTCTCACTGTATCTTGTATTTCCTCTCCTGAAATAATTTTCTTATAGCAGAAGAGGTTCCTCCTATTGTTCTTCATGGAAATGGCAAAGATGAGTGACCAATCATACTGCTTTTGTTAAGGCATTTTTGTTTCAAGGGGAAGAAACCCAAACAAATGTAGGCAAGATAAAGAAAACACTGACTCATATAACTAAATCCTAGAATGGGCAAGGACCTTGTTTAAATTATGGTACAAACAAAAAGAATTATTAGGGAAAAAATTACTTAAAAAAACAGGGAAATAACACACTGAATACTAATTATGTTTCAGAGAGATCTTGAGTTTTGGTTTTCTTGTTTTTGTCTAATATGGATATTATGGTTATTTTTTTCCCCAGAGATTTTTGCTATAGGGTACATGTGCTCACCAAAGAGACAAGGAGAGAAAGTGAGAAATCACCATCCCCAGGGGGGATGGCCATGCTGCATCTCTTCCCCTCTATTCTCCACCAGGGATTTTGGGCATGCACACACATGCACTCAGCATGAGTTTTAAGTCACCAGATCCGGGACACAAATTGCAGTCAGCCATGTAGGAGTTTAACACCACTATGCCATTCTCTGGTTCCATTATGGTTATGTTTAAGAAGAGTATTTAAGTATACAAATATTGTATTCTACTCAGTAACTTTATTTTTACAAAAGTATAGATTAATAAAACTGAAACTACATTGTGTATATATTGTGATTGAAAAATAAGTATGTATTGTGTACAGTGATAGAAATAGAGAGAGAAAGCTAGAATTTCCCCTGCAGTAAGAAGTTCCCAGAAAGTGCTGGTAAGTGTTTGGGTATGTCTGAGTGAGTGCATGCGAGGGTTAATATACGTATGTTTGTAAGTGTGTGTGCAAGTGTCTTTTCTTTGTGCAAGGACCCAGGAATGGACAGTTTGGACTCTTCAAACAATGGAGCCACAGGGGCCACTACTGCTGCTGGTGGTCACAGTGCTTTTCACTGCATAGGTTTAGGGTGCCTGCCATCTCGAGGGATTTTCAAAATCCACCTCAGGAGGAAGTCACTGGGAGTGGGCACCGCTGTGCATCCAGCATTGCTGTTACCACCAGCTGCACTGAGTTAAATCACGCAACCCTACTGCCAGGTCATACAGTCCAGAAATTGAGATATTCACTGGGAAAGCAGTTGTCTACTTCAACACCAGAGATTGTTGGAGCCATAAGCCTGAGAGAGACTAGTGGATTGTGACCTGGTCCTGCCATCAGAACCCAGAGTTCAGTAACTGGAATATTCACCAGAGAGACAGTGGTTACCTCCCCATTTGGATGTTGCTAGAGTCAAAAGCCTGAGCAAAATTAGCAGGTTGTTTTATATCTCCATTGCCGGGACTCAAGGGTCTAGGAACTGAGATGTTCACCAGTGATGCAGTTGTTCCCTTTCCAGATCCCAAGGGGTCCACAAGCCTAAGAAGGAATAGCAGAAGGCAGGGTGACCTCACTACTAGCTTAGGAGCAGAAATATTTGCCAGGGAGGTAGCTGTTGCCTTCCACCTTGAGAACCACTGGAACTGCAAACCTGAGAGAGGCTATCAGGTTGTGGCACAGCACTGCCACTGGAACTCAAAGTCCAGGAATAAAGAAACTGCAGGGAGGCAACAGTTGCCTCTACCTTTCCCCACACATTGCTGAAATTTTGAGCCTGAGATTGAACAGCAGGCTGCAGCACAGCCCTACCTTCAGGCCCCAGGGTATGGGAACTGAAATAGTTTCCAACTACCTCCCTCTAGGGCACTGCTTGAACTGTGTGCCTGCCAGTGACCAAGTAGACTGTGGCATGGCCTTGCCATGGTGTCCCACAGTCCAGCAACTGAGATATTCACCAGGGAGGCAACTGTTACCTCAACTCTCCAGGTGCTGCTGCAACTGTTTGTCTGAGACAGTCTGAAAAGACTACAAGGAGGCTCCACTTCCAGGATCTGGGGTCTAGGAATTGAGATATTCCCTAGGCCACTGGAACCCTGACTTGAGAGAAGCTAAAGAGACTGTAGCATGACCAGGAGCTAGGAGCACCCACCAGGGGCAGAGAGGCAGCTGAAGAAGCATGGGCTGCAGAGGCCTGTGGGACTGCAATGCCAGAGTCTGAGACTGAGGTTCCTGGAGGAAACAGCATGAGAAGGTAAGTCTGAGGCTCATTGGAGGGAGCAGCATGAACAGCTAACTGGTAAGATACACCTTAGCATCTCACTGGGGGAAAAAAAGGCTAATAAAAGATACTTTCCAAGGCATATAATAACCAAATTGGAGAAAGTTAAAGACAAAGACAATATTATAAAAACATTAAGAGAAAAGCATCAAGTTACTTATAATGGTATCTTATCAAACTAAGACCTCTTAATAGAAACAACAGTCAAGGAAAAAATGGGAAGACATATTTAGAACCTGAAAGAAAACAAATTCAACCAGGAATACTATACCTGGTAAGATGATGCTTCAAAGAGAAGAAGAAGAAAAAAAATTCTCAACAAAACTGAAAAACATTTACCAATAGTAGAGGAGCTGTTCAAGGAATACTATATCAAGAAAACAAAATGAAGACAAATAGAAATAAGAGAACATAAAACAACTAAGAAAACAACAAAATGTTGAGGATAAGTTTGCACATACCAAAATACCATTGAATATTAATGGATTCAATTCTCCAATTAAAATACATAGATTAGCTGAACAAAAACTAAAAACCAGAGTCTACTATATGCTGCTTATAAAAAACAAACTTCACTAATAAAGATATACTCAGATTGAAAGTCAAGGGCTAGAAAAAGCCATTTTATGAAAACAGAAACAAAGAAAATGCTGAATTTGCAATACTGATATCTGACAAAATAGACTTTAAGATAAAAAGTTAAAACAAGACAAAGAGTATACAATATAACACTACAGGGATTCATTCACCAAGAAGACATAACAATTACTATATAAACACCTGTGTACCCAGCTCTGCAACATCCATATACATAAAAGAAAGACTCCCGGATAAAAAGAGAGTGCAACATAGTAATTGCAAGAGATTTCAACAACCCTTTGTTACACTGAACAGGTCATCTAGATAAAAAACAAAGTAAGAGACACAGGAGCTAAATGATACCATAAACCAAATGGACCTAATGGACATTTATAGAACATTTCACCCAACAATTATAAAATATATTTTTCTCAGCACCACATGAAACATTTTCAAAGACTGAGCATATAATGGGGCAAAAAACATGCCTCTACAAATTTAAATGTATAAAAATTATCTAGCATTTTTTCTGATCACACTGGTATTAAATTTGAAATCAACATCAGACAGAGCTTTTGAAAACACAAAAATACCTGGAACCTAAACACTTTGCTACTGAACAACTTCAAAACTACTAAAGGAATTAAGACTAAAATTTAATTTTTTAAGCCAAATGACAGCCAAGATAGTGTTTCATAGTCTGTGGGACACAGTGAAAGCTGCCCTAAGAATAAAGTTTATGGAAATGAGCACTTATAACAAATAAATGAAAAGATGGCAAATAAATAACCCAACAAAGCATCACAAGGAACTGAAAACAGCAACAACAAATTACAAATGTACTAGGAGAAAAGAAATAATAAAGATTATAGAATAAATAAATAGCATTGAGAATAAAAGAACAACGCAAATTCTCAAGTGAAACAAAAAGTTGGTTCTTTGAGAAGGTAAACAAAATCAACAAGCCATTAACTAGACTAAGTAAGAAAAACAGAAAGGAAGGAATTGGATAAAAAAAAATCAGGTTTGAAACAGGCCATATTACAAGAGATATCAGAAAAATACAAGTGACCTTAAGAGAATACTATGAGCA
Organism: Tupaia belangeri chinensis; assembly: GCF_000334495.1. NCBI lineage: Eukaryota > Metazoa > Chordata > Mammalia > Scandentia > Tupaiidae > Tupaia > Tupaia belangeri. The sequence goes on from NW_006159536.1 coordinate 4,082,608, forward strand.
GCCATATACCAACAAACTAGAAAACCTAGATAAAACGGGCAATTTTTTTTTTTTTTTTTTGGAGAGATTTTCACTGTAGGGCGCGTGCGCTCGCCAGACAGACAGAGAGAGACATAGAGACAAAAAGCGAGAAATCTCCCCCCGGGGGGATGGTCACGCCGCAATCCCTTCTCCTCCATTCTCCTCTCGGGATCTTGGGCACGCACGCACACGCGCCGGCTGTGTTTTTTAAGCCACCAGGTCCGGGACGTGAACCACGGTCGACTACGTGGGAGTCCAGCGACATAGCCATTACGCTAACTGCTGGTTCCCAAACAGGCAAATTTTTGAACACATGCAATATTACATATTGAATTAGGAAAATATAGAAAGCCTGGATAGCCCAATAACAAGCAATGACATAGGACCAGTAATAAATAGCCTACCAACAAGGAAAAGCCCAGGTCTTAATAGGTTGCTTCTGAGTCCTACAAAACTTTGAGAGAATTCATTTCAATTCTCCTCAAAATATTTTAAAATATATACCTGGAAGGGACCCTCCCAAATTCATTCTATAAAGCCTCATTCACTGTGATAACGAAAGTAGATATGGACATAACAACAACAAAAAATTAACCTACAGACAAATAGGCCTATGAATACAGATGCAAAAATCCTGAACAAGAAGGTCAGCAGGTGACAAGGAGATTAAGGTACTGGACCGCACATGGCTGACTTTGTGGTTTGAGTCTTGGATTCAACAACTTGAAAATCATGCTGAATGTGTGTGTGTGTGTGGGGGGGGGTTTGCCCAAGATTCCAACAGGAGAATGGAGGAAAAAAAGATTGTGGCATGGCCATTCCCCTGCGGAGATGATTTCTCTCTCCCTCTCTCTTCCTCTCTCCCTTTGGCAAGTACATGCACTCTATAGCAAAAACAAAACAAAACAAAAATCTTCAATAGGATACTAGCGAATCAAATCCAACAGCATGTTAAAAAGATTATACACCATGACCAAATAGGTTTCATATCAGAGATGAAAGGATGTTTCAACATACACTAAAGAATAAATGTAATATATTACACTAAAAGAAGATAAGATTTTCTAAAAAAAAATCATATCAATTTATGTAGAAAATTATTGGAAAAACACAGCATTTATTCATGATTAAGAGTCTCAACAAAATAGATATAAAAGGTTCATTTCTCAACACGATTAAAGTCATATTGACAAACCCATGGCTAACATCATACTGAACAGGGAAAACCCAAAAGCTGTCCTGCTAAAAATTGAAACAAGAAAAGGCTATCAGCTTTTTTTCACTTTAAAAAAAATATTATTAAATGCCTTAGCCTATGCAGACAGACAAGAGAAGGAAATAAAAAGCATTCAAATAAGAAAGAAATAATTGAATCTGTCCCTATTTGCAGATGGCACGATCATATACATAGAAAATTCAAACGAGTTTTTGGAGAAACTTAGAGGTAATAAACGAATACTAAAAATTTACAATGGGACCAGCAGTTAGCGTAATGGATATGTCGCTGGCCTCCCACGTAGTCAACCGTCGTTTGCGTCCCGGACGGGACTTGTGGCTTAAAACTCATGCCGGGTGCATGTGCGTGCGTGCCAAGATCCCGAGAAGAGAATGGAGGAAAAGGGATTATGGTGTGGCCATCCCCCTGGGGGGTGATTTCTTGCTTTCTGTCTCTGTCTCTGTCTGGCGAGCGCACGTGCCCTACAGCAAAATACTCTAAAAAATTTACAAAATTCAAAATCAAAATACAAAAATCCATAGTATGTTTATAAACCAACAGAGAACAGACTGGGGCATAATTGAAGAAAACAATCCTATTTATATTAACCACTAAATATAATACAATACAATACCTGGGAACAAACCTAAGCAAAGAAGTGAAAGATCTCTACAAGAAAAACTACGAAAAACTGAGGGAAAAAAAGAGAAAGAAATAGAATGGAATACAAAAAGCAAGCAAGCAAGCAAGCAAGCATGCAAGGAAGGAAGGAAGAAAAAAAAGAAGGAAGGAAAGAAAAGAATTCCCTCATTTCAGGATGAAAAGAATGAATATAATTAAGATATCAATACTACCAAAATTAATTTACTTTTCAATATGATTCTACTCAAACTCTAGCAGCATTCTTCATAGATATTTTTTTTAGCCACAAAATTTGTCTGGAATTATAGAGGACTTCTTAATACCAACACAATACTGTGCAAAACTAATAAAGTAAGACATTTCACTATCCAACCTCAAAATACATTACAGAGCTGTGATAACCAAAATACCATGATAATGGCACATGGACCAATGGAAGAGAATTATAAAAACTTAGAAATAAACCTCAAAACATATAACCAATTGGTTTTTGACAAAGAAAAAAAAAGCACAAGACAACCTAATAGAAAAAAGAAATTATTTTCAACAAATGGTGCTGAGAGAACTAGATATCCACCTGTAAATAAATAAATAAAACTGTACCATTAACAAAAACCAACTCTTAATAAAGTATATGTGTCCAGTAATTTGTCCATCTTATCCAGGTTTTCTTGTTTGTTGGCATATAGTAGCTCATATTATGCTCTAATAATCTTTTGTATTTCTGTTATGTCTATTCTAACAATTGCCTGTTTCATCACTGACTTATCTGGTTCCTCTATCTCTTCTTCTTAATTAGTTTAGTTAACAGTATATCAATTTTGTTTATCTTCTCAAAGAATCAGATTTTGATTTCATTTATTTTCTGTATAGCTTATTTATTCTTTTATTTCATTTATTTCTACTCAGATATTTATTATTTCTTTTCTACTGGTATTTTTTTCATTTTTGTTGTTGTTTTTCCAGTAAAACCTACAAATAGGGCTAGCATATGATACAGCAATTCTACTCCTGGGTTATATATCCAAAGTTTGGAATTCACTTAGTCAGAAAAACACTTACATATCCATGTTTATTGTGGCATTATTCACAAGACATGTAACCAACACAAATGTCCATGAACAGATAAATGAATTAAAAAAGTGTGGTACATACACACTAGAGAATACTACCCAACCATTTAAAAAATGAGATTCTGATATTTGATAGAAAGTGGATGAATATGGAAGATTTACTGCTCAGCAAAGCAAGCTCAACTATGAAAGAAAGGCGCTGCATGTCCCCTCTTAATATATGCTGAATGTCTGCACTCTGGACAGAAAATGAGAGACTGGAAAGTATAAAGGCATGGAGAGTGACTGTGGATACTACAGACAGTGTGGGAGGAGAGTGGGAAATGGAAGAAGGTGAGGGTGAGGGAATCAAGGGGAAAAAATGAAGAAAAACATTTAAGTGACACAAAAATGAAAAATTATTTGTTGATAATGTGTATGGTAACATCTCTTTTTTTGTATTGGTAATATCTTTAATTGGACCAATATACAGTATATTCATGATAAAAATTCATTTGGTATGCTGTAATGATACACGGTGATTGAATTTAAAGAATTAAATTTTTAAAAAAGCAACTCAATATGGATCAAAACTCTAAATGTAAAACATCAGTCTGTAAAGCTACTGATGTAAAACACAAGGAAAATACCTGAAGACATTGGAGAAGGTAAATATTTCTTAAACAAATCCCCTAAAGCATAGGCAACATTTTAAAAAAGTAGACAAGTGGAATTTCATTAAACTAATAAGTTTTCGTGCAGCAAAGAAAACAATAAAGAGACAACCTATAGAATGGGAGAAAATATTTGCTAACTATGCTTTAGATAAGGGATTGGTACAAAGAATATATAAGAAACTCAAACAGCTCACTGCAGAAAAACTAATAATACAATTAATAAATGGGGGAAAAAGCTGAACAGACAACCCTTAAAAAGAAGACATACAAATGGCTAAAAAGCCTATAAAAATGTTCAATGTTTCTTATCATAAAGGAAATGCAAATCAAAACCACAGTGAAATATCACTTAACCCATGCATAATGGTTATAATAATAATAATAAACCTAAGAATGGGGGTTGGCAGATGGCGTGGTGGCTGAGACACTGGACTCCCACAATTCAAGTCCTGAACTTGAAGGTTTGCTTTCTTACTCTCCCTTTCTCTCTGTCTGTCTCTCTCTGGTTAAAACTGAAGAATAATGATAACAAATAAATTTAAAACAAATAAATCTTTAATAATAAGTAAATAAATAAACCCAAGAATGAAAGTGCTGACAAGGCTATGGTGAAAGGAAACCCCCCTGTACTGCTGGTGGGAATGTAAATTCATATAGCCACTATGGAAAACAATATGGTAGTTCCTCAAAAATTTACAAGTAGAGCAACTATATGACTTGGTAGTTCTACTCCTTGGTATTTACTTATAGGACAGGAAACCTTCAATCAAAAAGACATGTGCACATCTGAGCTTACTGCAGCATTATTCAAAATTGCTAAGAAACAAAACCAACCTAAATATCTAAAAATTGATGACCTGGTTAAAAAAATTGTAGCACACGACACATGACAATGAGATTCTGTCATTCAATATGAAGTGGATGAATCAAGAAGATTTAATGCTAAGTGAAATAAGCCAGATCATGAAAGACAAACATGGTATATTCCTATTCAATAATTATCATACGTCTGCATCCTATGGCAGAAATTGAAAGACACAAATTCAAAGACACAACAGTAGGAAAGGGAAGCATAGATACCAAAGATAGTATTGATGGAGTATGAAGAGCAGAGTGGGTGAGAAGGACTCAGCAAAAAGCATTTAACAGACACAAGACTATAAAGTTCTTTGCTGAAAACAAAGCATATAGTTTATCTTTGATTTGATTATCGCATGTAGGCTTTGGAAAACCATATTTTATGCTATAAAGCTATATGACAATTAAAAAAATTAAATAAAATTTAAAAATAAATAAAGGTAAATATGAAAATAATAAAGAAAGAAAAAAGGAAAAAATCCTGAAGTATTGGACTAAAATCATAGGTCCAGTATGACCTCACGAATTTGAATAGCTATATAGATGGATAGGTTCGATATAAATATAAATGTTCATATGTATGTGTTAATAAACATATAAATATGTCCTACCTCTCTATACTGATAGGATTTTAAACAATAACATACCAGCAGTAATAAGTACAACCAACATCCAGATCTCACCAAATACTTTTTTCCTAATAAAGGAAGCCAGAACATCATAGATAAATACTCATTCCAGGCCAGAGCAGAGAACATACAAGACAGTCTTCAAAGAATATCAATGGGTAAATTGATAAACAAAATGAGGTATCTAGAGTAGTCACATTCAGAGACAAAAAGTACAATGGTGTTGGCAGGGACTGAGTAAAACATTGGCAAGGAGTATTCAAAGGGTACACAGTTTCAGCAGGAGAAAATGGAAAAGTTCTAGAGATGGGTGATGGAGATATTCGCATAACAATGTGAATATACTTAAATGCCAAAGAACTGTATACTTAAAATGGTCAATTTTATGTAATATATATTTCAACACAATAAAAATACAACAGTACACAAATAGGAAAACGTTACTCTCTTTTTATACATCACTTAATACATAATTTATATACACTGTTTACAATGAACTACTTAAAAAGACAATGAAAGTCAACCTAGAATCTTCTCAATTATTTCCCCTTTTTAAAATGTTTTGAATACAGGAAACAAGCATTCTCAACATTTGGGTAACAGAACAGGAAAATCAAAGGCAGTAAGTGACTGGGTCTGTACTATAAAACAAGTAACTATTCAAGCCCAAGTATTAGGATATATACAGTACTAATTAGATAATTTAATATTTACTCTGAAAAAAAAATCTTGAGAACTATTTGAATTGAATAAACTTGTATTGGTTAAGATTTATAATACACAGTCATAATGACACTATCAATGTTAAATTTAAAAATTTAGAGAAATGATTAGCTAGATTATATAAAGGCATTGATTAAGCAGAATTATGATAGGCCAAAGAGAAACTCCTCTAACCTAGTATTCTCTTTCACAGCGTCAAAATCAATAAAGGGGGTTGGCAGGTGGCATGGCAGCTAAAGGAGCTGGACTCCCACATGGCCAACTGCAGTTCAAGTCCCAGACCTGGTGGCTTGCTTTTCACTTTCCCTCTCTCTCTCACTCTTTCTCTGGTCACATTTACATACATACATACATATATACATACATAAAGTGAAATAAAAATAATTCTTTAAAAAAATTACTGTTGAGTCAAGTTTCAACATTGTTTGGGTTAGAATTTTAGGTCAACAGTTCAGAACCTAAAAAGTTATTGTTACATTTTGAAACTAGAGTTTTCACTTGTATCAATAACAGCAGTTTAGAGAGAAGACAAATCCCCCTCTTCCACCAAAGAATATAAAAAGTAGAGGACTTCATGTAGATTCTAGGATTCTAATCCAGAAAATAGGACAAAAATCTAGCTTAATTCCCCAGGCTCTTCTAACGGAATCACTTCAGAGATCATAACTGAGAATTAGTAAGGCCAGACTAACCCCTTAGAATCAGGAAAGAGAAAGAGGGAGTCCCCAGAGGGGTTGAGAAAACCACTCAGAATCATCCTGTTAGTTATTAGAGGGAGTAGGACTTTGACTCCACATCTAAAATTCCATCATATGAGCATGACACATTTCTTTTTTTTTTTTAAGAATTAATTTATTGGGACCAGCAGTTAGCATAATGGCTATGTCGCTGGACTCCCATGTAGTCGACCGCGGTTCGAGTCCCGGACCCAGTGGCTTAAACTCACGCTGGGCATGTGTGTGTGTGTGTGTGTGTGTGTGTGTGTGTGTGTAGAGGAGAATGGAGGAGAAGGGATTGCGGCGTGGCCATCCTCCCTGGGGGGTGATTTCTTGCTTTCTGTTTCTCTGTTTCTCTCTGTCTGTCCGGTGAGCACACGTGCCCTATAGCAAAAAAACCTCTCCAAAAAAAATGAAAAGAAAGAAAAGAATTATTTTATTTAACTTTATTTATTTATTTTAGTTTGACCACAGGACAGAGCAAGAGAGAGAGAAAGTGAGAAAGCAAGCCTCCCGGTTCACGACTTGAACCACGGTCAGCCATGTGGGAGTCCAACATCCTTAACTGCACCACCTGCCAGCCCCGAGCATGACACATTTCTGCCAATAATTTTAAGTACAGTTAAAAAACAAATCTATCACGGCCCAGCATCAGTAGGTGGCACTGGTAGGCACAGATGGAGTCATATAGAGGCCCAGGTTCAATTCTCAGCCCACCCTAAAGAGCTAAGCATAGTGATGTGAACCCATTATACCAGCTACTCAAGAGGCTGAGGTAGGAAGATTCTAGGTCTAGGGCCAGCATGAACAACATGGCAGAACCCTGTTTCAAAAAGCCAGACATGGTGGCATGGATCTGAGGTTCCCAACTACTCAGGAGTTTAAAACAGAAGGATTAGGAGAGATTAAATCCCTGTCTATAAAAAATAATCTATCAAACATCTCAAAATATTTATTTGTCTACCAACTTCTTGCCAGGGCATGGAATTTAAGCTTGGTTAACAAATGTCAAAGAGTCATTGAATGTTCTGAAGTGAGCTACAAGGTGAAGATCTTTTTTTTTTTTTTCATGTTTTTTCCCCTTTTAAGATTGCAGAGAAATACAATTTCTTATATCTACTTATCTATTTGTATCCAGTTGCTAGTCAACTGGAGGGTTAGATGACAGATTTATCCTTAATTTTTTGCCTGCAAAAATTTATAGCAAGTGTCTTTCCAACAGGGCAATCTCTTCTCAAATATATACTACATTCAACCAACCAGTTAAAGTCAATCTAAGAAGATAAGGGAAAACCTGATTACTTTTCTAGTAAATTTCTTCTTAAAGATTTTTTTTTTTTAATTATACCAGAAGGCATGTGTGAGCACCAGAGACAGTGGGAGAGAAAGAGGGAGAGGAAAAAAAATACCACTACTGGGTTTGGTCATATGACAATCCCTACTCACCCATTTCTCCTTCCTGTCAGGATTTTGATAATGCTTGCACATGTGTCTGTTGTATTTCTCAAGCTACTGACTTTAAGACTTGAACCACATGGTCAGCCATGTGAGATCTAGTTGCCTTAACCACCAGACCACAGGCTGACATCTAAAGTCATAATATAAGAAAAATAAGTGTTAGAGAGATAGATTACTAGTCAATAAAACTACTCATAGAAAATTTTTATGTTAAATATTTTCCTCATGAGATTAAATATTTAATTACTATAATTCCTTTAGCCCATTCAAAATAAGTAAGATGATATATTTTGAAGAATGCAGTTAGCCTTATTTCTCAATAATTTAAAATCCTTTAAAGACAAACAATCCTTTGATTATTAGCAGGTACTTAATCCAGAGGCAAATATAAAATTCTGAACATGCATAACTATGGTGACCCTAAGAGTAAATAAACTGTGATCACATAGAAAACACTTTACTGGGTACTCGTATCATGTAAGGTTAAATGTAAACAATCTTAAATTCTTCTATCAGGACTCTGTATGGGGAACTCTCTTACACTGCTGGTGGGAATGTAAATTGGTCCAGCCACTGTGGAGGACAATTTGGAGATTCCTCAAAAGTCTAGAAATAGAACTGCCATAGGATCCAGCAATCCCATTCCTTGGTATCTACCCAAAGGAGAGAAGAATACTTAATCAGAAAAGTGCTTGCACATCGATGTTTATTGCGGCACTATTCACAATTGCTAAGTCATGGAAACAATCCAAATGCTCACGAACAGATGAATTGGATAGAAAAACTGTGGCTCATATACTCAATAGAATACTATTCAGCTATAAAAAACAACAAAACCCTGGCTTTTGACAGAAAGTGGATGAATATGGAAGATTTACTGCTGAGTAAAGCAAGCCAGACTGTGAAGGAGAGACGTTGTATGTACCCACTTAATACATACCAAGTGTCCACACTCTATGACTGAAACTAATTGACTAAAGGATATAGAAACACAGTATATAGATGTAAATACCAGACATAGTATGTGTGAAAGGGGAGAGTCTGAGGAAGGACATTTAGAAGAAACATAGGGAGGCAAAGCATTAATGGCACAAAGAAATGGGGTATTACCTGTTGAAGATATTTTGTAGTTTTATCAACTGTATGAGGGAGAAATGTTCACCTGTTGAAATATCCATTTCGTAAGCCAAATAATATGATTGAATGTATAAAAGAAAATGAAATAAAAAAATTAATGGGGCAATCTAAGCATTTCAGAACACCCATACAACTAGGGCACTGAATTATTTTGAAAGAGTAACAGATTTTAGAAATAAAATTCTTTAGTAAAAGAATGTAACAAACTTATTTAAATATTCCCTAAGTAAGTAGCTTGTCACCAAACATCCCTTGTATTTTACCTGTGTTCCAGCTTCCTTCTATATGAAAGGTCTACAAGGTTCAATTAGAAAATCCCATCCACTAGAATAAAATTTTAAAAAAACACAGCTGTTTTCCTATCCAAGTACTAACTAGGAAGCTTGACCCTGCTTAGCTTCAGGGTGGTATTCTCAATAACTTAAGAGTTGGAAACTATTTTTATCATTTGGTAATCCAATTGGATAAATCAAAGCCCTTGAGAACATTTTAAAGATTTCCATAGTATAGGAAGTTCTTACAAATATCAAAGAACTTTAGGAAAATTTTATACAAGTGAAATTGATACATTAGTTCTATTTAAGTGATTTTTTTTCAAGTTTTGTTATTTCTTGCATGAGAAAAGGTCAAAGGGAGAGAGGGGGACATCCCCCAGCAGGGTCCTCATGACATGACCCCCTCCAGTTTCAGCCAACCAGAATGATGGACACACAGATGTGTGCCCAACATGTGTAACATGTATAGGAAGACCAAGGTGATGGGAACCCAGGACCTTTCCATATGGTCTCAGCATCATGGAGCATTGTATTACCACTGCACCATTGTGGCTGGTCTATAGTGATTCAGTCGAAAATCTCCATGCCTAAATAATCTTTATCTGTGTCTATATTTCTGAAATCTAATGACCAAAATATTTAAATTTCATGATTTATAATGCCATAAACAAGGCACTCTATTATATGTGTTAGTTATTCTATATGAAGGATGATTAATTCTTCTGTCTTAATCATTTATGTCATAAACACAAGTACAGATAGTCCCTGACATAAGGATGGCTTGACTTACAATGTTTTGACTTCATGCTGATGTAAAAATGATATGCATTCTAGAAGCCTTATTTTGAATTTCGAATTGAGGTCTTTCCCAGGATAGTCATGTACCGTAGGATATTCTCTTGTTATGCAGGGTGGGGGGTACCAGGGTGCAGCTCCCAGTCGACCACTTGATCACATGAGTAAACAACAGATACTGTGTTCTACAGTGTAGAGCATTCAATAAATTATGCGAAGTTATCAACACTTTATTATGAAATAGAATTTTATTAGATGATTTTGCTCAACTATAGGCTAAGGTAATTGTTCTCATCATATTTAAGATATGCTAGGGTTAAGACACGATATTCATGATATAAGTACATTACAGGTACTTTCAACTTATGAGGTTTGATGGGCTCATCCCAAAGTAATTCCATCATAAATTGAGACATGTCTTTAAACATATCAATTTTTTTTTCTTTTCATAGTCAGACAGGTTTTTCTATTTATGAAAGGGTACTTATTTCTCCCAACTCTAGGACCTTGAGCCTTAAGTCATGTCCTCATTCTGCTGTGGGTCTGGAGTTTTATCAGAATAATGCTGATGAGGAGACTTAAGTCTCAGAAAGAACCTTTAGAAATAGTCCCTTAACCCTCCTTCCCTGGATTCTGACTCCAGGTTCTCTCAGTGACCCACTCCAGATGGAGCATCATGATCTTCAATACAGAATGCTTTCAAGGTGAGATTAAAAGCTCAAAAGATTAAATCCATAAAACTGGCTTTTTTTTCATTACTGTGATACTGTTTTTTTTTAAATTAGTATTAAGGGTTCATTATTTAGCTTTTATATTGTTTTTACTTGAGATTATATAAGGTCAAATATCACAGGTTTCCACTGACACAGAAATTATTCATGTGCTAAATTATGTGAATACTGAGAAATGGTTTAGTATCATCTTATTTGGAAAACACAGCCCACAAGTTTATGTATGCGCACACACACACACACACACACACACACATAATTTATGGAGAAGAAATGCATATGAAGAATTTTAATAAAGTCTAAGATCAATAACAAAATGTTCTCAAAAAGTCTCCTAAAAACCTCAGTTATTTCAAACCTTTCACAATGCTCAGATCTTAATCCATATGCTAGTCTCAAGAGTTTTAGCATTTCAGTTCAGCCAAGGTGGCACAGGCAGAGTTTGCTTAACTGCAGTACTGGAAGTCACATATCGAACGTGGTTTGAATTTCCAGTCTTGTTGGCCTGAAATGTTCCAGGGTGCCTGTGAGTACTCAAGAACCTGATGAGCTGGAGGGTGGGAGGGGGTGGATTAGATTGTAGCATAGCCAGACCCTGTAGAGTTTTTTTTTATCTTTCCCCCTCCTTCCCTCTCTTCCTCATGCACACATCCACTCCATCTTGAATAAAGAAATATAAAAGTTTATACATAATATATGCAAACATATATGTATACACACACACACACACACACACATATAATATTTATATGTGAGCTTCTCAATGCTGTAGGAAAACATTCTAGCCAGTAATGAAAACAAATCAATAAACTTGCAGTCCCACTCACTTCATTGGCTCTGGATCTCTATTCCACCAGCTGGGCACCAACAGAGTATATGTGTATCTTTAGGGTTAACGAACAGAAACGCACAGTAACATCTGGATGAAGCACAATGTGGAACCACTCTGCCATCTTACACATCACAAAAAATTCCACAAGTACTTCCCTGATGAAAAGAAAAAGAAAATCCTACTACCTTGATACATCTCAATCTACAAATAAAAACAAATAATGTAAATTTCACAGGTCCACAATCCTTTATCCATTACTCTAATATCCAAAATTCTCTAAAAACCCATTTGGTTTCTTTCTTTGATTTTTGTAAATTTGTCACAAACCACACTGACTGAAGGCTCTTTAGCACTCTTATTCCACTAAATATGAATATTAAGATACTTTGCTAGAGAAATATTAATGCCTAAGTTATGAAACACTGCCACAGGTCATATGGGGAAGTGTTACTTAGTATATGGTACATGCATCTATTTCTTCCTAAACTGAAAAATGTCAAATTCCAGAACACATGTTTTTAAGAGTGTCTAATCCCTCCATACTTCAGGCTTCCTTTTTCCTTCACTAAAACTGTGACCAAGATTGTTGCTCTAGAACTCTCTCTTTTTTATCTCAAAATCTTCCATCTCATTTCTTCTGTCTTTTTAAAATTATTTGGAGAGGTTTTGTTGCTATAGGGCACGTGCGCTCACCAGACAGAGAGAGACAGAGAGACAGAAAGCGAGAAATCTCCCCCCAGGGGTGATGGCCACGCCGTAATCGCTTCTCCTCCATTCTCCTCTTGGGATCTCGGGCACGCACGCACACGCACCCAGCGTGAGTTTTAAGCCACCGGGTCCGGGACGTGAACCACGGTTGACTACGTGGGAGTCCAACAACATAGCCATTAGGCTAACTGCTGATCCCTCATTTCTTCTGTCTTTGAAGGGAAAGAAAATGTCCAAATTTTTTCAAGGTCAACCTTGACCTGAGCTGGCAAATATACCCCACCTGCTTTTCTGCACTGATTGTCACTTATTTCCACTTTGGCATATTCGTTTTTTCTCTTCTTACTGTCCCTTGTTCTCTTCTTAAACTTTGAAGGATTTTCCCCTATTCTAAAACAAAATTAAATAAATTTCACCCTTACAAATATATAAGAGTACTCTCTCTTTTCTTTCAAATCCATACTTAAAAAAATTAAGATCTTTTTTTTGTCTTCATTCACTCACCCATTCACCCAAAGAGCCTTTATTGTACATCTCTTATGTACTGAGTCCTTGGATCAAATGTGTGATCATCAATGAAGAACATCATAGTGTCAGTTGGGAAGATGAAGAGATAAATATAAACAATTACCTTATAGTGCCCTTTGCAATGTTTGGCCAAATAGAAGTATCTGCTATGTCTCCATTATTTCATTGCTTTGACTACTCAGTTTACTTATTTTTAGCAAGCCACAATGACTCACACTGAATTTTAATTTTCCCATGTGTAGAGACACATCTTTTATCTTTTATCCTCCCTAGTCTATTGTCTATTATCTGGTCAGTGTCTTGTACATGAAAGATATTTAATATATATCGAATAAATAGAAGTTTATTGTATTTGCTTATTTAATAGCTCATTTTTTATACTTATTTTTATTTATTTTATTTAATAGTTACTTTGTATTATTACATACTATATAAAGTATAAAGGAGGTATTTGTGTCTGTAAATTTTGATATGACTGATATTTTAAATCACCTTCATTCACTGCTATTCTTAAATGTCACATACTCAGAAGAGCCTCTTTTAACTTTTTTTTTTTTTTTAAAGAGAAGTATTTTGCCTTAGGGTGCATGCACTCACCTGGGAGAGAGACAGAAAGAAAGAGAAAGAGAGAGAGACACAGTGAGGGGAAAAGTGAGGAAACAACCCCCCACACAAAGGGGGATGACCACACTGCAATCCCGTTTCCATTCTCCTCCCGGGATCTTGGGCACACACACATGTGCCTGGCATGATTTTCAAGCTACTGGGTATGGGATTTAAACCATGGTCAGCCATTTGGGAGTCCAGTGACGTAACCAATGTGCCAAGGTCCAGAGCCACCTTTAACTATTAATACTTCATCTAAAATGACTCGTTCCCCAACTACTCATTCTCTAACTTTACTTTGTCTTTAAAGCTCTTACCATGCATTGTTTGCTGTTATTGTTGCTGCTTTTTCTTGCAAAACTATAGGTTCCATGAAGACAGACACTTATCTTTCATGTACCAGTGTCTAACACCTAACAGGTACCCAATACTAAATAGAATGAAAAGTTAGTCAGACTTACACCTACATGCTCATCCTAAAAACAATATGCTGAGTCTTGCTACACTATATTTGATATGTTACATGCACTGTGCAGTGTTTCCTCCCACTTCCATGCCAAAACAGCTTAACCTTACATTTAAATGTTTCTGGTGCAAAAAAAATAAATAAATAAACATTAAAATTGGGAAGCTTTAATAAATACTACTACATAATGACTCGCTCCAGTTCTCTGCAGTAATTAGTACTCTGGTGATGAAATGTGCCTCTAGATTCAAAATTTTATAATGTTTTGACAGTTGGAATCTTACCAAGCATGAAATGAACCAATAAAAAAATTCATTTTTGTTACCATTCTTGAATCATTAGCAAAAAAAAATCCTCAACATATAACAATATTATTAAAAAAAAAAATAGTAAACACTCCCTGGATTCAAAGGGGAGGGCTTAATGTAACATTCAAATGAAGACCAGACAAATGTAAAATATCTGATAACTACAGGCCAAGAGCAAGTTCTACTTAACGGGCAAGTGGATCTCAATCACCTTGACTAGCAAAGCAAGAGAATATGTATTAAAATCGTCATGCCAGTCAAAAATCTCATATAGACTATATTTTCCATCTTTAACTGTTTGATGATCATGCTATCTTTAATCATTTCACGTTTTTATGAAGGTTGTATTTGAATATTGTTTTTTCCTTAATATTCTTGTATCTCAAAGAAAATATGCATGACTCTGACAGTACTACAAAAACTGGGCAAAAAATTCACTGGCATCAGTGGATGTCATGTGTCTACTCAAAGTAACAGGACTTCTAATGTAAAAGTTCATTTTCTACGGGTACTGAAAAGTCAAATCTTTAAAGGTCTAAGCATTTCTATGAATGTGAACATATTCTCAATGATGTAAGCATTATTTTATTCACAATAAATAAATTTTTAAAGAATTATTTACTTACTTGATTTTTGTTTTAATTTGACCAGAGAGAGAGTGTGAGAGAGAGTGAGAAAATGAGCCGCCAAAAGGGACTTGAACCGTGGTTGGCCACGCGAGAGTTCAGTACCTTAACCGTCACACCACTTGTCAGCCCCGCACAATAAAAATATTCTAATAGTGAAAAGTTTTGGAGATGGAAAGTAGTGATGATTACACCACAATGTAAATGTACTTAATGTCACTGAGCTGTATACTTAAAACTGGTTAAAATGATAAATCTTAGATTACCTATACTTTACCACAATAAAAAGAATTGCTCATCTATGAGCTTCTTCATACTTGATCATTCATTTCCTTATAGTTTATTCTGAAACATTTATGCTTTATCTGCAGAAATTTCACAACTCATAATGCTCTGACAGCATAAACAGGTTCCAATGAACTTTTATGATATTTGACATGCATTCATTAATTTTCTGAATGTCTGAAGAGGAAAGAAAACTGTTAAAGAAATTACTAGAAAAGTGCCTTACATTATGGCATGTAATTTACTACCATAAAATATGAATTTTTAAGTACATTATGCAGTAATACAGGATAAGCTGTGTGGTATGCAGTCATGAAGATTCTTGGTGTGTGGCAGGACATGAGGCAGGATAGAGGAGTATGTAAGTAAGTGATATTGTAACTGTACCCCTCTAAAATGAAATGCCATGCTTATAAATTGGTTATTTTTCAATGATTAAGCTAACGAGTTCTGAACTTTTAACCTATATGAGTTTCATAATTACACAGCTTGAAATCCTCATCAGAGAATCTGTCTGCTCCAGAAATTCAAATCATTTTATAATCTTGAATAATGCATGGCAACTCTACAGAAATTAAAACATTTCATAAAACTCAAGAAATTCACAACCTTTTCTTTTTTTATTTTTCCAAGATCAGAAAGCAATAGAAATAAATTAGTTGTCACTTCTTTTGACTCCCAGCTCAATTCTTCCTCTTCCATTTCCTTAACAAGAGGCATCTTATTTCTTTAACATAAACTACAGTAACAGATACGACCTCATGGCACCAACACCCTGCGCATGAGCCAGGGCAGAAACAATTCATTACAGTTCCAAAGGAAATGCCAAGAGGATGAAAAAATGAATTCTATGTCTATACATAAAATTTCAGACCTCTGGCTTTGGAGACTGATGGATATGAGTTTGATTCCAGGCTCAGTCACACACTAGCTCTGTGATAATGGGCAAACAATTTAATTGTGTTTCCTAAGTTTCTCTCCTCATCTGTAAAGGGATAAATATTTCTACATCACCAGACCATCCTGAATACTCAATGAGATAATATGAGTAGTATATTACTGCTATGCCTAATACTTAATGAACACTCAATAAGGTACATTTTAATTGAAACCACAGAGTATTCTAATTATAATCTTGCAGTTCTACAGTTATAATTTTAATGTTTAAGAATGCTTCCTCTGAGACCAGCAGATGGCACAATGGTTACGTCACTGGACTCCCATGTGATCCACTGTGGTTTGAGTCCAAGACCCGGCAGCTTAAAAATCTCATGGGTTGTGTGTGTGTGTGTATGCCCAAAATCCTAAGAGAAGAATGGAAGAGAAGGGACTGCAGTGTGGCCATCTGTCCTGGGAGGTGATTTCTCCCTTTCTGTCTCTCTGTCTCTCCAGCAAAGGCTCCTGCCCTATAGCAAAAAAATGTTTCTTCCTCATTAAAGATATCCCAAAATGCAATTATTTTCGGTTAGGGAAAAAGAGGTATACTATGGCAATAATGAAATGGTAGAAAACAGATAAATCTACAACATAGAACTCGACATAAAATAAGCACTCAATATTTTTAAAAAGACTTGCATTTAAGCCTTGTATATAAGTATTTCAAGAGAAACATATTTTGAAAGCAAAGTGCAATTAATAATTTACCAATGATCTCTAGTAAAATCAATTGAAAATATTTTTTTTTCCAAACACCAGAACAGAGATTAGAATCAATATATAGCTACCACAGTACACAACTAGACTAGCAAACTCCACTATTACAGTCACTAATGTAGTTTCCTAGACAGGAATTCCATACTGTATTTACAGTGCTGAACATAATTTTCCTAAATCACCCCCACATTTTTACACCGGAAATGTATTTTTCTTTTACATTTTAATTATGGTAACTAATTATGGATGAAAATATAGCAAATTTTTCAAGAAAAAGATAATAAGAATCCCCATTTAAATAAGGATGGAATATAATACAGATGTTAATCATCTTTTAAAGAATAAACACAGAGCAAAATGATGTGTTAGTTAAATAAAAGCATGTTACTATATTTTGTATGAGAAAGTATATGTATATTTCTGTCTAACTATGTGGATAAAATAATTTTTATTAATGATTGCTTCTGCTTTTATTAATGATTGCTTCTGTTTGATGTAATTACAGATGACTTTATATTCTTTTTACTTTACAGTACTTTAACAGTACATTTAACACTACTTTTTTGGGTAGTGTGATATTTTCAATAATACTTTTCAAAAACCCTATAAAAGTGTCTCTTGTTCAAAAATCCTGTCCTATCACTTTTTATTCTTAAGAAATTGTTTGTTCATTTGTTTTTCTGTTTAAGAGGTTTTTGCCTTAGGGCACATGTGCCTGCCTGAGAGAGAGAGAAGGAGAGACAGAAACTTCTCAGCTGAATGATTAGATTGCAATCCCTTCTCCATTTCCTCCCAGGATCTTGGATATGCTTGCACATGCACCCAGTGTGATTTTCAAGCCACTGGGTCCAGGACTTGAACTGCAGTTAGCCATGAAGGAGTCCAGTGATGCAACCATTATGTCATATGCTGGCCTCTGAAATTGTTTGTTTTAACACAATTTTGTATCACTCAAATACACCAAGAAAAACATGCATAAAACTGCCCTGCCATGGGGTCAGGTAATGGCAGAGTGGGTATACATGGGAAGGTCCTGAGTTGGTGTTCCGGTAACACTCTGCTAATGTCAGCCTGGCTGAGACTGGAGGTGGACTGGCTGGGTCTGGGAGTGGATTGTGGTATGAGGATCCTTTCGAAGGTACCTGTATCTCTGTTTCTATTTCACTTTATTTCTCTCTCTCTCTCTCTGTCACACACACACACATACACAGAGAGAGAGAGAGAGAAGAAATTAAATAAACTTATAAAACATTGCCCTGGCTTAGATAAATTCTTAAAGCATGTAGACTTTAAACACTATAACCAAGACATTGGCATTGCCCCAAAGTAAATGACAAGTTAAAAAGTAGATGCCAGTTTTTATGCCATGCTTCCTGCTTCTGATCTAATGGACAGTGAAAGCAGATATTTTAAATCAATGATTTGGCAGAAGTATTAATCAAGTAAATGTCATAATAAAAGATTGTGTGTCAAAAATTCAATCGAGAGCCACATTCTTCTCCTTATATGGATATGCTATCAAACTTTTAAAAAGCTATATGTTATTTATTTCACATAAAATGTACAACTGTCAAAATAGAGCTCAGAGCATTTCAGCCATAATTATTTTTACTGTATAAAAATTACATTTTCCAATTAAATTATAACTAAAATTTAAAATATTCTAAGTTTCAAATGATCATGTTTATTTTTGACATCAGGACATCAGATACCCTAGCTGAAAAAAAGAAAAAAATTTCCATTTAAAAAGAAAATATTTTATTTTGGAAAAATCAAAGCAATATGTTGAATTAAAAGAAAAGAGACTTCTGTAAGCATATTTTTTTCAATAAATCCAATATTCATTTTCAGCTTTTGGTTTTTAACAGTAAAGATTTAAAGAACTGTACCTTCAGGATTTTTAATATTCTAACTGTATTTGAATATTCTTTTCAAATATCAAAGAACCAAAACATATACAAGTTTTCACTCAAAATTTCCTTGGAACAGCTTGATACATTTGATGAATTTTCTCTTTTTATATACACAAAAGATACTAAAGTTTAAAATTAACTTGGTTGACCAGAAGGTGTGTTCCATATTTTGATGCATTATATATGAGTACAATATTCCTCTCAGATTGAAGTCTCTGCTAAGTGCAAAATATTTCATCCATTATGTTCAATCATTGCAGTTAAATACTTAACTTCCTTAAATAGAAGTTTTCGTTTGGGAAAGAGACATCTAAATAGTTTGAGTGTTTATGCCTTTGACATTAGGTCTCTCTTAAGGAAATGTCAACATAATTTTATCATTTTTCTATCATTTCCTTATTCATATTATTCTTTGTTGCTTGTTTTATTTTGATGTTCATCACAGCATTTTTTTAAAGTCTTCATCACACTGAATCTGCAAATTACTTATTTTTCCAGCCAGTCACATTCACCCTTCCACTCCCCAACACCTAGCTTTCTTACAAATCCTTCAAGACACTTACTCACTTACCTTCCAATCCTCTTAATGAAAATATTCCATCTTATTGGAGAAGAGGAACAAGTTCCACACCAAGTTCAAAGAACTGAATTTTCCTGCTATGTGGCCACTTCAAAATAGACTGATGGTGATTCATGTGGATTTAAATTCATAATATAAAGGACCACTGTTTTTATATTACTAGGTATAAAATACACTGAATTTATCACAGAAAATTTTCTAATGCATATTCTGTAAGCATTCCCACATTCTCAG
Organism: Tupaia belangeri chinensis; assembly: GCF_000334495.1. Classification (NCBI taxonomy): domain Eukaryota; kingdom Metazoa; phylum Chordata; class Mammalia; order Scandentia; family Tupaiidae; genus Tupaia; species Tupaia belangeri. The sequence goes on from NW_006159536.1 coordinate 4,102,277, forward strand.
TGAGTAGAATAAATCCCCAATCAGCCCCATCTAGGGCCTGAGACTTCCAGGGAATAACTGGGCTGACCTTGCTACAATAAGAACACCTAGATACTTTATAGCTTGGGCAACCAGTAGGAAGAGAACAATGTATCAGGTCAAGGACTTGTATCTTCTTCAAGATGATATGGGAAAACTCTGATAAATATAAAACTTTACCACTGCTAAAGGAGTATATAGCAAATTACTATATCATGCCATAGAAGTATTATTTGAAAGACTTTACCCTTCACTCAAAGTTCTGGCAAACTTGTTAAACTGCCTAAGGTGTGTATTTGTTTGTTTTTTAAATTTGCTTTAAATAGGAGAGATCTTCAAAAAGCTTATGCAAAATATGTATTAATGAGAAACTATGCATGGATTTCCAACAATTTTACATGAAGTCAATTCACTTTAATTCCATTTGCCCACAAACTTTTTTGAAGTCTTCTCTTATAGTCTCAGGTTTCTTGATGTAAATAACAACACTGCACTAGTTAAAAAGAAATCACAACATTTTAAGGTTAGCACTGAATATTTCTTTCATGTCATTAAAATTAAAATTAAAAAGATGAGATCAAAAGCAATCCATGAAAAATAGCCTCTGTAGTCCTCTGTAAGGCCATATGCTGACTTAACTACTTACGTTTTAGGTTTCTAAAAGGCTAAAATAACTTTTTCCAATTAGTCAGTCTCTAAAATACTGACCATAAATTTTGGAAAGAATGAATGAGTAAAAGAAGCTAGATCGCTGCAGTGATCCTAAGCTTCATAATATTCAAAATAACAAAAATAAAACGGGGACTGGCAGGTGGTAAGGATGTTAAGGCAGATGGATCCCACATGGTCAACTCTCAGTTTGAGTTCTGTACCTGGTGGCTTGAGAATCAAGTTGGGGGCCTGTGCATGTGTGCCCAAAACCCTGAGGGGAGAATGGAGGAGAAGGGATTGTGGTATGTTCATCCTCCCTGGGGAGGTGACCTCTCTCTCTCTCTCTCTTCTGTCTCTACCTGGCAATTGCATGTGATTCATAAAAGAACATTTTTAAAAAATCTAAAATATAGAAGGAACTTTTCCCACAAGACAAAAAAATAAAATATATCTTTCCCATAAAGTGTCATTGAGTAAATCTATCCTCGAGCATCTCTGACACAAACCTAACTATCTGAACGTTCCCAAAGTAATCCCTGTCACAGGGAACAGCATCACAGATGAGGACCACTCAGGTTTCCTTAGGAATTGAAAACTATGGGCTGCAGGTTGAAGGGAAAGATATCTGGACAAAATCGAAGGTATAGGCAGGAGAAGAGAAAATGGATGCTGGGTAAGCAAACAACACTGTGTTGCAATACAGGGATATGTAGACCAACTCCGTATTTCTCACTTGACAAGCCTGTCTCATAGACCACGAGTCAGCCTGGAAAAGTCTCTCCTCAAACTCCAAAGTCAGCAGAGGAATCTCTGACAAATGGTCTCTGAACTCTTTCTTGTTTAAATGCTCTCAAGGACTAAGAATTCATGCTTTCCAAAGCAGCATGTGCTTCATTGAGAAGCTACTCCTTGTACTATCCTGAAATACATTTCCTTGACATTTCACCAACTCCCCTTCTTCGGGGGATAGGGAATGAATTTATTCTTTCTTTTCTATGATTACCCAAACGTTTGAGGGCAGTTAGCAGTCTCCCTCCTCTCTCCTCTCTTCTCAGGTGTAGTTTCAAGTTCTTCAGTCTTAACATTAATTACTTCAATTTTTTAATAATTTAACCAGAGCTTTGTAAAATTTCTACTTAGCCAGTGAGCTATTGAACATTTAATCAGACCATCATATGAGGTCTATTTGGAATTGATATACAGTGGCACATTAAGCTAGCAGTCTAGAAAATCAAGTTTTAACCCTGTTATCTATTAAGAATTTTGAAATTCTTTTTTTTGCATATATATATATACACTCACACACACACACACACACACACACACACATATATATAGACAGAGAGAGAGAGACAGAGAGAGAGAGAGATTTTTTCATGATGTCTAGCTCTTAGAATAATCTCAAATTATATTATTTTGCAGTCTTTCTGGTCGGTTTATAGTTAAGTATTCTGCAAATATGTGTGCCAATTGTAACAGTATTTTGGGTTAAGATTATAAAGAGATTGTATCTGAACAGGCATCTATGCTATTTCACTCCACTGATTAAAGTCTGCACAAGGAGACTTTCTTCTTTATTGCCAGGGAAATGTCACTTGATCCTTCAAAACTGAATCATAACATCAAAAGAAGGAAAGTTAAAAAGAGAACTTAAAAAGTTATAACAGTAAGTAAATTCAGTAATCCCACCACAATTCTATAAGTAAAGCTTCTATATTCATATAATGGGGAAGTACATTTTCTTTTTAAACAGAAGATTATATACTTTATAGGACTTTTAAAAGCTACAGTATAAAAGCCTGACTTAAGGAAACTAAATAGTCTTATTTACTAAAATTTCATCTATAAATACAAAGCATGTATACAGACTGTGGAACGAGTACCTCATAGAAGTATTATAAACATTAGTTTGATTCCAAGAGCAGTCAAAAAAGTCTGTTTGGTTCATAATGTAGCTAATTAATAATACAAAGTAAGTGTGAGCTCCTAGAAACAAAAAAAATCAACATAGTAAAACATTAAGTCTAGTCCATGGCTACTCCCATGAAATTGCTGAATAGGAAATATCTCTCAGAAACTGTCAAGTAATTAAATAATTGTTTAAGCTTTTGGACTCATTTGTCAGTACTGAACAGAATCTTCACGGTTGCCTTTTTGTGTTATTGTTCTTCCTGATTTTTATTTTTGTTTTGTTTTGTTTTTCCTTTTCTACAATCACGGGATCTCAGGTATTCAGCAACTTTTCTTTGATAACTTCCTGCTTTATTTTTTTAATCTCTCTTATCCTAGGACACAGATAGCCTTCCCCATCCTCCCTACATACCATCTTATAAAACCTACTTCCAACCATTACAGCAAAGATGGAGGTAGTGTTGCTTCCACAGATGCTATCAAGGTTCCAGAATCTTCAGAGTCTCTGAGAAACTGTCCTGGTACTATAGTTTACCTTGTTTGTCTTACCTGGAAACTCTGTTAGCCTTTCTTCCCATTCACCTTCAATTCCTAAGGGTAAATGCAATTTTTCTCCTTTAAGCAACCTGAGTCTTCCTACACTCTTCACCACTGCTTCTTTGCTGAACATCTCACTGGATGGCAAGAAGAGAAGTGTCCTATTGACATAAAGAAGCCACTCTCCTTCCAAATGTCTCTCATCTCCCTCGCCTCTCAATATTTTCAGAACATGGCAAATCCCTACTAGACAACATGGAAATGTTAGCTTAAATACCTCAGGGATTCTGCTAAAAGGAATAAGAACAAAAGTGATTGTTGTGTTTGGTTCATCACTGTTTCACATACTTTATTTTCTTCCTTCCTTCCTTTCTTTCTGAGAGAGAGAGAGATTTTTGCTATTAGGTGGGTACACTTGCCAGAGACACAGAAAGTGAGAAATCACCACAATCCCTTCTCTTCCATTCTCCTCTTGGGATTTTGGGCATGCACATACATGCACCAGGTGTGAGTTTCATTTGATCCTCCTCATAACTCAGTGTGGTAGGTGTAGCCGATTTTACAAATGAGAAAGCTGAGATGGACAGAAGTTAGAATAATAAGAAATCAGGATTTACATTGCCAAACTCCAGTGCTTTGACACCAATACTTGAAAATATCATTCTAGTGAAGCAAATTTCAAATAGGTATGAGTAAAATGCAATCTGATCAAATCAATATACACTTAGGTATCGGTCACAAGGTGCCCAATTAGCACTCATAAGTATTTTCATCTTAAAGAGAATGTTTCATTACTTAAGTAGTATTCTATTTAGTGTAATTTTAGGTATTACAATGAGATTGTAATTTGTAAGTTACATACGTCAAACGCAGATGCATTATAAAAAACGAATGGTCCCATACCTCTTGGGCATATATATCCCTATACAAATAGCTTCAAAAGAAGCTAATGTAAGAGAGAAAATTGGTAGAACTGGGTCCAGTAATATAACATATGGCTAAAGGCATGCTGTAAAGATGAAAGTGTTCATTGATTCTTTTTTAGAATTACATTTTAGCTCTAAGTAAAGCATTATTGTAATCTCAGATATTATTCGCTTTCCCCCTCCAACCAAACTTGGAATTTTATACATATATCAAACATTTTCTTATGGTTTACTCTTCCCTGAACTCAAGTGCTTAGCTAAATTAATAGCACTATCAGCTTCATGAATTTTCTTTGCAACATCTGATGAAACCTGGAGGTCACAAATAGGCAAAACAAAGAAGCACACTCACGGGACGTCTACACACCCCTCCTACACAGACACATCTGTGCACAGATTCCCTTGCTGCCTCTCATTCATATGAACGTACACACATGTACTTACTTACACACATTATAGTTGCCAACCAACTAAATTGCAGAAGGCACCAGGGAGAGCACATTTGACATAGCCATCATCAGGATTACTTTAGCTTAAGTTACTGTCTCCCAGCGCCATTTGTCTTTGCCATAGTAAGGTCATGAAGGCATTGATTCCAAAGTGCTCCTGTGGGGTGAAGACATGCCCATAAACTGCCTCCTCATGAAATACTTAAAAGAAACAACATAGTTTGGTGAAAGAAAATGGTGCACACTTAAAATTTTTCAGTTTTAGTTACGGCTGTATTATTTATCAACTAAAATCATGTATGTTTAATTAAATGCCAAACCACAAGCAAAAAAAGTATAGATGTCAAAATATTTTAAGGGACTAAAGACAAGACATTTTAAAATGAAGATTTACAAAATTAAACCATAATGAAATTCTTAAGAATTTCTTAAGTGACAATGTTACTATCAATATATTGAGAGAGAGAGAGAGAGAGAGAAATTGCTTAAACATTTCTTAAAATTTAAGAGTACAGAAAGTTCACTTGGGATTAGAATGATCTGTAAGCATTGACTGAGGGAAAAAAAAAAATACAATTTGACCTGAATCTTGAAGGATCAATAAGAATTGAACAGAAGGAA
>NW_006159536.1:4107420-4149317 GCF_000334495.1 Tupaia belangeri chinensis
TACTTTATATGTACATAATGCTTGATCATTTCCATTGTGTTTTCATGCACAACTTCTCAACCTTCTCAATGACACTGTGAGAAAGATATCATTTATCATTCTCATTTTACCAATGGAAAAACTGGAGTTCAGTGTGTTTGAATGCCTTACTCAAGACCTCAAATCATGCATGCATGCATTCATTCCTTCTACGACCATTTGCACAGGTAGGAAGTGGCAGGCACTGCTGCAGGCACTGAGAATGTAACAACAAACTAGAAAAAGGCCCTCAGTACTTACGGAGCCAAATTCTGTAATATAAAATGTAATATAAACCTACTCGGGGATAGGTAGAGAATAAGGACAAAGACATACCAGATAAGTGAAACCATTAAGGAAAAAAAAAAGTTATGGAACAAGAAAATGCAGGGTATGTCATGAAAACAGTCAGTAGAGTAGTTACATTACTACTGAGGTTTAAAAAGGATGAGACAGAAAAACAGTTTGGGTGCACTCTGATGGTTCTGAATATAATATACGGCTGTAAGGATTAGAGTTTAATCGGTTTTCACTAGAAGAAATGATATGATTAAAGCAAAAGTTTCGGAAAAATGCAATATATTATTAACAGTAGTATGCTAATTATAATAGCACTTAACACTTCTGGATAGCTTAGTACGGGGCAGGTACTCTGCTGAACACACATTGACTGACTTGTAAAATTAGTACTGTTTTTAGCTCCAGGTGCCCCTGAAAAAAACTAAGGCACAAGGTCATGTACCTTTTCTGAAAACAATAAATTAACTTATCTGCCTGTACAGAAAATGGGTTCTTAATCACTGTGCTTAGATTCATGGCAGAATACATACAGATGAGGGGCAAGAGAATAAAAGCAAGAAAACCAACTCCTTATCAATTACTGTAACCCTGCCTGAAGGTTTATGGACTTAAATTTGGTCACTGTAGAAATTCAACAGGAGAACATATATAGGAGATAAGATTTTTAAAAGAATGAATTGGTTTTATTAAATAACTAAATTTTTAAAAATCACTGCAAGGTCAAGCCTGAAAAACTCTAGAGAAGGCACTCCTTACAGACAAAAGTAAGGAAGTTAGAAGGAGGAAGCCAACTGGAAACTGAATAGTTTTGTTCTGCATGAGATGTTATCAAGATCCTAGGGAGGATATGTAGAAAGGAACTCAAAGAAATCAGCTACAAAGGCAGAGTCCTATCAACTCTCCCTGGCTTAGATAGTTCCTCCTTTGGAAGATAGTGAGGTTAGGTCACGTGATTCTGATGCTCTTTGGGGGTCTATGGTTCTACCACTTTGTAATTATGTAATCAAAGAGTAAGTAGTACTGAAAAGCTAGTGATGAACAATTTCTTTGCCAAGGTAATCTTTTTGTTCCTTGGAGGCTTCTGCACTTACTTCTGAAATATTACCCGAACTTCCTCTATGCGCTTTCCCAGCACTAACACCCATGAACAAAAGTACAAATTTCAGGAGAAAATGAAACAAAAACACCATCTCCAGTTTTCTTTAAAAATACGTAGAGTCAAAATAAGTGTTTTTACTTTCTGATGACAGACTTACTGATAAAATGTGGGCTCCTAAAAGATTTAACTCAAGATCTTTTTTCTTGCTAGGAAGTGTAACTGAATTTAACACCCCCTACCTGAGAAAACACAATATATCTCATAAATTTTACAAGTACACACTCAGAATTTTACACTTCATCACAACCATTCGTGAACCTTTCAACCAGTGAAGAAGATGCTAAGGAGTACATACAAATAAAGTGTTTTATAAAATAATTTCCCTTCTTAAAATTCTCACAAAAACATAGGTAAATATATGGAAACTCTTCTTTTACTATCCAGGCCCAAGTCTGTGAATTGCACTAAAAACCAGGTAAAAGTTATTTTGTAATGAGGTAGAGCCAAATACTTCATCACATTTAAAAGTATCTCCTTTGAGCTGGTTTCTAGGTAACTGTGGACTCCACTAGAGGGCAACAGAGTGTGCTCAGAAAATAACCTGGGTTTAAGGATGAAGTCTCTGGTTTTAGGTCACTAGTTCATTCACTGCGCAAACAGGTCTCCATTTTTAAGCCATATTAGATCCTTGAATGCTACTTATGTTACCAAACAGTATGTTCTGATAAAAGACTTCTCATTCTTGTCCAATTTTGTGTTTATCATAATAATCAAGGATCTTCTTATAAAATTATTTTAACAATTTAATAATTTTTCATAAATACATTTAGTAAGGTTTGTTTAAAATAGTTAAAAGGTATATACAGTGTATAAGAAAAAAAGTCTGATGTTCTAAAATTTAATAACATTTGATGATTAAATCAAAACATGTAGGTAAGAAAATACAGTAATAGCACTACTGTAAGTATTAATACAACTGCTAATTTGAGAGCATAGTATACACCATACTACATTTAAAACATGAAACGGTTTGCCTATACATTCTTTCCAAACTAGCCCTCTAAGAACTAATGCCATATATTTTTAAAAGATGGATAAGCTGAGGCTAATGAACATGAAGACATTTGCTCAAAAACATGGAACTAATACATAAAGTTGAGCTTAAATTATAATATTTAAAAGTCAGATATCACATGTGAACCAGGATCAACCTACTCCCAATGGAACCCACAACAGCAAATTTATCCAAATCGAGCCCTATGATAGGTAAAGATTAGTAAAAGATAGAGATACCTTCCCATGTTATTTTACTACAAAGTATAGTTGTACTTTTAGGGTTATCCAGTGGCATGTTTTTAAGGCAACTGGATCTCACATGGCTGACTGCACTGTTTGAGTCCTGGACCTGGTGGCTTGAGAAACACACTGGGCACATGGGTATGCATGCCCAAAATCCTGAAAAAGGGGAGAAATGAAGAAGAAGAGATTGCAAGATGGCCATCCCCCATGGGGATAATTTTCCATTTTCCCCCTTTCTCTCTTTCTCTGGGAAGGCATGCACCCTCTAGAAAACATATATGGATAGATATATAGTTTTATATATTTGCATATTTTTAACAACTCATGGCAATAATCCAATTTCTGTAATAGACATTACCTACTGTTGTATTTCATTATTACTGCAGTTGTAATCTTTGACCAAGCCAAAAACAATAATGACAATTAAAGAAAACAATCATCTAAAATGTTTAATACTCAGAGGTTCTCACACTCAATTGCAAATAAAAAAATTAGTGTGTAAACATTGTTTTGCAGTGGCTTACTATGCATCAGTCTTCATACTTCTTAGGGATTTTACATACTGCAATGAGTAACTAATAAGTAAATATCACACAAATATTTGGCTTTGGGTTTAAAATGATTTCTACACAAGACAACGGCATAATGACTAAGTTGCTTATCAAGTCCTAAGAGTGAAGGCTTCCCCAGTAAATTGAGAATTTGTGATCGACTTGGAGAGGAATACAAGGAGCGACCAACTGATCTGAAGCAAAAGGTATTTATCTCATCCTGCAGGATCATAAAACTCAGGGTTTTTTTTTTTAGAAGAATAACAGCACTTTAAAAGTTTAAAATAGGACAAGAGGCAATGTACTCATGTATTACAGCTGCTAGACCACGTTGCCATAAACTTAGTGGCTTCCAACAACACAAATTTATTACCTATTAGTTCTGGAGGTCAGAAGTCTGAAATAGGTCTCTCTGGGCTAAAAACAAAGGCATCATTTGGGCTGTGTTCTTTCTGCAGCCTCTGGGGAGAGTCAGTTCCTTTGTTTTTACTGTTTCTAGGGACCACCTGAGTTCTTTGGCTTATTGGTACCTTCTACTATTTTCAAAACCAACCTTGTGACTGAATCTTTCTCACATTTTATTTTGTACTAACTCTCCTGTCTTCTTTTTTCATTTATAAGGACGCTTGAAGATTATATTATCCCTAGCCAAATAATACAGAATAATCTTATTTTAAGATCTTTAATCACATCTTCGAAAACCCCTTTGCCATGTCACTCACAGGTTCTGGAATTATGAAGTAGGTATCTTTGGAGGGGGCCATTATTCTGTCCCTGAAGACAACATGGTCTATAATTTGTGCACATTTTGTAATCTATCTAAAAAGGAATTACTGTAACACAGAATTTATTTTCCTTTGAAATTGTGTATATGGTGGTTGGACTCAGTACAGTCTATGAAGTCTAATTAGAATTAAACTAGATAAGAATTGAGTAATCTGGGACCTGGGAAAGGGGATGTTAAAGAAAGCAACAGAATGGCAGACTTTTTTTAAAAGAGTATGTTTGCCTTAGGGCACATGCAGAAGCCTGAGAGAGAAAGAGAGACAGACAGACAGAAATAGTGAGAGGGAGAGTGAGAACTCCCCTCCCAGGGGGGATGGCCATGCCATAATCCCTTATCCTCCTGGGATCTTAAGCACATACGCATACATGTGTGGCATGAGTTTCAAGCCACCTGGTCCAAGACTGGAGCCAAGGTCAGCAATGTGGGAGTCCAGCAATGTAACCGCTATGACATATGTTGGCCCAGAATGGCAGACATTTAATAAAAACATTTGTTAATAAATTTGATGCAGGCTATAGGCAAAGAGAGTTGAAATGAACTAAATACGTACAGCAAAATAATTCTGAATTAATTTTGTTACATACCATAATGGGTCTACTTGTTCTTAGCACTGATAGTGACTATGTGATTCATGTTTATTTATGGTAGATTTCAGAATGGCCATCCCCATTTCTCAATTTTCCTCTCTCTCTCACTCTGTCTCTCTCAGCAAATGCATGTGCCCTATAGCAAATAAACAAACAAATAAATAAATAAAATACATGTATTAATATATAGGAATCATCACAATAGCTTCTGTCTGTAAGTTTGCTCTACATTAAAATTTAAATATATTAAGTGCTAAAGACATTCAGGGCCACTGATTATCTCACTTCTTCACTTTATTTACCAAGAGTGGTGGGTCCTATTAAAACAAAGATTATATAATAAAGTTATTTCTGTGTCTAGTAAATAAATTGCAGCTAAAAAAACAAAAGTTCATTGCAGGGGACCAGCAAGAGGAATGGTGGTTAAGGGTGCTGGACTCCCACATGGCCAACTGTGGGACTCAAACCTGGCAGCTTGCTTTGTCCCTTTCTTACTTTCTCTCTTACACACACACACACTCAGTCTCTCTCTCACTCTGTCCCTCTCTGGTCAAATTAAAATAAATAAATAAATAAAGTTTAAAAAAATTAAACAAAATGTCCATTGCCAAGATATTTTAAAATAATGCTCTATGAGGAAGAGCTCTATAAGACAAATTATTTCCCTGGGCACTATCCAGAAATCATCTGAACTGTAATAAGGTCTTAGATGAGGCTACAGTGAAACATTTTCTTTTGGCCTTTCTTGAACATGTCATTTCCTGGCTTTCCATTTTAATGCACTGGACATTTGTGAAATCAGGGGAACTTCCTTGTTCATTCATAAACAACTCAAATACATAGAATATTGCAAAGGAAAAATAGGGTCCTAAGAGGAAGCAGAAAGTGAAATGAGGAAAAAAGAGTGCTTTAGAGTTCTAAAGGTAAGGAATACATTCTTATTACTGTGAATCCAACTAAATGAACAGGAAGTATGCATCAAAATAATAAATAGCCACTCAACTGAACAGAGTAGAGCTTTCTTTTACATTCATTATTGCAGTAAGTGATCTTTGAGAATAAAGTTGATGTAGATACTGTACTAGATACTATTAGCACAAGGAACACAAAAGAAATGAAAATCCTTGAGTCCATGTCTTTTAGAAGCTTACAACCTATTTAGAAGGATAAATCCCTTACAAAATGATCAATTACAATACAAAGCAAAGTAGGTTTACATTCCAACAGAAACTATGAAAGATGAATGCACAGAATGTCTGAAACGACTATTGTAAATTTAAGTCGGTTGAGATCTTGTGGAAAAAAGAAAAATGTTCACTAAATCACTGATTTATAGTCCAGTTTGGTTTGTTAAGACAAAAATCACACATGCACATATGTGCGTGTGCACACACACACACACACACACACACACACACCAGGGATCGCAGAGAGACATGTTTATATATACAAATTAGGTTGGTACAAACAGCACCAAAGCTGTACAATAGAAGAGAGTTTACAAGCAAGGATCTCTCTGAAAGAGTTGTGATTTTGGAAGACACCTTAGCCATTGATAAAAGGAGCTCAACACAGGAGTATGATAGGATGTGCCACAACAGCAACAATCATTCAGTTTTGCAACTGGAGAGTTACTTTTATATCCTCCTTTGTTTTATATCAGAAGAAAAAACACTGGGACCAGCAGTTGGCATAATGGCTATGTTGCTGGACTCCCATGCAATCGACAGTGGTTCAAGTCCCAGACCTGGTGGCTTAAACTCACGTCGGGCACATGTGCGTGCGTGTCCAAGATCCTAAGAGGAGAACAGAGGAGAAGAGATTACAGTGTGGCCATCCACCCTCCGGGGGAGGGGTGGTGATTTCTCGCTTTCTGTCCCTCTGTCTCTGTCTCTCTCTTTCTGGAGAGTGCAGATGCCCTACAGCAAAAAACCCCCCAAAAAAAAAAAAAAAAAAGAAGAAAAAACACATTAAAAAAGATAGTTACAATGGGATTATTCCCCCAAAACACATAGCAGATGTTGTTTAAACCTTCAAAAATATTCAATTTGTTTCTTTTTTCTTAAGAAATAAAAATAAGACTATCACTTCACATAGCTGTTTGCCAGCTACTTTATAAAAAAAAAAAAATGTTGGTCCTGATTCTTCAGTGAGATTTTCCTTTCCATTGTATCCTTTACTTTGCAACATGTTCAAACCTCAGGCATTAAGTAGAATATGTAGCAAGAGCCAGGATAAATTCCAGAGCCAGGAACAACAATGAGAACTCCAACAGCATCAGTGTCTGACACTAATTTATTAAGACGTATCAGAAACTCTTGGGGTTGAAGTATCTGCTAATTAGGCCACCAGAAACAGATTCCCAAACCTTGACAATGTTTTTCCAAACATCTGATGAAGAACTTTGATTTATGGGCTGTCCAGGTGAAACCTGAGCAGATGGTATCTTTTTATAATAATTGACACATGGGTTTGTTAAGGATTTCAATCTCCTAAAAACATGCAGCTCTGCAGAGGAAAACAAGTGGAATATGTTTAGAGTCACTTACCCTATCTTTGTCTTCAACAACATCTGCCAAGACATCATCTGGATCCAGGATTCCTCCATCTGTATATTCTAAGTGGTGAATCTTCACCCAATAGCCAGGATCCTGTGGTAGAAAAAAATAGTAAGCATCATAACTGAATCTTCTTTTTAAAAAAGGAAAATACATTTTAATTTTAAGACAGATAAATTGACTCATTAAATATATGCTCCATTGGGGTCAGCAGAGAGATGGTGGTTAAGGTGTTGAACTCCCACATAGCCAACCACAGTTCAAGTCCTGGACCTAGTGGCTTGCTTTCTCTCTCTGTCTCTGTCTCTCTCTGTCTCTGTCTCTCTCTGGTGAGTATATGTGCCCGATAGCAACTTAAAACATTAAATAAAATTAAATAAATATATTTTAAAAAATCACTTCAGTAATAATAAATTCTGAGGAGCCAAAAACAAATGTTATCTGTTTATTTGGATAAATATTTATTATTTGGATAAATATTTTTATCCTGTGTAACTTAAATCAGTGAATCAAAATACACACATCTCATGAATTTTCCTGGAAGACAAATTGTGATGCAAAATAAATTATACCAGAAACTTGAAAAGCATATTCAAAAAACTTTTTATAACATATAACTTAAGCAATGCCAAGAATACTCTGGCAGAGAAAGATCTTGAGGGGACTTTGTGGAACTGAGGCTAGAAGTCTAAACTGAGATCCCTCAGCTATAAGGAAAAAAAAAATGTGGAGATCTGTGATACAACAGCTATCACTTGAGAATCTGTAAGTAGAATGGGGTGACCACTAACCTCTTAACCTTTTTAAATCCCCATGCTGAGTGTGCACCTTCTACTCTAAGCTCTGCAATGGCATACAGAATGGGAGTTTCAGCCTTAGGGTCCATGTCCTGCAGAGTGGCAGCTGTTCCAATTGTGTTCAAAGTTGAACAAAGTGTTCACTGAATTGGAGTATAATTTAAGAGATCTCTAACTAAGATCTCTTTTTTGAGATGCTTAGTTTAAAAAACTGCTTAATCTGATACTAAATATAGAATCAAATTATCTAGCTCATTCAGTTCTTTACGTACTGCTCGTTTCAAGAAAACACATGAAAGTGAACCATTATAAGAATGGAGTAAGGACATGAACCGATGAATGAAGTAAAGAAAAACACGAATAGGATTTCGCCAGAATATCCAAACCATACTCAATTTGTTTCTGTGATTCTTAGAAAGGTCCTATAAATGGGAAACTGTTGAGCTATAAAGCATTCGGTATCCAAGAAAAGAATAGATATCAGTTCCTGTAAAGAGTTAGAGATTCTTCTAGGATAAACCTCTAAGCCATGACCATATGAATCTTTATTAGGGGTAAGAACTAACATAACCCATAGAATTCAGTTGAGATCTTATAAAAGCTGAGAGAAATTGCTGTTCATACGGCCTTCTCTTTAACTGACCTCTGATAAAAGGGCATACTATTAAATAATAATTCTGTTAAGACATCTATTTGGAAAGCTATTGAAATGTGGCCCACGTACATAGTTTTCTAGTAATCCAACTTGATAAAGTGATAGATAGGTTTACAAAAGCTAGAGAAATTCTCCTTGGCTAGGCTGTGAATATTTCAAAATTAAGTTTCGTATAGAGTAACTAAAAAACGGTTCCAAGTTAAATAAAAAGAGTTTCATTAGCTTCTAATACAAGACATATAAGTGGAAACACTAAAAATTTACAAGGATACTTTAAAAACCTAACTCTACTGCCCAGCTAGAGATCTCAAAGATATGAGCACTGAGATTATAACCAGGTAAGAAAGTACAGGACACCCATCATTTAGATTCTTAGACCAGAGATCTTGCTCAGCCCAAGGTAACCTAAGTACAACAGGCTGGATTCCAAAGAGTGAAGATACTGGACAATACAAAACACTATGTAATTGCTACTGGCTTGTATAAAACTCTCCAAGCAATCTTGGAAAACTGAATATTTTTGCTATGACCCTGCCACAAGCAACATATTTCTCCAAAGCTACCCAGGACATCTGACTGAAATCTAGAATATTATGTTTTCCCTGTAAAAACAGACTGCTTATCAAAGGAGTTCAATTTAATTAATTTCTATAAACCTCCTTTGAGTTGGTTTTTGATATATTATAGCTCTAAAGATGAAATCTATTGATTTTTGCCATGTTTATAAAAAGTGATATATTTTAACGAGTTTGCTTTTACGTGTGTGTGTGTACACACATACATTTCTACTTAAAAGCAGACTTTTATTAAGGTGTCTGCTCTTCTCCTGTGCTCAGTTTGTAAAAGCAGATGTTATCACCAAGACTGAGGTAAACAATGACCCCTAAAACTGAAGGATAAGTTAAAGTATACCTCTCTTCCTGCCTAAAGGTAGAAACTAGGGAAGAAGAAAACCACAGTTGTGAGTTAAGGTAGAGAAACTCAAAAAATAGTAGGAGATAAGATCTAATCGACAACAAAAATAGCAGATAAGTGGCAGCAAGAAGGGCTTGTTAAGTCACAGAAGCATTCCTCCCTCCCAGGTAGTAGTGGGAACTCAGATATCTCGTAGGGAAATAAGGCATAGGAGTGGAAGCTAAGATATATTTCTCTAATTTGATCTGAAACAGTATACAGCTAAACTAAATTAAACAAAAAACCATAACTATTTGTATGATTTTGGAATCATATAATTGACAAAATAGAGGGAAAATGTAAATGAAATACATGGGGCCAGAATATGAGAAGGTTGCCATTGTAACCTAGGTTCCACAGTGATAATGCTATTTATACACCCAAAAGATGACAAGACCAGACTGACAATGGATGTTCACCTACTGCTAAACAAAAACAGTGAAGCCATTTGAACGCAGTCTCAGGGTTAAGAACTTTACATATCCAAGAGAGAAAAGTCGATAAATACAGTATGTCCCAGCAGTGATTCTTTTCCCGTGGTACTTTGGTCATGGTGCTGTAGATCATCTTAAGAACATACAAACAATATCAGGAGCCTACAGTAATCATAAGAACGTACACTTCACCTCTTTTATGAATGTCGAAACTTCAACTATTAAATTACAGTCAACATTTTTTATTTCATTTACTTGGTTTTATCGTTATCGGAAATGAAGAGAGAGATGCATACATGTCTTGGTTCACACATACAACCTCTAGGAAAACTTTACTGTATTTTTCATGATCATGACACTTAGTTTACCTCCATATTGTATAAATATCTATAATATTTATAACTTAAATAATTTTGAAATTATTTCTAGTATGTGTGCTCATTTTGCAATGCAATAAGACTTAGTAACTTATACACCTAGCATCAGTAAAGTATTTACACGTAACACACAATCCATTATATTTTCTCCAGTTCCCAAAGTATCTTCTCTGGTTTCTAAATACTACATGGCTAACTGAAACCCTACTGGAATTTTAAAACAAAAGTAAACTAGTCTATATGAATAAATTAGAAAAGCCAATTAAAACAATGTATGTATTATAGAAAAAGATAACCACAGGTTATTTTTAATAGTCATATACAGAAACTGGTTCAAATAGCTGTGTTGGTATTAATACTAATAATTGTGAGAGGATGACATGAAGTAGGACCCTATTTTTTAGAAAATTTATGTTAAACTAACTGTTGGTGAACATTAATTTTCCACCTACAATCCCTAAACAAGTCAAGTGGCAAGAAAAATATT
Source organism: Tupaia belangeri chinensis (assembly GCF_000334495.1). Lineage (NCBI taxonomy): Eukaryota > Metazoa > Chordata > Mammalia > Scandentia > Tupaiidae > Tupaia > Tupaia belangeri. Next base: position 4,118,324 of record NW_006159536.1, read on the forward strand.
ACAATGCATTGGCCACCAAGTCATGGGATTATGCCAATAATTAAAAGAGAGGGAAAACTCAGAGGCTTCTAAGCAAAATGCCTTTGGTTTAAGAAAGGAGCAACAGCCTGGAATGATGGCAAGGTCTCAAAATGAGGACAGTGCTATAAAGGAAATGCCAGTGGTTACAGAGCGGCTTTATTTACTTATTGAAGGCAATTTTAATGCTGACAAATACAACTGGTTTCATAGTGGCTTCATGCTTTTACTAGCAGAATCTTGCCCACTAGGACACAAGAACAACAGTAAAATGAAAGTTAATGGAAAAATGAAATTTTGTAGAATTTAACTTCACAAATTTGGTGGCATATATCCACAAAATGAGACTGCACACTTTTCATCATAATAAATAGGACAGATACTATATTTTATTGTATTGGGTTATGGGAAAAGCCATGACATATTTTTGCCTAGAAAAATGTGGAGAAAACCCATCATGACTTTTCCGACAACCTAATAGTACCTCTAGTGCTTAGTCTATAATAAGCATTTCATATTATTTCATACGATTAACTCATTTGCCTTCAAATAGCTTCATGAAAGAGTTATCAACTTATTTTACAGATGAGGAAATAAAGGGGGGTTGGTAGGTGAATTGAATTACCCAATGTCAAACATTTAATAAAAAGCAGAGCCAAGGTTTTTTTTTTTTTTTTTTTTTACTTTTTTTAATAAAGAAAACAATTAGCATAAATAATTAAGTACAAAGCACAATTATTTAGGAATTAGGCAGAGGGTGAGGTCTATTTCTATCCCTATATAAGTTTATAGAGCCCACCGAGTCATCATTGCCCTGGGCCTCAGATACCTCATCTTAGTGACAATGAAGGCTCCATGAGTTTGGGAAACGAAGGTAGAAGAGTCGAGGACACAGGGTTGGTAACGGAAGGCTCCCAGTCTTGATATGCATCTATCCGTGCTGCACCAAGCCAGAGAAACAAGTGGGGGAAGCTTCAAAACTTAGTATTCATAATTACAGAATTAACAGTTTGGAAAACAGTAGGAAAATATCTTACTGCTAAAAGTGGAGATTGAGTTTGAGGCATCAGAACACATAAGAAAGAAAATAAGAGTAAAAGCCAATGAAAGTAAAAACATACAACAAATATATAAATCAAAGTTGGTCACATGCAAAGCTCCATGAAATTGATAAATACTTAGCAGGACTGAGTAAGGAGAAAAAAAAAATTCAGTATGAGGAACAAAAGATGCAAATAATAACATTATAGATTTTACAGATATCAAAAACAGTATATTATAAAAGCTTTAGACCTACAAAGTAAACAATTTCTGTAAAATGAACATACTCTTTGAAAACTCCAACTTATCAAAATAAATAATTTATTTATTTTCTTTTTTGGGGGAGGTGGGAGAGGTTTTTGTTACAGGGCACGTGCATTCGCCAGAAAGAGACAGAGAGACAGAAAATGAGAAATCACCCCCCAGGGGCAAGGCTATGCCGCAATCCTTTCTACTCTATTCTCCTCTCGGGATCTTGGGCACGCACACACATGTGTCCAGCGTGAGTTTAAGTCACTGGGTCCAGGAATTGAACAGGAGTTGACTACATATGAGTCCAGCGACATAGCCATTACACTAACTGCTGGTCTCTTCAAAATAAATAATAAAAACATAAAATATGGCTAATGCAATAACAACAGTCAAAGAAATTAAATATATCATTTAGAAACCTTTCCATGGAGAAAATTTCAGTCTTAGATGATTTTGCAGGTAAAATCTTCCTACTATTTGAGGAGCAAACAATGCCAATCTTTACACAAATATTTCTAGAGACTACAAACAGAAAAAATATCTAGTTAGCTCTTCTTATAGGTATAGTACAATATAATTTTCATATCAATACTTTATATGCTGATTATAAGAAAATTCTACAACATTCTCTCATGGATACATATGCAAAAACTTAAAAATTTGTAAATCAAATTCAGTGATACATATATAAAGGATAATGAACCATAACCAAATGGGATCTATTCCAGTAATGTAAGAGAAGTTTAAAATTCAAAAATGAGGGACCAGCAGTTGGTGTAATGGCTATGTCACCAGATTCCCATGTTGACCACAGTTCGAGTCCTGGACCCAGTGGCTTAAACTCACATTGGGTGCATACATGTGCCCAAGATCCTGAGAGGAGAATGGAGGAGAAGGGATTGAGGTATAGCCATCCTCCATGGAGGGTAATTTCTTGCTTTCTGTTGCTCTGTCTCTCTCTGTCTTTCTGGCGAGCACACATGCCCTATAGCATAAACCTCTCAATAAAAAAATTTCAAAAATGAACCAAGGTTACTTACCAAATTATTAGGAAAAAAATTAGATCATCATCAAAATATATTCAGAAAAATCATTTGATAATATTCTGTACCAATTCACAATTAAAAAAAAAAAGTATATTAGCAAACAAGGCAAACCAGAGAAAATCAGAGGAAGAGAGAAACATTAACTGTTTTTAATGAGGACATTTACAATAGAATAAAAAGTAAAATGCCTAGGAATAATTGTAACTAAAATGGGTAGAAACATGTATGCTAAAAAATATCTTTTTTTAAATTTAAAAAGAATGTCATGGATTAAAAGATTTGATACTAAGAAGATAGCGATTTTACCTACATGGATTGCCTAGAGTAGGGTGAGGATTGTGAAAATATGAAGCAGCTAGCATTTGTTTTTCAGATTACTTTCTTTCTTTCATGAGACAGAGACACAGGCACCCCAAACAGGGTCTTTACAGTGATCCTCCTTCATCTTCAGCCAGCCTAGATCCCAGCATGTGTGCATGCCCAGCCTGCCCAGAGAGGCCTTAGGACATAAACCTAGGACCATCCATTTGGGCTCAGCACAGGGGCACCACGGTGGTACTACTCTGTCCGGCTGACCCCTGGGGCAACCAGAATTCTAATCCACTGGTGGTAGAAGGGTACATATGTACAATCACTTTAGAAAACTAATAGTATCCAAACATAAACATTCCATAAACCTGAGCATAAATATTCCGCATAACTCTATGATTCCACTAGTAGGTGTTTATTCAACATAACCAAGTTTACAAAATTACCAACAGACATTTACTAATATTCATGGCAGGATTATTCTTAATACACAAAGTCTGGAAATTACCCAAATATTCATCACCAGTAGCATGGATAAGCCATAGCATGTCCATGAGAAGGAATATTATGTATCAACAAGAATAAAAGAATAAACAGACTACAATTTCCTGCATCACCATGGGTGACTCTCATAGCATAACACAGCATGAAAAAGCGCCAAATACAAAGTAAATAAATACAAACTGTATGATGCTGTCACAATAAACTCAAAACAGGCATAATGAGTTCACAATGTAGAAGTCAGGAAACTAGTTACATCTTGTGAAGGGAAAGACAGTGAGTGGAATGGAACGAGAAGGGGCTTCTGGGATAATGCTCTATTTCTTGGTCTGTGTGATAGCTGCACTAACTTGTGCACCTTTCTGTCTTATACTTCAAATATAGTTACATAACAATTAAAATAAAGTTTTTGCTTCTACACACGTGATCTATGTTTTCAAACTGAAATACATGATGGCTCCCTTTGCACAGGACATTTCTGTGGATAAACAAATGAAAGACTCCAAAAAGCTGATTAGAATAAAGAATCTAGTTTCTCCACTTCCTTAAATGTATAAGAATAAATCTTAAACAGATTAAGGAAGTGCTATAGTCCCAGAAGATGAGCAAGTCAGATTATCCTACCAATAAAACATGTAGCTCTCTGATTACTAATTATTCAAAATATTTAAGACCTACAGAGGCTTAGCTGATCACAGGCCTAAATGAGTCAATAGTGTGATATGTCTGCTGAAAATATTATTTCCGTCCTAAATTATGATAATAAAATTACTGTGTCCAGAACACAGCAAGTAATCATTTCATTTTTTGCTGCAGTGGTCAGATCATATTTAGAATATTTTGTCAACTTTTAAGAGATGGTCATTAACTAACTGGAAAGTACCTAGAAGATGAGATAGTAAACATAAAGGTTAAGCAGCTGGAAATAAGCCTTACCCACTTCTGTAAGGAATCAAGGAATGGCTAGATGGCAATTTTTCAAAGACTGGCTAACTAGGTTAGGACACAAAGGAAGCATTTTGATACTTCAAACATATAACTAAAGTGTGCAGGGCACTGAAGTCTCAAAATTATCATGTAACACACACATACACACACACACACCAAAAAAATTACAAAAACAAAACCAAACAAACAAAAAACCCACTTATTGTTAAAATTATCCCTGAAAATCCCTTAGAGAGACACCATATTGGAAATGAACACACCTCCTCTCAATTAAGCCAGTACTGGTTTTCTTTTAATCCAGACCTGGAGCATACTATTCACTCTCTTTTCAAGTGAGCACCAGATGAAGTATCTGAATTAGAGTAGAAACCATGTTGTACAGTAAAATTTCTTTTTTCCCCTGGAATATCCTAACTTTACCTCTTTTAAAAATTTATAAAAATTATTTTTTTATACATTCATTCACTATACATCACTACGAGAATTTACCCAACATGAATACACTTTACACCAGTCCCACTGAACATACTATACACATTATCATCAACAGATAATCATCCATTTTGTAAACATTTAAAATCATACTCATATCAGAGCCAGATTCTCTAACACGTGGGAAATGAAACAACTGAGGTAACAACAGTGTCCCATTTCATGCTGACTCCAGGATACATGCTTATTGCTCATACAAGTTAAATTAACTACATCACTCAAGTTCTTTTTCCCCACTCTTTCTTTGGCTGAGCTCTTACAGTTAAATTCGTGTAAGTTAAATGATAGATGAGATTATCCATCATATTAAAAGGCTTTCAGATACAAGGAAGATGTGGCTTGTTCCGAGCTCTTCCAGAGAAGTTATATAGACAATAGAAGAGTAAGATTAATACTCAGCATAAGAAAGATCTTTCATAAGGATCTAAGAGAGGAATGGGTCATATGATGAAACATGAATTTTCTACCTATATAAGAAGTCAAGCAAAGGCTAGTCATATCTGGAAGAGGCTATAGACTAAGAAAAAATGAGAATTGTGAGATTCCAAAGATCCTTTCCAACTAAGTATTTAGAACCTCAAGGATCCTGAAGGCTTTGCACTCATAGTTAGAGAAAATACTTAAAAGAAGAAAGTCCAATCTGTGATGATAATAATGAATTAGCATGATTGCACAAATACTGTGTATCTCCAAGCAGGAAGTCCATAATATTAACATTTTCCAATCTATCTGATTATCTAGTGTCTTGCCCTATAAACTAAAAATTTACTGGTGATTAGGGGCACTGAATTCCCACATGGCCAACAGCAGTTTGAGTCCTGGACCTGTCAGATTGCTTTCTCACTTTCCCATTCTCTCTCTTTTATTCTGTCCTTCTCTGGTCAAAGTAAAATGAATTAATAAATAAAGTAAAATAATAATTCTTTAATTTTTTTTAAGAAAAGGTCTTCCCTCACCAAAATAAAAGAATTACTCTAACAATAGGAAAAAAAAAACAAACAGAATTTGTATATTGATTTAAACATTATTTTTGAATAGGCTAATTTCTCACTCAAAAAATTGGAGATTTTCAAGCACTGACTAGCAAATTCATATGTTCAAACACTAGCAGAACACCATTGGCTCACAGATCACCTAGAGCTGTCAGGGAGAGTAAACTAGAATACACAAAGATTAAGTTATAGGTGGGGTCAGCAAGTGACATGGTGCTTAAGGTGCTGGATGGACTTTCACAAGGTCAACCACAGTTTGAGTCCCAGAACCAACAGCTAGAAACTCACACCAGGCATGTGTGTGTGCGTGCGTGCCTCAAATCCTGAGAGGAGAAATGAAAGAGAAGGGATTGTGGCACGGTCATTCCCCTGGGTGGGGAGGGGGGGTGATTTCTCACTTTTCCTCTCTATCTCTCTGTCTCTCCAGTAAGCACATGCACCCTGTTGCAAGAATCCCTCAAAAAATATTAAGTTATAGGAAATGTAGTTGTTTGCTTGTGGCATATAATTCCAAACAAAAATAATTTCAACAAAAACATAACAATTCCATAGAAATTTTTCTATTTTATCTCATAACCCAAGTTTTGATAGTCATTTGCAAGTAAGAAGAAAAGTATTTGAGCATCAAGGCTTATACTTCATTTTCTAGAAAATACGTCAACTAAATTTTCTTTTTTAATGTTTATCACCCATGTCATTTTTCATTCAGTTTTGTTTACTAACCATAATCTCAGTAGTTTTCTTTATGGAAAGGCCTTTAAAGTTTTTGTTTGTTTGTTTGTTTTTATCCTGAGATTAACCTATCCTTATTTGAGGTAAAAAGTTCAAAAATCCAGACAGTTTTAAAATAATGAGTAAATTTTAATTATTTTCTAATCTATTTGCCATATTATCATAGTATATTCTGTCTACAAAAATATGAAATTTCCTTTTCCTATAACTCTCAGAGTGAGTTAAATGCTCAATTTTAAGTGCATAAAGTATATACCTTATATAAATCTTTAGAATTAAATAAAGTATATTATTAGGACTAAAGTTACATAAGAAATCAAATATTAAGAGTCTGAAATTAACAAAAACTTGAAATGTATTTAATTCATGCATCTATTTTTTAAAAATTTCCAGTATGAAATATTTTAAAACGCTAACCACTATTAATTTAGTAATTCTGAAAAACAATGATTCAAAATAATTTTAAAGAAAACAGCTGATTTACAAAAAATACTGTTCTCCATTGTTTCTAATGAAATTTTACAGTCCAAATCTCTGGATGCCAAGGTTTTAGAAGCTTGGGTGGTCCAAAGGAATGCAAAGCCTACAGCCAAAGAATAGAAACAGTCATCTTTGTAAAGAGAACAGTAAGCTATTAAATTTTAGAATGATTTATCCATTATAAAACCCCTAATAGTAGTCTTCTACAAAATGAATGTGAAAAAGGATTAATTTAAGAATATAAATTCATACAACTCACAGTTTAGTTAATTAAATTCAAAGTTTCTTGGCTGCTACAATGCCGATATTTTTGTTTACTAACTCCAAAGAAAACCTTCTCCAGAAAATGTCTCCCAATTATGTACATATCTTTGTGGATATGAATGAAAGAGAAAGGTTTAAAGCATCCTCCAGGTAGAGGCCCTCACCTGTAGCTCTTTACTTGTACATAAAGTTTTATGGCTCCATCACTGAAGAGATTAAGACACACAAAGGAGAATTTTTACTGATATCAGAAGTGTACTGGTGGCAATATTTATAAAATAAGTTAATGCTAAGATAAACATAAGACCTTATCAACTTTGTCCAATCCTGCTGTTTATAAAACTTTTCAATATGGCTGTAATAGGATTATCTGTCTCTGATCTTCAAAAGGGTTGAGGATAATGCTGCTTTCTACCTTTACCATTGTTTCTTCAAAACAGGGTCGTTCCTCCAAAATGGTGCAGACAGATCACAGGTGTAACTAAAAGGAACACAGAAAATGTAGAAGAAACAGGAAAAGCCACACTCAAATAACCCCTGCTCTGAGTCAGTCAATCTTCCCAATCTCTCCATCTAAAATCAATTCACTGCCACTATCAAAAGGTATCAGTAATCATAAATGAATCCTTATTTTATTCAACTATTTGTTAATTATTTTTGCTTGGCCTCTTCCAACTAGAAATATAAGTCCCATGATTCAGAAACTTCATTTGCCTTCTTTACTTCCATATCCCCACCACCTAAAAGTATTTCTTTCTTTCTTTCTTTTTTTTTTTATTTTTTTTTTTGAGAGGTTTTTGCTACAGGGTACATGTACTCGCCAGAGAGACAGACAGAAAGCCAGTTCTAACCCCCCCTCCCCCAGGATGGATGGCCACGCTGCAATCCCTTCTCCTCCATTCTCCTCTCAGAATCTTGGGCATGCATGCACATGCACCCAGTGTGAGTTTAAGCTACCGGGTCTAGGACTTGAACCACAGTCAACTACATGGGAGTTCAGTGACAGCCATTACGCTAACTGCTGGTCCCAAAAGTACTTCTAATATACATTTGAATTTGTCATGAATGAAGACAAAGGAAAACAGAGCAGAGAAGAAAGGATGGGGAGGAACACCTTAAGTTATAATAAATTTATATTTATATAATTTTTCATTTACATTAAGCAAAAGTTTGAATGACATGATCTAGATCTTTTGATACAGCCAAGGACAGCATGGGCAGACATTGAGGCAACAAGTATGGATTACATTCCTGCAACAACTATGAACAAAAGAAAGGATTAAAAGCCCAGCCTTTGGAAGGAAAAAGCATTAAATTCAGACAGGCTATAATTAACAGACATCATAAATGATCAAATTAAATGATAAATGAAAAGTGATTTGGGATGGAAAATAGAGTAGTATGAAGAGAAATGGTCAATAGAGAGGAGCCTGCATTTTAAAATAAGGGGCCAGGCCAGTTTGCACAGAAATGACATCTGAGCAAAAACTTAACAAGCTAGTGGCAGAATGAAAACAGAAGTCAGGTCTCCTAACAAATGACTATGCCCTTGGGCAAGTCCTTTTGTAGTCATTTGGAAAAGAAGTCAAAGCTCAGAAAAGGAACCCTTATATGAGAGTGGGAGAAAGCATTTACTTGTCAGGTTGAATAAGCTTGGTGCAGATGTTAAAACTATTGCTACATCCTGGAAAAGAGGACCTTGTCTGACAACTAGTAAAATTTTTACTACATTCTACAAAATGAACTAAAATTCTACTAGTTTTACATCATTGTTAAGCTTACTTGAAAGTACCTTTTCTTGGGAACCAGCAGTTAGCGTAATGGCTATGTCGCTGGACTCCCACGTAGTTGACCGTGGTTCGTGTCCTGGACCCGGTGGCTTAAAACTCATGCCAGGCGCGTGTGCGTGCGTGCCCAAGATCCTGAGAGGAGAATGGAGGAGAAGGGATTGCGGTATGACCATCCCTCCGGGGGGTGATTCTTGCTTTCTGTCTCTGTCTCTCTCTGTCTGTCGTCTGTCTGGCGAGCGCACACGCCCTATAGTGAAAAATCTCTCAAAAAAGAAAGAAAGAAAGAAAGAAAGAACCTTTTCTTTTCAATGCAAGTATATACAGAAAGACAGAAGGAACCTATGTTATTTGCATCTCACGTGTTTCCCTTCCAAACTGATGTCTCACATAAAATAGATCATCTAGCCAACTTCTGAAAAGGAAATGTTCAATAGAATAAAATATGAGCTTGAATGTTGGTATGATTGGACTTAGATCCAAGTTTTACTGTTCATACAGAATAGGAACAATGTCTTCTATCATCATTGGATTATAAGAAATTAATTTCATATCTACATGTGTGCACACATACAGGGAGAGACATACACTTACAAATATTTTCTTTCTTGACATCACATTTTTAAATAAAAAAAAAACAGAGAACCATATTCAATTTGTATACTACAGTAATCCCAGGGCAGTGGACAAATCACTCTGCTCACAAAGATGTGTAATAAACAGTGGCCACTGTTGTTAGGACCCTGCAGCATTTCAGAGAATTTAAGAGGACAAAGAGACCCTCAGGGTTAGGAAAGAAAGTCAACAGGAAGTAAGCAAAAGGCTCAAAAAGATAAATATCAGAATACTAGGCAGTTTTTTCATATATCAAAACTTTAGCCAAGAGGAAATGCTCTTCCCCAGCTTTTCTCTACACCTGTGATCAAGATGTAATCTACAGTCTAACGTGCTCATGAACTGTTTTGCCTTTCCAACAAAATAAATAACAGAAACTGGGAGTAAGCATTTAAAAGTTTCTATGGCAATTTTTTATTGATATATTATCTACACACATGGTTTTGTACTCTATGAAAGTTAACTGCTATAGAGGAATAAACACAACAATCTCGTCCTCTACCACATGGAGATTGAAAAGCTCTGGATACACCACTGTCTATCTGCCCTTGACAACGTAATAGCCATAATCAGCTGACATTCATTGACATTACTTGAAAGGTGCCCACAGAAAAAGTAGGTCTCTATAGATAAAAAACAAACAAACACACAAACAAACAAAATCCTTACATGAACTCTTAGTTGCCCAGGAATAGGAAGGCTACACTCCAAAAATAACTAGTTAAAACTTTTTAGAAACCAGTCATCTGAAATCCAGCTTCTCTTGGACTTCCAACATCCTACCTACTTCATGAGAACAAATGAGAATGTAGTTGAAGATACTGAAATATTTATAGTATTGCCTAAAATTATGGTGTAATTATATCTATACCATTAAGCTATAAACAGAATGAGGAGGAAAGCCCTAAGCAGAAATGCCAATCACACAGGAGGCAAACAACAGCAGAAAACAAAGAGGATTCAAAGTTGACATTATAAAGAAGGGTGATAATGAAAATTCAAATGCAAAGGAAAAAGTTTTATGAAAACTATATCACAATAACTGTTGCATGCAGTTACATATGTATTTATATATATCATTCAACAAATATATTGATATTATACAAAACACAGATGACTACGAGTTGGTTTTTTACTTTGTACAAGAAAGTAAATTTAATCCTTGTTTAAGCTAGCACATATAGGGCCAGCCCATGACTTATTGGTTAAGGTGGCTTGGATTCTACATGGCTGACCTTGCTGTTCAAGTCTCAGATCCAGTGGTTTGAGAGAGTCCCAAGAAAAAAAGAGAGAGAGAAAGGGATTGTGGGTGACCATGCCCCATAAGGGATGTTTTCACATTTTCCGAAATTTGTCTCTCCTTCTCTCTCCAGGGAGCACATGAACCCTCTGGCAAAATTAAATAAATAATAAAAACTGCAGATACAGAAATATTTTAACTTTAAAAAAATATCAGCTAATGCATACCCATAATTATACTCATTAAGATTTTTTTCTTAATGCGTATTCTTCTCTAGAAATCATACCAAACAAAAAAATCTTTAAAAATATACCACCACATACAACCTCCATCTTCATGAAAGTAGGAGATACCTACAACTCAAAACACAAAATGAAAAACTAAAAAAGGATAGATAAAAATTAATGACTGGCTTACTTTTCTTGACCAAAAATGAAGATTTTCTGCTGAGACATCCCCTCCAGAATCATTTCTAGTGGGTAGGGCTCTACCTTCCCTCTGTTCTCTCCATTTCTCTCTGTCTCTCTGTGTCTTGCTGTGTCTCCCTGTGACTTTATTTATTTATTTATTTATTTTTAAGGTAAAGTATTCTCTGGGCTCTCAGGCCCTTCTTTTATGGTGCTAATCGCTGTCTTTCCCCATTTCCTTTAGGAAAGACACAAACCCAGGCCAGGCCATTTCTGAGAAGGATACTGAATTTCAGCTGTGAAATAGTAACTTGCTGCACGGTTTTGAATTTTTTTGCTTTTTAAAATTAAAATCTAATATTTTTATTATCTTCTTTCATTCTTTTTCATTTCATTTTTTCTACTTTTCCCTTCTCTAATTCTTTTCCTTTTTTCTTTATCTTTATTCATTGGCTGCTCAGCCTCTCTGCACTAAGTGTCTAGTCAGTTCTAAGTGAACAGGATGCAAACATCTGAATATGATTGGGGTTCGAATATTCCTCTATTCCTACTGAATCTGATGCACAAAAAGTGAAAATGGAACAGAAAAAAGATTGCAGATCACCTCCTCTGCACGCCTCTGAACACTCACATCGAACTTCAAGAATTAGGAAGAAACACATCATCCATCAGATGACTAGGAATCAACACAGGGTCACAGGAAACATAGAAAAGCAAGATAATACCTCTCCTCCAAGGGAAAAGAATAACTCCTCTTCATCCTCAGACAGTACAAAGAAACTCATGGAAATGTCTGATAAAGAATTTAGAAAACTGGGACCAGCAGTTGGTGTAATGGCTATGTTGCTGGACTCCCATGTAGTTGACAGTGGTTCGAGTCATAGACCCAGTGGTTTAAATTCACACCAAGTGCATGTGCATGTGTGCCCAAGATCCCGAGAGGAGAATGGAGGAGAAGGGATTGTGGCATGGCCACCCCCACTTGGGGGTGACTTCTTGTTTTCTGTCTCTGTCTTTCTGGTGAGCACACATGCCCTATAGCAAAAACTTCTCCAAATAAAAAAATAATAAACTACTTTCAGTAAGAAGTTCAGCTGATATTTATATATCTGTGAATATATGTCTGGCTTTAGGCCTGAAACTCTGAGTAGAATGAATATACTATAAGGTAGCACTTAGCTGATGCTATATAGTTTATTATAATCATTAAATAGGTATTTTTAACTATATTTTTTAATTTCAAGAATAAAAATTATCTGGGGACCAGTACTGGTTAAGGTACTGGACTCCCACATAGCTAACCATAGATCAAGTCCCGGAATCATGACGGATATATGTGCATGTGTGCCCAAAATTCTAAGAAGGAAGTGGAGAAGCGAGATTGTGGTGTGGCCATACCCCCAGGGGGTGATTTCTCAGTTTCCCTCTCTCTGTCTCTCTAGCCAGTGCACATGCCCTGTGGCAAAAACCTGAAAAGAAATAAGAAAGAAGAAAAAGAAAGAAAGAAAAACCACACTGGGTGTGTGTGCACACATGCCCCAAATCTCTGAGAGGAGAATGGAGAAGGGACCCCATTGTGGCCATCCTCCTGGGGGGTAATTTCTCTCCCTCTCTGGCAAGTGCATGTGCCATATGGCAAAAATCTTAAAAATGAGAAAAGTCTGAAAAAAAATTAAGGATGAAACTCCTATGTAGTGGCTCTCCCCACCCCTACCTCACTGTCAAGAGGCAAGAAATGTACTCTCTAAAGAAACTAATCTAGAACAAGGTTCCAGACATCAGGTATAGAGAAATGTGGATTATTAAAAGCTACAGATTAAAAAGAGGGGTCTGCAAAAAGAATGCTACACACACCACCTTTGCTACTCTTCCAAAATAAGAAAACTAGAAGACAGGTCTATGACCAACCTCCTCCGGCCATTGCTCCCAGGCAATTAGATGAATGTGCTCCACCAAAATGAGGAATGCAGGAAAGAAGATCCAACAGAAGAGATGGAAAGGAAATACTTAGACAAATAATGACAGTGATTGGGGCTTAGGGAACAATCACCTATGATTGGATAGGACAGTGAAGTGCTCAAGGAACAGCATTACCAAGAAAAAAAAATGAATTATTAAATAAATTTTTATGATGACTTTAATCCTATGGAAAATTGTAGTGCAAATCATTTTATACAACCATTTAGAGTGAAAAGAAAGCATGAGATTTAAATAAGCCTAAGAATACAAATTAAATTCATGTTCAGGAACCAAAAATTCGCACCTGATAAGAAACAACAAATAATTATTGGCTCATGAGTGAGTGATATCTGCATGGTACATAAATGTAAAAAACAATGAATACAAATCTAAAGAATTCCAACAATATTTTTGAGAGACAAGGGGAAGAATAAAGAATTTATAGGAGAGCTAACATTTTCAACAATCTTAATAGGTTAAAAACATAATATCTAAAATGATGAATCAAGAGACAGCAGAAAATTCATTTTTTAAATAAATCACACTATCCTTTAATTAATAAATTATTTAGAATTATGGAGGCAAACACACAAAAATAAAGACAACTAACATATTTAGAGTGTTTAGAGTGTTTCTTGGAAACAGTATGGGCAAGAGGATTTCAATTAATCTTGGTTCTGTTATGGGCCTTTTGTTATTTAACTCTAAACTAGGAATTGGCAAACTACTGGCAGAGTGAGTGGGTAAGGGTGGAGGGCAATCCTTTCTATCACTGTTTTCATAACTAAATATTTGGTGCAACATAGCCAAGGTCACCTGTACAAGTGTGGTGTAGGACTGTGTGTGCACCAAACAGCACAGACCATAGCTATGACAAGAGATCATGTGATTTGCAAAGGCTGAAATACTATCTGCGCTTTTACAAAAAAAGTTTTGCAGCCCTGGGATAAACCTCTGATAAAACACTACTTTTATGTTACAAAGTTACATGGTATGGTACACAGGGATGACACAGAGGAAACTCTTTTAGACATTTGTTTTAGTCTTTTTAAATGTTAACAGCTTCTCTAATAAGCATTTCTGACCATTTCAATTTTCCAACCTCGAAAATCATCTTTTGAAATTTTTGAAGTCGTTGATGGGCACTTAGTCTGTTTAGAGTTCCCTAACTTTCCAAACATAGCTTCTTTCTCCTAATATATTAATAGTTAATTATCTTTATTTCTTTTATTGGTTACATTTATCTTAATAAATAACTTAAATTTCTATCTTTTATTCTAACACCCCTGAGAATAAAAGAGGATAGCAAGTCTCACTCTTCTCTCTTCTGCCCTGTCGCTTCTCATTTCTGGCAGCTCCACCTTTACTCAAAGTTGGAAACTTCTACATTATTTTCTGAAGTGATAAACATACTTTATACACTAATTATACACTAATTCCAAAATTTGAAAACCAATCGACAATATTGACTTTTGTTGCAACCAAGGAGATAGCATTTCCTGGCAAACCAAACAGGAACTAACTATTCATCATTCCAAACAGTGCTGTTATAATCCCTAGGTCACTCAAACAAGAATGTTCAAATATTCTCCTTTTTACCCTCTGTTCTAAATTCTGTTGGGTTATTTTTGATATGTGAGCAGTTAGAGCTGACCTCAGTATCAAAAATATATGATAAACTGAAGCCAACTCCATGACAGTGGTAATACTCTGCTTAAGGAGAGTTAGATTCCATGTGGCAACCGTGGTTCAAATTCAGGCCTAGTAAGCCTGAAACATATCTGCAAAGCATGCAAGTGCTCATGATCCTCAGGATAGTGAACTAAAGAAAGGGGTTGGCAGCAAGACCAGACCCTGTGGAAGATGCTCATCTCTCTCATTTTTATTCATGCATATCCTCATGAATAAAGAAAAAATGTTAAAAATGTTAAAACAAAGTATATAATAAATTATCCATACACACACACACACACACACATAAAAGTGGATATAATCACATTTAATAGCAAAATGATGACTAGTTTTGTACAGGTAAGAAATACTAGTCTTTAGCAGAGTGAGCATAGTTGCCTTAATCATATAAAGTAAAAATAAGCTAATTTTTTTTTCTTTTCTTTATCTCAAGTTCTTTTATACATTTAATCACATTATTTAGCTTGCAAAGTAAATATTCCAACATGCGTGCATTTCTCCCCAGTCCAGTTGATAATACTATAGTTATCTTCAGCAGATAATACCCCATTTCTTTGTCCCATTAATGCTATGCCTCTCTATTTTTCTCCTTAATATGCTTCCTCAGTCTCTGTTCCTTCACCCACCCTCTTCCCACCCTATATCTGGTATTCACAACCATTTACTGTGATTCTATATGCTTTAGTCATTCATTTTCAGTCATAGAGTGTGGACATTCAGTTTATTTTAAGTGGAGACATACAATGTCTCCTTCATAGTCTGGTTTGCTCCACTCAGCAGTAATTCTTCCATATCCATCCACTTCCTATCAAAAGCCAGGGTCTTGTTGTTTTTATGGATGAATAGTATTCCATAGAGTATATATGCCACAGTTTTTCAATCCATTCATCTGTTCATGGGCATTTGGGTTGGTTCCCTATCTTAGCTATTGCGAATAATGCTGCAATAAACATCAATTTGCAAGCACTTTTCTGATTAAGAATTCTTCTGGGGACCAGCAGGAGGCATGGTGTTTAAGACGCTGGACACCCCCACATGGCCCACCATAGTTCGAGTCTCAGACCCGGTGGCTTGCTTTCTCACTTCCCTTCTTTCTCTCTCTCTCTCTCTCTCTCTCTCTCTCTGCCAAATTAAAAATAAATATATAAAATTTAATAAATAATTATTTTAAAAATAAAAAAGAAGATAAATTCCTTAAAAAAATAAATAAAACAGAGTTCTTCTGTCCTTTGGGTAGATAACCAAGGAGTGGAATTGTTGGATCATATGGAAATTCTATTTGTACTTTTTTTTTTTTTTGGAGAAGTTTTCGCTATAAGGCGTGTGCGCTCGCCAGACAGAGAGAAAGAGAGAGACAGAGAGATAGAAAGGGAGAAATCATGCCCTGGGGGGATTGCCACGCCGCAATCCCTTCTCCTCCATTCTCCTCTCGGGATCTTGGGCACGCACGCACACGCTCCTGGCGTGAGTTTTAAGCCACCGGGTCTGGGATGCGAACCACGGTCGACTACATGGGAGTCCAGCAACATAGCCATTACGCTAACTGCTGGTTCCCTCTATTTGTAAATTTTTGAGAAATCTCTAAATTGTTCTCATTCTTCCATCTTTTAATAGGGTTGATCATCTTTGGGACAGCTGCTTGAGTTCCTTGTGTATTCGGGTTATCAGCCTCTTATCTGATGCATAGTTTACAAAAATATTTTCCCATTCTGAGGGCTGTTGATTCACACTAATTACTGTGTCTTTTGCCATGCAGAAACTTCTTAGTCTGATGTAATCTCACTTGTCTATTTTGGGGATTATTGACAGTGCTCTGGGGGTCTTATTTAGGAAGTCTTTGCCTATCACAATATCTCCTGATTTTTATACAGAAATTACAAATGCTTGGTATCCAGAAACAGAGAGGTGAGACATTCATGTAGCCAGATAGCAATAAAGTTTCTACTAGTTTCCCATTTCTCTTGTAAATTACCTACACAATTAGTGGCTTAAAACAACACAAAGTGGGGCCAGTAGATGGCATAGCACTTATGTTGTTGGACTCTCACATGGTCAGCCATGTTTCAGTCCTGGAGCTGGTGGATTGAAATTCACACCAGGTATGTTTGTGTGTGTGCCAAAGATTCTGGGAAGGGAATGGAGGAGAAGGTGATTTTTTTACTTTCCCTCTTACTGTCTCTGTCTCTCTCTGGCAAGTACACATGTCCTAAGACAAAAATATCTAAAACAACAATAATAACGTTATTATCTTATAATTCCATAGATCAGAATTTTGGTATACGTTTCATTTGGTTAAAATCAAGGTGTCCAGGGAGCTGAACTCCTTTTTGGAGCCTCTAGGGGAGAATTCGCTCCTCTGCAGTTTGCAATTTTCACAGGCTATCACAGTCTTTGGCTCAGGACTCCTCCCATCTTAAAAACCAGCAATGGTCAATGTGACCTCTTTTACTTCCTTCCTTCCACATAGAGGAAACTTTATGATGACCCTGAGTCCACCAGTCATCAGGATGCTCTCTCTACATTAGTTAGCATCAACTGATTAGCAAGCTTAATCTCATGTTACCTTAATTTTCATTTACCATGTAACATAACATAGGCTCTCAGGGCTAGGAAGTAGACCTCTTTGACCTTGGAAGTCATTATTTGGCATACAATATATTGTACTGGTCCTTGGGAATGGTAGACATTATTTGGCCTACAATATATTGTACTGGTCCTTGGGAATGGTGGTTAACGTGGCTGGATCCTTCATGGCTGACTACACGGTTTGAGTCTCAGACTTATTAGCTTGTAAAACATACCAGGTACATATGTGTGTACACCCAAAATCCTAGAAGGATAGAGGAATGAAGAAGAAATTGAACCATGACCATCTCCCATGGGCAGTGCTTTTTCACTTTCCCTTTCTCTCTGTCACTTTCCACCAAGCACACGTGCACTCCGGTGAATTAAAAATAAATATAAATATAGGTAAATAAAGCATATTGTTTTATTTTATAAAAGGTATCTTGACTGGACTTGTAATTCCAAATTCAAAACAATAAGAAGTCTTATCTCAAAGATGCATATGGAATAAAAAGGGCTATAAATTAGGCTGATGATATAAACAAAAAATATATCTTCAAGAATTTTCAGTGTTAATTTGGAAGCCCAACATTCATGAAATGTTGGCACACATTCAACTTTTTGGTTTATTTGCCAGAGAATGCAAGCAATAAAAAATGCATTCATTTTAAACAGTCTAAGAAACAACAGAGATATAAAATAAACATAGAAAATTCAGAATTGAAATGGAATGTAAAATAATTGGGTCAATAAGAACTCAAAGTAAACCAAAGCATTATTTGAATAATAAATTCTCATCTAAACCACAGAGGAACTAACCAATCAGAACAAATACCAGGTAGGCAAGGCCAATCATGAGTCCCCAGCCAGCTGCATCGCCCTGGCCATTTGATCTTCAGAGCCATGCTCACCAACAGAAAAGTATTTCCAACCAAACTATCTCCCTGTTATTCTGCTTATATAGTTTTTTCAGATAGGAGATATGATTAGGTGGCCTCCATACCTAATAAGGTTTTATGGACTTGAGAGAAGATTTTTATTTATGTATACCTCCTTCCACAATGGACACAGAGGTTTATCATCAAAAAATCTCTTGGTTAATGTTTTCCATTCAGGAATAACCAAACTTCTAAGTCTGTTTGTATATACCTACCTTGTTAAAATTTGCTTTTTCTTATTTGTCTCTGAAAACTTTTTAAGTCTTTCACATGCTATAAGGCAGAATCTGAGAATTTATATGACTTGTTAAAAATACACTGATTTAAACCACACTCGAATTTATAGCCATTACATAACATTACTCTAAAGCACAGTAGAGACAGAAAGTCTCTAAGAAAGCATTGCCATTTTCACTGCTTGTTACTTCCCATTGGGAGCAAGCTCACACACACACACACACACACACACACACACACACACACACACACACATATTTTAGCCCTCCAAATGATGAAGGAAAAGGGAAGATGGAAAAAGTGAGTTTAGTTTATGCACGTATTGATTTGGCAATGCCCCCAGTGATCCAGGTAAGGATGTCTAAAGGACAACTAAAGATGTGAGAACAGAAATCAGAAGAGTGGTCAGACCTAGGACATGTGAGGGACTTTGAATTATTTGTGAGAAAATGGACTTAAAATATGAGTTTATTTGGGTGCAAAAAATTCTTCAAAATCCATGCCTAGATTTTTAACTTTTTTTTTTTTTTTTTTGTCAGAGGGCATGCATGCTCACTAGAAAGAGAGGGAACGTGAGAAAGTGCCCCCAATGGGAGATGGTCCTGCTGTAATCCCTTTCCTACATTGCTTCCCTGTTGAGATTTTGGGCACACATATACATACCTGGCATGTTTCTATTGATCAGCATCTGCCCAGCCTATAGGTACAAATCCCTCAAAATTCACCTAGCCTTAGATACTTTTCCATATCTATGTTTTCTCCCCATTAAACTGGTCCATGCCTAGGGCTTTAACCTCTACATAAAAAGTGCATGGCTTTCAAACACATTTCTGCTCTGATTACTGAGCTCCAATATGACATGACAACATAGATGCCTAAAACTGAGAGTATGACATTCTATACCCTAGGTATTTTTTTCCTCAGCAAATAGCAATACTTTTTAGTTATGTGAGCCAAAAACCTAGGATTCATCTCTATCCTTCCTTCCTTAGCCTTATATGATAGCCATCCACAAAGTCTATCAACTCTGTCATCTCAATCTACCTCAAATATGTCCACGTTTCTTCACTTCTACATAACTATTCCCCAGAGCAATAACTACCTATACTCTCTACATCTGCTCACTTGTATCCAAATAGTCCACGTACCCTTCCTACAGTCATATGCTTGGAGTCCTACTACTGTTTCAATCCAAAAATCCATTCTCCTTTGCCTGAAATAACTTCTCTTTTTATCTTTTTTTTATTATTATCTATCATCTGTCTAGATCCTCCTCCTCACAATTCAGATACCTCCTCCTCACATATAAACCCTTTCTTAATTGTCCAATCTGAATTAAAGTCTTTTTCTGCCATGTCCCCATATTACATGCTTTGATTGTGTCATTTAATTCTAACTTTATGATTCACTGTTTATATGTTTCTTTCTCAGGTGTAAGAGCAAAATCTTCATTATTTTTATGTACTCCCCCAACTCCTCAACCTGAAAGCCTAATCCAACAGTAGGAGGAATCCTTTAAAAGTTTATAGAAAGTATGTATTATATGAAAAAAAAGTAAAACGACTCTGCTTGGATTTCAAAACTTTCTTGAGGAGCCATATTTTAGTTATTTAGTTTCATTTTTCCAGGACATTTCTGAAGTATCATTAGATGATATAAAGACAATTTGAGCTCAATAAGCAGTAAAGTCCATTACTGGTAATTTCCACATGGAAAATAGTATCATATTTACACATAAGAAAAAGTGTTAGGACCAAAGTAAGTTCAAGAAAGAGAAACTGTCCCGGGAGGTACCTTTTCATTGGTGTGCAGTTCCTGGACATCTTTGAGTTCTATGCAAGGACCAAGTCACAGTCACAAAGTCTTTAAAGTACAAAATGTTACACAGACTGTCTAGGATGTTCCCCTACCACCCCTGAAGCCCTCAGGAACTTGGTAAGAACTCTATTAGTCTGTGCCAGTGCTAAACTTCATTTACTTACCCATCATTTCTACTTCCTCGTGACACAGCTTTCTTGAATACACACAAAATTTACCAGCTAAAGATCGTAGCCTATTTCATCTAAAAGGACCTTTCACGTAATTACTTCATTTTTCAGATAAGAAAACTGAGGCCCAGAGTAGACATTTTCCCTGAGGTATGCAATTGACCAGTGACAGGTGAGATCATAGCACTCATGTTTTCCTGAGTTTTAGTCTACTGAGTTGGTACTCAATGATCTGTGTAAATGGAAGGCATGGGTAATTGAGATGGTTGAAATTTTTCACCCACTGGTTGAGGAATATGGCTCACTCCCTCTAAATTCAGGGAATCTACCATTGGGTGTGGAGCCCTGAACCAGATGGCCCAGAGAGCCATGCTAGGAAGAGTATCCTGTTCCTCTAGAAGAGCATTTGTAGCCTTTTAACAGAAGCCAAACAGCTGGTGGGTGGGGCCTTCCCAGGCAGGGACCCCACCTTTTATACAATCAAAGGCACTCTCCAACACCTTTTACAACAATAAATACATATACTTATATTGAGTCATTTTTAAAAACCCTAAAGGGAGACATTTTATACTCTCTAAAGAATGTTAAAAACCTGGATTAAAGAACAAAGTAAAAAAAAAAAAAATCATGAAAATCACAGCCACAAAGATGATTAACACTGCAGGATTCTGAGAGTCACTCCCCAAAATTCTTAACATTCCGAAATCAGTACAAATATTTTCCCTGCAGTCTTCTTCATGAGAGCAGGGGATTTGCTAAAACTGAATCTAGAAAATACTTCCATCGAATATTTACATATGCCAAGGTTCCTATTAAGTGCAAGGCTTTTAAACTAATGCCCAATAAACACAGTGAAGAATGAGATGAAATAAAGGGGGAGAGCTAGAAATACTGATTATTCTCAGATTGCCTCATTCTACCCCATCCTGCATGGATTCACTAACGAGCACAGAAGACAAACTGTGATGACTCCTGCTCTCTGACATTCACATATCTTGCAGAAAACTATTATCAGGAAATATAGCCAAAGGAATAAGCCCTGCTAATGAGTCCAAATTCTCAAATGTTATTTGCCTATGAGTTGTTCAAAATTACCAGAGCCGACTATGCACATAATAAAAGTTCCTTAAAACTCAGAATCAATTTTTTAAGTATGGAAATAAAAATACCCTTTCATAATAAGTAGTTTTATACAATGCATTACTTTTCACTATCATGTCAAGCAAGAAATATGACATTCGATACATTAGACCAATGGTTAAAAAAAGTCTAACATTCAGGGAGAGTGGCAAGTATTGAGTTATGCCCCAACTGGCAAGAATTTTGTTTGCTTTATGTCATTTGCAGACCACAACGTCTACAGGTCATTTGGTATGTGCAAACACAATAGAGACTCCTAGATGAAAAGAATATAGGCATTTCTCCATTACTTAAAAAAAGTCTGGTCTCTGAGAATAAGCGATTAAAGTTTAACTTTACATTAAATTTTATCATCCCAGAAAGTTTCTACCTTGTCATCTACTTTTCAGATTTGAGTTAAGAATGGATATTCTCAGAATAAAACGTATCCTTTGGCAAGATTACTTGATGGATAAGTTGGCTATTAGACAGTAATGGGGTTAGAATACATCCAAAACACAATATTAGCCTCAGTTCATGAATCAAATAAAAATCCCATCCAATTAGGGTCTTACTCTTTGAACAACATGAGTTTATTTGCTGTCATGTTTGGATAGTGAAAAAAGATTTCTTGCATTTGGTTTCTCATCTGCTGTTCATTACTTGTATACTTTAAAAAATGTGTTTTACAACTTTAGCTAAACCACACATGCCAAAAACCACTTTTCTAAATCGCAAAAGCACAATTTCAAACTAGAGTAATGAAATTGTATATGACAGCTAAAATCAAAACTCGTAAATGCCTAATTACCAAATTCACAATTACTATGATTTAAAAAAAATTGTTGCTATTTATTATATGCAATACAGTATGGTAGTTGTTTTCTATATAATATGATTAATCTTCATGACAATGTTTACAGGTAAACATTAAGAATCTTGTACAGATGAGGAAAATAAGATTCAACAAGGAAGTGTCGTCCACAGAAAGTCAACGAGGTGGTAAGAAGGGATGACATCTGGATGTTGCAAGCTCAGATTCAACATTTCAAATGCTTTACACTCAAGCCTTCAATATCCTCTTTATATTTTAAAATCAAAACCAATTAATAATTGAAATAATTTCCTTCATTTGGTAAAATTATTAAAACAGATAATGAGTTTCATGTCCAGAAGTCTTTGAGCTTAACACTCTTATTTCACACTATGAATTTAAGTTCATCAAATACCTTGAAGCACCAACACTGCAAACAAGGGACAAGAATGAAATCTTCTCAACACAAAAGAATCAGTAGACGGACGTGTCAAGGTAGAGCTCTTTGGGGAACCACAGCAAGCTGAATACAACTCATACCAGAATAGCAAGACGGATAGAAATGGGCAAGAAGGGATGTGCAAACCAGCTATGGCTCCGCAATTGGGACCAGCCTGGGGAAAGTTGTATCCGAGGTTTCAGCATAGGTTGAGCCCATGCTGACCTAGTCATGGTGGCAAATGGGATAAGGAGTTACCAACATGTGGCATATACAATATCTGCCTGTTCAGAGTTGGCTTTTGTTTTTACAGAGGAATAGCACAGCCCCATTTTTTTCATGGAATACATGCTGTTATGATGGTAAAACCAATCATGCAAACTAGGGATTTAGAACATATGTGAGAAAGCAGCAGTTCTTCAAATTGATCCATAGACTCTTGGCAGTCCAGGTGACCTTCTCAGGTGGTCAAAAGTACTCCCTTGATAATTCTACAATGTCAAATGCCTTATATATTATGTTGTCATTCGACTTAGGTGGGTAAAACTGCTAGTGCCTTAGCATAAATACTGGCAGAGATATCAAACTGCATGAATAATCATTTTACTTTTCACCACTACCCATTTCCTGTTCAAATAAAAACAAAAAACTGAGCAGTTTTATGCAAGAAGGCCTTTAATGAGTGGTAAGATAATAAATTTCATTAAATCTTGATTTTCTATATCTTAAGTTTGTATATTACAAAATAGGAAGTATATATAAAGAACTTCTAACATCTGATGGTTCTTCAGAGGAAAGAACTTGTGCAATTACACTGCAAGCTAAACTGAAGTTTTCATGGGACTTCATTTTTTTCTTTTTTGTAATATGTTTTATTTTTATTTCTTTTATACATTCAATCACTATACATCATTTAGCTTCTGAATTCTCCCAGCATGAATACACTTCACACCAGTTCAGTTGAAGATACTATACATGTTATTGTCAACAGGTAATAATTCATTTCTGTGTCCCATAAATGTCTTGCCTGTCCATTTTTCTCATTACTATGTTTCCTCACACTCTCCCCCTTCTCCCACCCCCTTCCTACACTGTATCCAGTATTTGTAACTATTTTCCATGCTTGTATATCCTCTAATTTTTCAGTTTCCACCATAGAGTGTGGACAGTCAGGGACTTCATTTTTTCTTGAGCAAATGCCTGACAAACTATGGTTTTCCAGACCTTGGAATTTGGCAGATATTTTCTTAAAAATAAAGCAAGTCAGCTACTTTAAGGAAAACAACTGGTAATATTTGTTGTCAATGACAAAAGTTCAGCTTTATAATGAAAATCGGAATTTTGGAGAGCTTGTATTTGCTACCTGAGCTTGACAATTTCCCAATATTTAAAGACCTTTCTGATAAGATCAGTGGCATTTAAAAAAATTATTATTTTTTTATGTTTTCGCCTTAGGGTGCATGTGCTCACCAGATAAAGAAAGAAATAGAGACAGTGAGAGGGAAAGTTAAAAGTCATGCCCCAGGGGGGATGGCCAATCTGCAATCCCTTCTCCTCCCAGGATCTTGGGCAGACATGCACCTGGTGTGAATTTCAAGCCACCAGGTCTGGGACTCCAACCAGTCAGCCTTGTGGCAGTCCAGCAGTTTAATGGCTTCACCATCTGCTGGCCCCAAGATCAGTGGCACTTTTAATGAATGTGATTCTGATATCACACATTAAAATATGTCACTATCTGAAAAATCTGTACAACTTACTCTACCAATATGTTCCAAGGGCCAAACGTATGATGCTATGCACGTAAAAAGATCCATTTAAAATACAAGACAGGCCAATGTATTAATGTTTTAACTTAACAGAAAACAAACAAAAAAACAAAAAAACAAACAAAAAAAATTTAGATAAATATTCAGTTTCCCCTTTGCAAGACACCCTTAAAGACACTACCATTTGTCAAGTTTTTGTAGTGTTAGAGAATATCCATGATGATCTGAAAAGGCAATTGAGACAATTGAGGTGTGAGAAAATCTCTCTCTCTCTCTCTCTCTCTCTCTCTCTATATATATATATATATATATATATATACTCAACACATCAACCAAAATAGCATACCATGGGATCAGCTCAGCAGATGGTGTAATGGTTGCATTGCTGGACTCTCATATGGCTATTCACAGTCTGAGTCCTAGACTCGGTGGCTTGAAACTCACGCCAGGTGTATGTGCACGCATGCCCAAGATCCTGAGAGGAGACTGGAGAGGAAGGGAATACAGTATGGCCATCTCCCCTGGGGGATGATTTCTCACTTTCTATCTCTCTGGCAAGCACATGCACCCTATAGCAAAAATCTCTAGCTAGCTACTAAGCTAGAATATCATAACAGACTGAGTGCAAAAAGAGATGGGAATCTAGCTGTCTTTCACTTACTCAGATATTACAGAAATCTATAAAAATGTTAATCTTTACACAAGTTTTTTTAAAGTTATTTTCATAAATATGTTATTTGTCAACATATAATGCTTTCTTTAAATAAATTTAAAAATATCTTCGATGTCTTAGTTTTAATGTCTAACCCAAAATACTGACAAATATAAATCACATAAATTTAAGCTCATTGGGGCCTACGAGGCTTTAAGAAAGCAAAGAAATCCTAAGAACAAGAGTCTGAAGACCCCTGCAGCCGAGAACTACATTGCGAATGGAGATGAGGAAACAGTGCCTGGTTACCATGACTCATTCTGCCTCTGTTCATGAAGTATTCAGTTTGATATTGAATGTCTTGTTTAGGGCCACATGGTGGCAGGGTGGTTAATTACTAATTGTGAGGGCAGCTGGATTCCAAAAGGCTGACTGCACAGTTCAAGTCCCAGATCTGGGAACCTGAGAAACACAATGAGCGCATGTGCATGTGTGCCCCAAACCCCAAAAAGAGGGATGGAAAGATGGAAGAGAAGAGATTTCAGCATGACCATTAGTCATGGGAATGCTTTCTCTCTTTCATTCTCTCTCTCTCTCGAGGGAATGCAGGCACCCTTTAGCAAATAATAAAAACATAATAAAATACAATGAAAGTCTTGTTTAGAGATCTTAAAAGGGAAAGTAAATTGCAGCTGAAGTTCACTGTTGTAGGCTGGGGGGACTCTGAGGCTTTCAATAGCAGCAATTTCTTGACACTCTTCTGAGATATTCTTGTTCACTGGGTAGGAAAGGAAAGAAAGGAGAATGGAAAAATCAACAGCACATGGATTATGACGGGTTGAAAAGTTACACACTCTCATCTGACGTGAATCAATCACGTCACTTGGTCATCTTTCTGGGAACATCCTTTTGTGGATGAAATGAGGAAGAAGAAGATTATTACCAGTTCTTAAAACACTATTTCACCAAAAAGATAACTGAAAAGAAACTGAGTGCTTGAAGAATGTCCTTGGCAACAACAGTTCTTAGTGGGATGAATAAAGCTAACTCTGACCCTGATTTTAAAGGAGTCCTGGGAACCAGCAGTTAGCGTAATGGCTATGTCGCTGGACTCCCACGTAGTTGACCGTGGTTTGTGTCCCGGACCCGGTGACTTAAAACTCACGCGGGGCACGTGTGGGTGTGTGTCCAAGATCCCGAGAGGAGAATGGAGGAGAAGGGATTGCGGCGTGACCATCCCCCTGGAGGGTGATTTCTCGCTTTCTGTCTCTCTCTGTCTGTCTGGCGAGTGCACGCGCCCTATAGCAAAAACCTCTCCAAAAAAAGAAAGGAGTCCTGACCTGGACGAACAGCAGGGAAATTAGCTGGCAGTACTTCCTGGACAAAGTATCAATACTCAACCATGCCTCCAAATAAGTATCCTGGCACCAGAAAGGAAATAATTAGGGCTTAAATTCACCTTGAGAATTAATAACTTTATTTTTGGCATAACTCACAAAAAGCCATTGCATGTTCTATAAACCCACTCATTAATACCTTAAAATTAAAACTATAGAGAGATAAGATCTACTGGCTTTACATTGCACCTTCCTTTAGGGATTACGAAGCATCATAATCATTGCTATTAATAGTAGCAATTAATGAGTTAGGTTCCTAAAAGGAAAGGCAGGGCAAAAATAATAATAATTTCATAGAAAGGGAGAAATCACTAAACAAGAAAAGAAGTATCTTGTTTAAAAGATCAAAATTTAGTACAGTGTCTCTTTGGAAATACACTTCTGTAACCTTTCAAAGTCTAGATCAGTGCTTAAATAGAAGTAGGCTTCATCCACTAATGATTCATTACACATTCTCTGAACATCTTCTAGAGACAGTATTGACATAACAGTAAACTAACATCTTTTTAAATATAATACATTAATATGTCATGTATTCTCATAGTACATGCCCTGCCCCAGAGCTCAGCCAATTCCCTGGCAATTTATAGTAGGTACTCAATAAATAACTTCATTTGTTTTGAATGTTTAATGGCTAGGACTAGAGTGAGCAGGACATTTCTCTTTAGGGGACTTGGAAGTATCTGTCCATTGCTTTTATTTAAAAAAAAAATGTGAAGAGCAGTTGAAAGGAGATGGTTAATTGCAATAATAAACATGGTTGAAATGGAAACTATTGATTGATGGAGAAAATCTTCAGATCAGCAGACACAACATAGCAAATGGAGATTTATAATTCAGAAGGTCCACTGCTCAATAAATATCCGTTGAATGACTTCAACAGATGAAAATAAAGGACATTACCTAGAGACTTCACTGAGAGCTATCAGTAAGCATTTCACACCTCTCTTCCTCTTCATGGACCTTAAAGTTGAGGTGAATTATCTGTAGGGGCATTTTCATATAGAACCATGTTGCTCTGAATCCACTATATGGACAGAATATAGGGTTAGGTCAAAGTCTTTCAATCTTAAAAAAGAGAATAGCATTAATGCTGGAATTTTATTAAACAGTAATTATTGCCAATTTATGGGTTTTTGTTGTTGTTGTTGTTGTTGGAGAGGTTTTTTTTTGTTTTTTGTGTTTTGTTTTTTTGCTATAGGGTGTGTGCACTCGCCAGAAAGAGAGAAACAGAGAGACAGCAGAGAGACCAAAAGTGAGAAGTCACCCCCCCAGGGGGGATGGCCATGGCGCAATCCCTTCTCCATTCTCCTCTCGGGATCTTGGGCACACACACACATGCGCCCAGCATGAGTTTAAGCCACCGGGTCCGAGATTCGAACCACAGTCGACTACATGGGAGTTCAGCATCATAGCCATTAAGCTCACTGCTGGTCCCTCCAATTTATGTTTAACAGGAAAAGAAATTTTGCCTTGGAACTAGGTAGTCATACAATAACCTTTTTTTTTTTTTTGTAAACAGTATCCATTCTTTAAAAAGACATTAACATTGTTTCATTGCTGCTATTAAATAGTACACAAAGTACTTATGGTTTAACATAAACTCTGATGCCACCATCCACACATAGGGAAACCTAGATCAGGATGCAGACTATACCCAGATCCACAGAAATGTTTTGTTGAAGCTGTACCCATTTTTTTATTTGCCAGAGACAGAGCCAGGGAGAAAATACTCCCCAGTAGAGTTTGGTCATGCCACAATCCCTTCTCCTTCAACTCTCCATCCTAAAGGGACATTGGGTACATGTTCAAATGTCCTTTGTGCTTCTCAAGCCTCTGGGGCCAGGATTAAAACCACAGTGGGCCATGGTGGGGGTGGGAGGTGGGATCTAGCTCCCTCAACCAGCAGGCTACAGGGCTGGCCTGAGTTGTACCATATTTTAAAGGTGTTCCCACCTGTTGCACAGAATCAGCTTTCCAGCTACTTTTACAAAAAGATGATTTCATAATATAAAGTGGGCCTACATTCCACTGTGACACTAATCAACTGGATCTAACCCACCATCTTACACACACAAACACGCGTGCGCCCTCCAGTTCACCAGTGTCTACTATCTCTATTGCTTTTATATAGCCCACCTCATTTGGTTGATTTTTTGGATCAATTCCATTGGTGACTGAGTTAGAAACCTCTAGCCCGGCCTGCTGTTTCATACCAGAATATCACAGGGAATCCCGCTCAGTGGTATTAGCTACATAAAGTGCAGGTTGAGAATGCAGAAAGAACTTCCCTGAGAGTAGCTTAAGGAGTCAAATCTGAATGTAATGGAAAATAAGACGATTGTTCAATTGTGTCAGATTTACTAAGATTCTTCCAACTAAGTGATAGAAAGCTAAAATCTCTGCCTATTGATTACTTCTTAGGTCAAGAGCATTTGATAACACTCAATAAAGCAGTAACGTGTCTAAGAATGCAAATGGAGGAGTTAGCATTTTCTGAGATCAGCATATCTAGACTGCTGTTATGGCTAAGGAATGCTAAAACACCTGGAAAAATGTGATAGCTGGCCTGGCTGCTTAAGCTCTCAAGGTCGAAGGCATTTGCTGTACATACCCCCAAACAAATGGAACTGAGAGAGTGCATTTTAGTATCTATAAGCTTTTACATGTCTGAAAGATCATGGGGATCACTTGATTATTTCTCTGCAGAGGTTATTAGAAAAGGACAAAGTACTCATAGACATATTGGTAATAGCAGATAGCACTGTAGAAATAAAATTTGGGATCCTTAAATATGATGACTTTTGATAGATCATGAGGTGATTTTTTTTTAATATTAGAAGCTGACATAATAGAAATGAATAAAAATTATTTGAAACTCATGCAAGCTTCAGCCATCATTTCTGTAAGTCTGTTCAATATGAAAATGGCATCTATATGTTAAGTTCTTCAAGGTTTGAAAGGGAAAAATTGTTTAATGTATCTTACAGAGGTTATATAACTTTTTGCCTTTTACCATTCCCCAGTTTGAGGTAATTGCCAAAAATGAACATTTGCTAATTTTTTTTTTTTTTTGAGAGAGAGTTTTTGCTATAGGGCACTGTGCTCACAGGAAAGAGAGAGCCAAAGAGACAGAAAGTGAGAAATCACTCCCCAGGGGGAGGGCCACACTGCGATCCCTTCTCCTACATTATCTTCTTGGGATTTTGGGTATACACATACAAGTGTCCAACCAGAGTTTCGGGTCTGGGACTCAAACCACAATCGGTCATGAGGGAGTGCAGTACCTTAACCACTATGCCACCTGTTGGTCCTCATATTCACCTTTTACAAAGACTATTTAGTTCATACTGTGACTGTGGAAAAATAGTTTCTCCTAGAATCATTTGTTCAGACTGCTTAAGTACTATGACCAAGAGATTTTTGAGCAATTTAGGGATGATAATTAATAATCCTTTTCTGTTCTTTAAGCTACGGAATCTAGTAAGGTGGCAAGTTTATATCTATGAAAACACGAAAGAAAATGTATAACCAACTGCATGTCAAGTACTCAATCCTAACTTATTATGTAAAATAATTCAGCTCGCCTGTTCCTCTCTGCATTAGTTTGACTTGAAGGTTCTAATAAGGAAGGTTTTTTTTATTTTTAACTTTTAGTCTTTAAAGTATCTTTGAATAAAGGTTAAATTATTAGCATATTCCAAATGCAAAATGGAAAATTAGTATCATCTAGCAAGTAGAAAGATGACCTGCCAGAGTGGTGCGCTGTATAACAGCTACACATTCATCTCTCTGGACCTGCTAGGTTTGGCTCACGTCTTAGTCATCATGTACCATTCACAGCTTCTAGAACAGGGATTTGCACCTAAGAGTTGTCGGTAAATACTCAAACCCACAAACTATTGAAAAGATGTGAATCAAATGTGCATACAGACTACCAAAAAAGTGTTTTAATTTTTTTTTAAGTTTTAAGATTAAGAACTATTTTGAAAATTCTTTAAGTTTTAGTTGCATACAACCATGGCTTACCAAAGTATATCATCAAGATAATGCAATGGAGAAAAATTATGACCATAAACACTGTCTAAAATGAGGCATAGAAGAGAAGTATTTCACTTCATTTGGATATTTCTTCTTCATATAATATTCGGACAAATATCTGTGGGTGATTGAGTGATCATGCTTTTATTTGCTTGTTTTATAGGATTACCAAAAATATACAGTTTATAAAAGCCAGGCTTCAAACCAGCTGTCAAACCAGTTCCAATGTTCTTCCTCTTGTCTTGGTTTCTCCAGCAGGCATT
>NW_006159536.1:4149348-4175119 GCF_000334495.1 Tupaia belangeri chinensis
GAATTAAGTTATAAATCACAATTCTTAACAAATCCTTAAGTGTGAACAGGTGCAAATGATAAGGAACACACCTGGAGTAGTTCTCTTTCTCCTCCGGATCTTGCTATTTTCCTAGCAAAATAAGCAAGTGGAAGAGCAGTGGAATGAACTTTATGGGTCAGAAGTCATGGCCCAGAAGTCATTCAAGCTCCATGACAGTCACTTGACCCTGGTTCCTAGGAAGCAGCTGTTCTAAAATTATTAATGATACTAGGATACTCACTCTGACTATCTAGAGACATAATCTTATCCTCAGTGGCTCAGACTGTGACTTCAGAACATTACAACTCTGTTTAGAACACAAAGGCCACAGGTGCCAGAGTCAATCAACATAGGAGCTGCTACCATCCAATCACTACATTGTTGAGTTCTCAGCATGAGGAGGAGGAGTGACATAGGGTTAGGCATTTCCTCTTACTATTTGTACACGTCTCCCTGATGAGCCCACAATGAGAAAAATTGTAAAATAACATTTAGCAGGTAGAAGAAGGGTCACACTGAGAAACAGTATATAAAACATACCTACGTTTCAGAAATGTAAAACAGAGGGACTAGCAGATGCTAATAGTTACATTGCTGGACTCCCATGCAGTTGAACACAATTTGAGCCCTGAACCCGGCAACTTGCAAAACTCAAGCTGGATTTGTATGTGTGTGTGCCCAAAATCCCAGGAGGAAATGGAGGAGAAGAGATTGTGGCATGGCCATTCCCCCTAGGGGGTGATTTCTCACTTTTTGTCTCTCTGTCTCTACAGTGAGTGCACACACCATGTAGCAAAAATGTATCTAAAATAAAGGAAAAAAAAAGAAATGTAAAATTGAAAACATACAGCTTTTAAAGAACACCAGAGAAATAGACCTGAATTAAGTTCCACATCTATAAAGAACATGATTTAAGAACTGGATGGATCTCTTAACATTTCTAAGGACTTCATCATTCAAAAGGGATCAACCTAAGATCTCCTTATCCCTAAAGCATCAAAACTAAACAGTGAAATGGATCTGAAAAGGATCTAAAACAAGTTGTCAAATCAGGAACAACTTTGAAATTAAATTTCTCATTCTAGATGTATGTGTGTTTACTACATAAATATGTATATACGTAAATGTGTGTATATAGTTTATATAATCATCTCAACCTCTGTATGTATCTAGAAGCAAATATATATATGTAACTATAATACATATATACATATACATGTGCATATAGGGTAGTTTGTGTATATATATGAGATATTTTATATATGATATTTTATATATAATCTATATACACACACACATATACATATATATATATATATATGTATGTATTTTATATATAATCATCTAAACCCGCTCTATGTCTATGTTTAATGATTTCTACACACTTTCCTACTTTCCTACTTCAGGAAGTCTGCTTACCCATTAAAGTCCTATCTCAAATGTAATTTCCTTCATAGCACAATGGCAGATTAGCATAAAATGGTACAAATTATTTCCTTCCTAGTATCCTCAGCCTTTGCCATGTCACTTTGCAGTACTTCTCCTTCCATGGAGATGAGAGTCTATTTCCATTCCCTCCGAATATTGGCAGGCTTTGTTTTGCTTTGGACAATAGAATACTGACAGAGTGCCAGTTATATGCATGTTGGTTTGCTCCTTGAAACATTCCCTTGCCATTAGAAAAAGCCCAGACTACCCTTCTGGAGGAGAAAAAGCCACCAGAGAAAGTCTTCCTAGCTAAGTTCAACCTAGACCAACCTATAGCTAGCTTACCTACAAACATGTGAAAGAGCTTAGGCATGATCAACAATCAAATCCCCATAGTGTGGCTAGCTAGAAAAGTCCAGCTAACCTATAGTCTGACCCACAGTAGGCAACAATAACTGCTCATTTGTTTTAGAGGGAGATATTTTTGCTATAGGGCATGTGTACTCGCCAGAGAGACAGAAAGTGAGAAATCCCCCCCCCCCCCCCCATAGTGAGATGGCCATGCCACAGTCGCTTCTCCTCTGCACACACACACATGTGTTCAGTGTGAGGTTTAAGCAATCAGGTCTGGGACTCCAATCGTAATTGGCTATTTGGGAGTCCAGCAATGTAACCACTATATCATCTGCTAGTTCCAGCTCATTGATTTAAGTAATAGAGATGTGTGGTGCTTTGTTATAAAACATTCGTTACCTGATAAGAAACTTACATGCTGGGACCAGCAGTTAGCATAATGGCTATGTTGCTGGACTTCCATGTAGTTGACCACGGTTCGCATCCTGGACCCAGTGGCTTAAAACTCATGCCAGACGCATGTGCACACGTGCCCAAGATCCGGAGAGGAGAATGGAGGAGAAGGGACTGCAGTGTGGCCATCTCCCCTGGGGTGTGATTTCTCACTTTCTGTCACTCTGTCTCTCTCTGTCTGTCTGGCAAGCGCACGTGCCCTATAGCAAAAAACAAAACAAAGAAAACAAACAAACAAACAAAAAAACGCACATGCTGACCTTCTGTGTTACCACAGTACCTGTTCATACTATCATACAGTGAATATTTATCATATCATACAGCAGCTAAGCATAGATATGTCCTGGGTACACTCCCCTCAAGGATTCATATTTGTTATCCATTAAGTCCCTCAAAAGTACATAGAGATGCTTAATTCGTGTTGAACAAAAATGAACAAGTAAAGTATACTTTCAGGAAATAGTCTAAACAATAAAAAGACATAAGATTTCATGGGTTCGGCAGGTGGCATGGTAGTTAAGGCACTGGGCACCCACAGGGCTGAACATGGTTTGAGTCTCAGACCTGGAGAAGTGCTTCCTCTCTCTCTCTCTCATCAAATTAAAAAATATATAATTATGAATAAAATTAAGTAAAACAATTCTTTCAAAAAAGATTTCAGCAAAGTAGAATGACTTTTCTACTTGTTTATTTGCACAGGGCAAATGCCACTGGAAATGCAGGCAACAAAGATGGCCATTGATAGAGAATAGACAAATAGAGGGAGGTTTCTGAAGGAAAAGGAACATAGCTTCACTGTGGATATTTAGGCAGTATTATTCCATAAGCTTAGAGAGAAGTGCTAGTTGACTGAACACTGAGCAATCAGCAGGCTTGAATGTGGGTCTGTTGCTTAGAAACAGAGTCCTCAAACAGAAGAGAATTATTGGTAGCTGGACAAGAAACTCAGACACAGAACTAACACAAGAATCAACAACAACAAATGTGTATTTCCAGGAAATAAAATGGTGGCAAGTCTCTACAGTCATGAGGGTTCTCTTATACTCTCAGATAAGTGCCACAATGTGTAGAACCAAGAGTAAAAGCAACAAATCTAATTATTTTGGGGTGAAGGGTGCTTGCTTCCTTAGAGGTGCTATTCCACAGCAGTATATCTCAAAACTCTCTTGTGTCAGAGATGTCTCCAAGAGTTCTGCTCTCAATGAACTGGATAGTCTGCTCAGTCTACCATTTCAGAAATTAGTTTCTGGGGATAAACTCATCCTATCAAGAAACTGGGCATTGTGCCAAGAAATAAACACAAAATAAAGAATTTGTTCCTATTCAAGTGGTTGGTATGCTTCAAAATAAAAACCTGACAGAGCTTATGACTAGCATCGAAGTTCCAGTTCCTTGTAAATCACTTCCCTCAAAAGGCTCCTCCTAAAAAATCTCAACTTCAGAGATACCTTTAGAGTTAACTTCCCCTTGTACATGCTCCAGTGGAAAAATAAAACCCACTCTATGAATATTAAAAAAACAATGTCCTGGACTCCTCCATGCTCCTGAGCACTAGAGATTTCAGAGGAAAATAGAGAAATGAAGATTTTCTACTGATAATTCAGCCTCCAGCCCATGAACTTGAGTGGAGAGGCAAGGGGCAGGCCTTCAGAACAAGACTTCTCCATGGTTCCTGAGCACTAGTGATTTCAGGCAAAAAAGAGAAATGAAGATTTTCTACTGATAATTCAGTCTCCAGCTCCCAAAGTCAAGTGACAGATCTAAGGGAACCATAGGCAAACATCCAAATACTATTCGAGTTAACATATTCTTCAATATCCACTGAATCTGCTGCACAAAGGGATAAAAATGGAACAGCAGAGAGATTCCAGATCATCACCTTCTACATGCTGCTGAATGCTCAGATTAACTTCGAGAATTAGGAAGAAACACATCATCCATCAAATGACTAGAAATTACCACAGGGCCACAAGAAATGTGGGAAATCAAGAAAATAGCTCTCCTCCAAGGGAAAAGCATAACTCCTCTTCATCCACAGACAGTCAAATGGAAAACATGGAAATGTTTGATAAAGAATTTAGAATATTCATAATGATGAAGCTAACAGAGATGGAAGAGAAGAGAGACAATGAACTGTGGAAGAGGCAGTAGAAAGGTGAGTTCCAGGAAATGAGGAAATACTTGCAAGATCTAAAAGAGGAATTACACACTTTACAAAAAGAATCAAATGGACCTGTTAGAGATGAAGGCTATAAAACAGGAAGTCAAAATCTCCCTTGTAAGTATAAAAAGTAGACTAGATCATACAGAAAATAGAATCTCAGACATAGAAGAGAAAATTACTGGCCTAGAAAAATCCACCACAAAGACTAAGAAAATTGCCCCCCAAAATGAGAATAATATATGAGAAATACTAGATACCATCAAACATCCAAACATCCATATAATTGGTATTCCAGAAGGTGAAGGTGATAATCTATTCCACGAAATCCACAGACAAAGACAAGATGCTATGATTGGCAAGAGAGAAAAGTCAAGTTACATACAAAGGATATCCCATCATGCTAACAGTGGACCTCTCATTGGAAACAATGTGAGCGAGAAAATAATGGAAAAATATATTCAAAGTGTTAAGGGAAAAGCAAATTCAACCAAGAATACTGTACCTGGCAAGATTATCCTTCATATGGGAAAAAAAGACAAGAACATTCTTAGATAAACAAAATCTGAAAGAATTTACCAACACCAGACCAGATCTCCAAGAAGTTCTCAAGGGAGTGCTATACCAGGAAAATGAAATATAGATACACAGAAATAAGAGTTCAAAAACTAAGAAAATTGGCAACTTAATCATAAGGACAAGTCTGGAGTTGAATATTATATCCCAGAATTTAATCGGGAAGATCACACAATAGAAGACAGATTAAGTACATTAAACTGAACTGGTGAAATAGCATTTTATGACTTTTGACTAAAACATTGCTGATTTTCTTCTAGGCTTTGTTTTTCAGTTTTAAGTATTTTTCTCCTGTCTTGAGCTGTCGATAGGTTCATATTCCTGCTATTTGAACAGAATCTTAACCTGTTTCCTAGCTTTAAGTTTTAAGCAAACTTCCTTAGCATTTCTTTGATTTATTGTAGTTAAAACTGGTTTTCTTGAGATTACCAGCTGAACTTGCTATTGAAAGTATTTATATTATTTAAGAAATTGTGTGATCAATAAAATGTGGGGGGAAAGGAATGGAAAACAATTGTAGACACCGGAGATAGTGTGGGAGGATGGTGGGAAAGGGCAGAGGGTCAGAAATAGGGGTTTTATATATATATATATGTATGTATTTATTAAAATAGAGATGGAAAATACTTGATGGTAACATCATGATTAAGCCACTATGCAGAATATTCTGGATGAGAAATCATATGTTGTATGCTGTGACAATGCTTAGGGAATTAATGTAAATTAATTTAAAAAAAGATTTCAGAAAAAAAAACCTTATGAAAATGTGTAATGAGGAAACTATGTATGAATTTCAAAAAGTTTTTGTAACAAAATAAATTCATACTTTAATTGTAAAATAAATAAATAAATTTTTAGAAAGTCCTAACCCCTATTTCAAGAGAACTTCCTATCTATAGAAAGCCCACATACTCAAATAAGCTAAGATGCCAAAAATAACCCAATGTCACCACATTTAACTTTCCTTCCCAGCAGAATTCTTTATTACCAGGTAGTCAGAGTTAATTAAGACAGTATTCAAGGATCCTCACTGATGAATGTTTCAGAATAGAAGCCCCCATTCAGCCCTTCAAAGCTAGAAACTAACCTTTTTTGTTTAAGAACCTGTATTAGGTCACCAAAACTTTTCCTTTCTCAGTTTTCCTCAGACCAGACGAATCAACTTGCCTTTGTTATATCAAGAGTAAGAGATAAGCATGGGCATCCCACCATAAGTTGGCTATGAGGTAAATCTCAGGCAAAGACTTAACTTTCTCTGTCTGAACTCCACATTTTACAAGAATACCTTTACTTCAGGACTTTCCTAAAGAATAGGTAAAGAGGACCACACAATAAAGGAATGCTGACTCTTGAAAAACACTGAGGTTGCAATTGCCAAGGAAGACAAAGAAAAGGAATATTTATTGCAGGGGTTTTAAAACTGAGATCTTTTAACTAGTTTCAGGGGTTCATGAAGCTTCATGAGTATATGCAAAATTGTCCATGTATGTGCATGTTTATAAATGTGCATTTATGCCTGGGGAGATTATGTATAACTGTCATCAGGTTCTCAAAAGGTAAACAAACCACAAAGTACTAGAATATATATAACACATTAAGAGCCAACAACTATCTAGAGTAAATAATGAATGCCTCCCAACCTTCCCCCACCCCCAAAACAAAACAGATTAACTCAATACAAAAATACTTGAAGAAAAAAAAAGAAAAAGAAAAGAAACAGAATCTAAAACAATAAGGGATCTGGCCTACCTTGTAGCCTAGTAGTTAATAAGTGGGATGAGAATCCCACATGGCTGATGCTGGTTCAAACCTTGACTCTGGAGGCTTGAAAAACACACTGGACATGTGTGTGCATGCCTCAAATCATGACAAGATGAAGAAATGAAGGGATTGTGGTGTGACTATACCCTATTGGGACATTTCTCTCTCTCTCCCCCCCCTTTTGTCTCTCTCTGTTTGCCTCAGTTTCTCCATCTCTGTCTCTCTTTGGCAGGTACATACATCTTATGGCTATTCAAAAAGTTCAAAGAGATATCACTGCACACCCATTCAAATAGCCAAAATAGGGACCAGCAGTTGGTATAATGGCTATGTCGCTGGATGCCCACATAGTTGACAGAGGTTCAAGTCCCAGACCCAGTGACTTAAACTCATGCTGGGAGTGTGTGTGTGTGTATGTGTATGTGTG
The DNA here is from genome assembly GCF_000334495.1 of Tupaia belangeri chinensis. Classification (NCBI taxonomy): domain Eukaryota; kingdom Metazoa; phylum Chordata; class Mammalia; order Scandentia; family Tupaiidae; genus Tupaia; species Tupaia belangeri. The sequence continues at coordinate 4,156,530 of NW_006159536.1, forward strand.
TGTATGTGTGTGCATGCACTCAAGATCTCAAGAGGAGAATGGAGAAGAGGGTATTGTGGCATGGCCATCCCCACCGGGGGGTGCTTTATCACTTTCTGTCTCTCTTTCTGGCAAGCACACTTGTCCTATAGCAAAAACCTCTCAAAAACCTACAAACAAAAAAATAGCCAAAATAACAACTAATAATACTAACTGTAGCCTAGAAAGTAGAGAAACCAGAACTCTGATGATGAAAATATGAATTGGCACACTAATTTGCAAAACAATTTTTACATTTTGGTGAAGTTAAAAATAGGTATCACCCTATGATCTTATACACTGAGGCACAGGTGTAAGAATGCTCACTGCTGCTCATAATAGCTCCAAACTACAAATTATACAAATGGTCATCAAGGGAATGAATAATTAAAGTTTAGCATGTTAACATAAGGAAATTCTATACAACTATTAAAACACACTACAGCTACATGCAATAACATAACATGAATAACTCTCACAGACTTTGTTAAATGAAACTGTAGAGTTCTGTATTTAGGATGTAAAGAAAATACAAAATATTGACCACAAAATTCAGAATAATGCTTTCCTCTGAAGTAGGAAGAAAAGACTTAGCAGTAGCACTTGAGGTCTGAGGTACAAACAACATTCCATTTCCTAATCAGGGAAGTGATAGAAGGAAGTGAGTATTTTAGAATTTAGTTTTTAGTTTTTTTTTTTTTTTTTTTTGGGAGATTTTCACCGTAGGGCGCGTGCGCTCTCCAGACAGAGAGAGACATAGAGACAGAAAGCGAGAAATCACCCCCCAGGGGGGATGGTCACGCCGCAATCCCTTTTCCTCCATTCTCCTCTCGGGATCTTGGGCACGCACGCACACGCGCCCGGCATGAGTTTTAAGCCACCGGGTCCGGGACACGAATCGCGGTCGACTACGTGGGAGTCCAGCGACATAGCCATTACGCTAACTGCTGGTTCCCTAGAATTTAGTTTTTCATGAAACTATACTTGATTTATGCTTGAATACATGATTTATCTCACATTTTAACATGTAATTAAATTATAGCAGTTGTATAAAATTTTTTTAAAATTGAAAAAAATTAATTAAATGTAATAGCTCATACCAAAACCAAATAAACTGATAAATCCAGAATATTAAGTATATTTTTTAATAGTTTTGGCTAGAACCAGAACACATCCATGGTGAAGAATATAGTGAGAAATGTCACTACAGTTACATCTAATAATAAATGCATAGAAAAACCATGAGAACTCATTGATTACCTAGAAACCCTGTCTCAAAAATATTACACTTCCATTTCAAGAAAGCAAGGGGCCCACTGTGGTGGCACAATGGTAACAACACTGTAATGCTAGGCCCACTTGAGAGGGCCCAGGTTTGCATCCCAGGGTCTCCCTATGCATGCTGGGATGCATGATCTGGGCAGGCTGAGGTGAACTGTGGGACTGCACCCTGTTGGAGATATCTCTATCTATCCTGCACCCTCTCTCTTTCTCAAACTCTCATGGAAGAATTTGATGTGTGGACTTTGGGGGGAAAATCTTGAAAAAACAATAAAAACAAACAAAAAATACAATAGAAAAATTTTCTCCAAATGATTCTGGAGTTTGAAATTCTCTATTTTTGATGTTCATTGAGATATGACTTTATTTTAATGCCAAAGAAAATTCGACATGCATACACATTTTCAGTGAACTTTTTAAAGACTCCCCCCACCCAATATATTTGGTTCTAGTTAGCCAAAAGAAGTACATGATCACTCTATTTTTGCATCTAAATAGTTTATTTTCATTCATGAAATATTTAGTTCATCAAGTATTCTCACAAGAATGGAATATTCAGATGAGTCTGAGAAAATTAATACCAACATATGACTGCTACCTCACAGGCTGATGAACAATAATTTCTATGAGCAAATGTTTCATAGGCAAGGTCCAGAGTTAGAATACACTTAAAAATTCCCAAATGTGTCACTTTGAGCAAAAACACAGGTTTTTGCCTAATAAGCCAAAATGTTTTTCCCCTATACACAGTGAACTGCTTCGGGAAAAAAAAAAGGTATGAATAATTCTCTTAAATAATTTTATTTACCAAAAACCTCAGTTCCAAAAGAAATAAATATGTAAGGCATTGCCAAAATTCTGAATAGAAAAATGAGCATGCTCCTTTTTTTTCTCTACTACATTATTGTGCTTGAGGAACTGCATATTTCATAGCAGAGAGCCCGAGGTTTCCCCAATATTTGTTTAATACAGTTAAGCAAATACTGTAAAGCCAATGAAGTAACACTCAGGTTGTTTACCTCTCAGCCTCCAGTGGTAGGATATAGGTGATTTTCAAATACACACAAAATGGCTTTTCTCCATTCTCATGGTTTTAACATCAAGTGAAAATTTTCCAGAACCACATTAAGATAAAGACACGAGAGCTTTCTGAATAAATCCTGCCTAACCACATTTACCTTACCAAAAAACGTGGTTGGTTAACAACTTCTATTGAATATTTTAGGGAACTGGCAACAAAAAGCAATAACATAATTTTACTGACTATCCTTAAAAGGGTATTCATATTTGCTATTTGCATTTATTCTCTAGTTCTTTAGGGAGCAGCATCTGGTTTTATAAAAGTATCATAAGAATATGTAGCACATGTTGATATGAAGACCCAACTCTTCTTGTGAATTATAACATCATGTACAATAAATATTTTAGATTCAGTGCAATCTAATATTTTAAAAACTGCATATTCTTAAGGGAAAGACAGTATTTATCCCAGAAATAATATGTGAACCTCCTACATTTTTCTTTTATTAATAAATTAATATATATTGATGTGGAGTTAAAATATCTTAAAATTTAAAATAGTTCTAAACACCAAAAATGAGGAAAATTTTATGATTTTGAACAAGACAGTGTAAATTTTTTTTTTTTTTTTTTATTGAGAGGCTTTTTGCTACAGGGCACATGCGCTCACCAGAAAAACAGAGAGAGAAACAGAAAATGAGAAATTATCCCCCCAGGGGTGATGGCCATGCCACAATCCATTCTCCTCCATTCTCTTCTCAGGATCTTGGACACGTACGCATGCACACATGCACAGCGTGTCAACTACATGGGTGTTCAGCGATGTAGCCATTACACCAACTGCTGGTCCCTAAGACACTGTATTTTTAAAAGAGTAGAATTATTTTTCACTTTTAGTTAACTTATCAGTCAGTGCTAACTTTTAGTTAACATATTAGTCATAAAAGAGTATTTTGGTACATAAAAACTATTTTCAAGACCACACATAAAGCTAAAATTATCACCAGAGTTAAGATGCACAAAAATAAAATAAAACCACAGTGAACAATATTTGCTACATATGTGTATCATGTATTCTGTGTAGTAAATAAATAAATGACTATCCCTGTCCTCAAGGGATTTTCAGTTCCTAAGTAGAAAATTTTCAGTTCCTAGGTAGAGAAATGTATCCCCAGAAAATAAAATATAAAGCAAATTTGAAAACAAGTATCCTAAAGCTACCTTTTCACCTTTAGGAGAGGAGTAACGTGACTGAGTTTTGAAAGGCGAACAGAAATCACTACCCAGGCATTCCAGATGGGATGGGATGTGTGAGCAAAGGACTAAAAGGTACAAGCCTTCATTGGAGGACAAACTAGTAATTCTGTTAATAAAGGATGGAATCCATTAATTTTATTTTTAAATTCTGTTTTACTATTATTATTTTAAACATCTGATCGCTACACATCATTTGGCTTGTCAAGGGAATTTACCTAACATGAAATATACCTCAGACCCGTTAAAGGACAGAATTCTTAAGGGAACGAGACAGGATTATTTAAGGGTGGTAGTCCACTAGCATCCAGACATGAAATACCGGACAACAGACTTTAGGCTGCCTCCCCTCAGTAAGGCTTTCCTTTGTTTTGTATCCTCGAATTAGCTTTAGGAGGGACTAGCAATGAACTTCGAATTATATGCTAAGTTTATATACATGAACATATGCTGGGAATATGTCCAGAAGAACTTGCAGTGCCTAACCCAAGTAAATAGGCAATTGCTAAGTATCCCTTGCAACTTCTCAAGGTGTGTGTGTAGGAAATCAAATTCACAGAAAGATAATCAGTTCTTGGGCAGGATGGTGGCATGGTAGTAAAATGGTATCCTCTAGAAGGCAGACCCACATGAGAAGGTTGCCAGTTCATGTCCAGAAAGCTCCCTGAATATGCCGGGCACACGCTTCCCATGATCTGAACTAGTTGAAGCTGGGAGTAAATTGCAGCATCCATACCCTGTTGGGGGTGCACTGTCTGTCTGTATGTCTCTCTTTTTTCACACATACATTCATGGAATAAGTAACTGAAGCTTAAAAAAACTGTCATTTCTATTTTAGACATGTTGTCTTTGAGGTGGCAGTGAGATATCCAAGCAATAATATCAAGCAAGTGTTTGGATAGGAGAGATAAAGTCCAGGACAAAAACTAGAGCAGTCAGTAGAAGCCTTCCAGGAGAGAGAACAGAACCCCTGAAAGCAGATGGGCAAGTTGAATGAGATCATGCCTTTTTCTAGCAAAATATGAAAATAATCCTGTTGTCACACCAAGCAGAAAATATTTCACAAAGATGCTAGAACCTCGTATAGATTTACCTATACCATTATTACCACAGACAGAAAAAGAAATGTCCCTAGCACCATGAAACCAACTCTATAGCATATTTTTACCATATAGTATGGTGCTGAATTGGCAATACTCCCTGTGACAGTGTCCGTTTAAATCACTAAGAAAAACATATGTCATTAAATACTTATATATAGCTAAACACTCTGACCAATTTTCAATGAATACAACAACCTGGTAAAATTCTAAGGACAGTGTCACCTACAGTGCTGATGCTCCAGTGCCATGCTCCCCTCCAGGTCTGGTCCAATGACTACAGCCAAGGCCATTATGCCAGGTCCTAAGTGGCTTCTGCAAAAGAGACCAATGCACCTACACATACTTAAACAGAGCCAAGCTTCAGCAGAATTCCATACAGCTTCCACAAGATTACAGCAAAGGAGGAATCGGAGGGTCAAATGTGTTGACCTCAGTCACATATATTCAAGTTCCCCCCTAAAGACCTACCTTACCTTTATGTCCAAACCAACTTAATTTCCAAATAAGGCAATGTGTATTTCTAAGCCTCCAGGATTTTTTTTAAGATCATTTTATAATTCCCTATTCCTTCTCAATATTTCTAAATAGAATAGCATAAGTCTATTTGTGAATATTCTTTTTGATTTAAAGTTTACTTTTTCAGGTTCTACAAAGAACTGCCATCTCTAAAAGGAGAATTTTATTAGACATCAGTTTTATTTTGAACTACAATAGAAGCTGATTTCTTAGAAATTCAAGCATTGGAAAAATCATTGTGACAACGGGGACTAAGCACACTTATTTTCAGTATTCTAAATACTGGAATAGTTCCCAAAGAATGGATTTTATTGCTGTAATTACAAAGTAATGATAATTATATATGAAAGTGTTGTTAAAACTGAGAGTATGAATTACAACCATGGTGTGTCCAAACACAACTGCATGCCTGACATACAGAGTAAATAGATATTCATATAACTCCACTTCCTCTCCAAAAAAAGGACTACCCAAGGCATTACTACTTCCATGCGGTTTTTATTTATGATAAGCATGGACAATCATAAACATAACACTAATTTGGATACAAAAATAGTTTTGAAAAAAAAAAGATTAAAGAACAGGCCAAATACTTTTCAACATATATATCTATTTTCACCTGTGCACCACAATTTCCTCACAGGAGTCCTGGGCCCCAACTAGACTCATTATCTACCAAACAGGTCTTGCAAATTCAGCCAAATACTTGCTTGTCCCTTTTACTGCCAGCCATAAAGAGCTAGCTCTTCAGTGCCTAAATTCATGGCACACTTAGTCAGGCTGCCTCGTACTGTCATTTTAAATGCACTGTCTTTCTTGATAGCTCCCTTTTACTCCCACCCCAACCCCACACACAGATATTCTTCATTACAAGCAGGACCCTGCTTCATTAGCTATCCTACCACTAGCACAGTGCTTCACACTTCCACACTTAGTAGATGCTTAACGAATATTTGTTCACTGCCAACAATTCACACACTCATTTTTAGCATTGCTCATTTTCTCAAAATGGGAGAACTAGTGTTATCAGTCAGGGTCCTGGCAAAGGGGGACAGCACAATCTAACTGCATTATGGAAGTCAGTTTAATAAAGGGTCTATTTACAGAAAGTGTGGGCAGGTTTATGAAAACCAGAAAGGGTAGTGCAGTCCACATATCAGTTCTCATAACATAAGAACCTTCCCTTAAGGGTCAAGGAGAGGAACAATAACCAGAATGCAGTAGAAGACTCCCTGATAGAGGCACTCTGGGTAGAGCGATGAGGCCAAACAGCAGGGAGGGAACCAGGATAATGACTACCATGTCTGCTTTCACCTTATGTCCTCTGTTCTCCTGAATGGACAGCCCCAATGGTTGGACAGTACAGAAAGCTGGGGCCAATGTATCAACTGATATCTCTAGAAGAGTCACTAGCCTTCCTGGACATAGGTGGTAAAGAGAAGGGTAAGGAGAATGTTTGGAAGGACAAGCAGAAGAGATACAGTTCAGTTATCTTCATCTGATAAATAAAAATAGGGCCTATTTTTTAAAAAATAATTGACAGGGGGCCGGCAGGTGTCATAGTAGTTAAGGCACTAGACTCCCATATGGCCAACTGTAGTTCAAGTCCCAGAGCTGGCAGCTTGAAACTCAGGGCATGCTTGCAAACTAAAGAGGGGAATGGAGGAGAAGGGATTGCAGCGTGGCAATCCCCCACGAGGGGTGATTTCTTACTTTCTCTCTCTCTCTCTCTCTCTCTCTCTCTCTCTTTCTGTCTTTCTCTGTGTCTCTGGCATGTGCATGTGCCCTATAGCAAAAATCTCTCTAAAAAGATAAACAAAAGTATTTGATAGAATTAATTTGATTATAAATGTAAGGGTATTTACTTAGTCTTGATACAGATGCAGTATTTGAACAAAAGTAAATAATAACAATAGTAATAATTATTTTCACCCTTGATAAAATCCTATTTCCTTGTAAATTCTGTTCTGGAAATTCTGATCTTTGACTAACAAGAGCATCTAGCAAACATAATTTTTACATCCCACCCCACCTTCCACTGTAAATGCTTCTTAAAATCAGACTTGGATTAAAAGACTATTTTTACTTCCAATCTAAAGAGAAAAGATGTTTGCTATTCAGTTTCCCCACCCTCTGAGCCCACAGGTTCAATCCCTGAACGCTCCCTGCCCACTCTGGTTGCAGTCCCAGGATGCAGTTGGCATCCATTGGTCAGCAGGTCAGGCTTTCCTGAGATTTACAATGTGTGATCCTAAATCTGGCCTCAGAAGACATTTGTCCAATGTCAAGCACTAGATGCTCAGCAATATTAAAACCTAAAAGCCTAAGGAACAAAGAAGAGTATAATGGGTGCTACAGCTTTAAAGAGTCCAAAATTCTGCAGAGCAGCTTTTCTGAACCATATGCTATGATTTCCATCAGATTATAGGCTGAATGTTAAATGAAAAAGCCTTTTTAAAAATACATAAGACACAATTAATACACTGTCACTTGAAAACCAAAATTAAAAAAAAAGAAATCTTAGCATAGTTTCTGATAGCATAACCAAAGGGGGGAAAAAAAATGGTGGAATGCTATGTTCAAGATGTCTGTTTTTGTTAGTAGGCTGGAAAATGTTCTTATTCTAGTTCTGAATGGATGAAAGCAATAGCCAATCATTTCAAAGTCCAGTTGACTCTACATAACAAAAGTATACTTAGTAAAGCCAGTTTAAATATATAGTGGGCAGTAATACTCGACATGTGAAAATCAATTCACCACATTGCACTACTAGATCATGATTCTCCAGTTCTATCTGCACATGATCACATTTATTCAGACAAACTCTGAAGTATCTAATGACTATTACATAAAGTAGTGAAGATACCTATGAAATCACTTTTTTTTTTGAGAGTTTTTTTTTTTTTCTTGCTCTAGGGCGCATGCGCTTGCCAGAAAGGCAGAGACAGACAGAGAGAGAGAAAAACGAGAAATCACCCCCCAGGGGGGATGGCCACGCTACAATCCCATCTCCTCCATTCTCCTCTCGGGATCCTGGGCATGCACGTACACGCGCCTGGCGTGAGTTTAACCCACCAGGTCTGGGCCTCGAATAGCGTTTGACTACATGGGAGTCCAGCAACATAGCCATTACATTAACTGCTGATCCCTGAAATCACCTTAATAAACATGTAGAGTTGCTAAGCAATGCAGGTTCTTTATTTTCTGAGGAATTGTGTACGTCTACTTTTGCACATTCCCAATAAACAGTAGATTCCTGATTATGAAACCTGGTTACAAGATCTTCAATGAAGCATGTATGCCACAACCTCGTCTTCATAAACCTGGAGGTCATTTCTTGTTTCTGTTTTTCTATAAGAAAATGTACAGCTTGAGTGCTGAGGGTCTAACTTTATTGTTTTTAAAATCTAGTCAGGTTTATTCCCCAACATAGGATACTGGCACTTTTACAGTTTAGAGATAGCTTCTTATCAGGGATGAGGCCAGAAGAAACTGGAAAATCAATTTCAGCTTTACCCTGCCACCCTCACGATGGCCACCTCTCCTGTCAGTGTCTTCCATTATCCACATTTCTTCGGCATCTCTGCCCTGTGCCCCACTCAAGTACAATGGGCATCCTCCTTTTTATAAACCAAAGGATCTACTAAAGAAGAGTTTAACTGTTTCCAAGCTTAAAGCACATATTAACCCGCAAAAATAAATTGGCAAATATGCTTGAGTCACTGGGAGACCATACGAAAGAGAAAACAATAATCAATTGGCTAAAAGGTTTCATTAAACTGTTATAATCCTTACAGATAACTATGCATAAATGCAAATCAGGAATAATAAGCATATTATCCCTTTATTCTAGTTATTTTACTTTCGAGATTCTAATCTAAAGAATCACCTAAATTATGAAAAAAGTCTGTGTACACAAAAATGTTCTTCATAAGAATTTACAATAGCTAAAATATTAGGATTTAGTAAATGCCAAATAATAATCATATTATGCATGTATCTCAGACATTATACATTCTTTAAACTGATGTGTATATTAAATCTAGAAGTGAAATAACTCTGGAAGGAAATATTATAAACTGTTAACAATGGAACAGGAGGGTAATAATTGGAGACTTTATAAAACTTTGAATAATTTATCTATCTTTGAAAATTATTAGTACATTTTACCATGAGAAGAGACCATAAATGTAAAATGTGTCTCTCATTGTTAACTATAAATCTGATAAAAGAACATGCAAAATATTCCTGGTAGCCTCTTGAGTTTATTAGAGCATGAAGGGAAAAAGCAGAAAACAAAAATGTACTCTAGAATAACTGAACAAAAATTAATGAGGATGGGACAAAAAAAAGAAAAAAAAACAATAATAGTGAGTATGCAAGAGTAATGAGATTATGTATATCTTTTATTTCCTGAAGTTTTATAATATTATTCTTTTATTTATACTAGAAACATGTAAGAATAGAAATCTTTCTACTCTTTGTAAGGATATAATTGTGGGTTAAATACAAATAAGCACTATGCAACTAGTAGTTTTAAAAAGCCCAGGCTGCAAAGTGAAGCCATTGTTAACTGCAAAGATTGGCTAAGCTGGAAGGAGTAAAAAGTAGTTGTAAAACAGTAAAGTAAGGAGGCCAGCAAGTGGTGTGGTGGTTAAGGCACTGGGCTCCCACATGGCCAACGACAGTTCAAGTCCTAGACTTGGCAGCTTGGAACATGCCAGGCGCATGTGCTTGTGTGCCCAAAATCCCAGGAGGAGAAGGGAGAAGGGGTTATGGCATGGCTACCACCCCTGGGTGTGATTTCTCACTTTCTGTCTCTCTGTCTCTTTGGCGAGCACACACATCCTATAGCAAAAGCCTCTCAAAACAAAAACAGTAAAGAATGAATATTAGAAAATTATTGACACATGGTAAGAAAAGTTAAAAAGAAACCTAAAAAACTCAGGCTAAAAGTCAGACTTGGGTTCATGCATAGGTATATATCAGCTGTGCTAGCTATTGGATATATTTAGACTAATTGAGTTCATTAGCAAATCAATTAAATGGGGGGGAAAGGCATAGAAAGCAACCATGAATACCAGAGACAATGTGGGAGGAGGGTAGGACATGGCAGAGGGTGAGGGATAGGGAATCAAGGATGGCAAAAACAAACAAAGTATACAAGACGTAAGAACTGGAAAATTATTTGCTGATAACATGTATGTTGATGTGCTTGATTGAGCCAATACACAGTGTATTTTGGATGGAAAATTCATTCGTATGCTGTAATGATGTATAGTGAATTAATGTAAAAAATAAATAAATTTAAAGAGAAAAAATAATTTAAGGCTATAAAATTAAGAAAAGTCTAAATACAAGGCTTTAAACGTACAAAATGGCTAGAGTGTAATTAAAAATAATGATCCTGAAGGCTGGGTCAAGGAAGTACCAGGAAGAGCCTATGTCTATTTCTTTGTCAGATCTTCAATGGACAAATGGTACCAAGACAGAAAAGGACCCTGTTCTAGAATTTAAAAGGAATAATTTGGAAAATTAAAAAAAAAAAAAAACAACAAAAAACCCTTACTATGCCTTTAGAGTCTTAACTAGGAATGACCTATGAGCCAAATAAGGATGATAAAGAGCCTAGTGGAGCAACACCAAGCAAACACACTTACTCAGCTGGCTAATCTGTCCTGTACTTACCTTTTGTTTCCACGTTACTCATGGAGTCAGCACTCTGAAGTTAGGCTCTACCAATGGAAAGGTCAGTTATGCACATACACCCAAAAAAAACATCTTTGGGTTCAATAGTACACCAGAACATTGGATAGGGAAAATAAGGTATCATTAAAATAAGGAATATACAATGATGGAAAAAAAAAAAAACTAAAAAAAATTTTGAAAAACGACTTTAATCTTCCTTTTTACACCTATCATATAACCCTATAAATTAATTAAAATTAAAATGCTTAATTAATATTTAAGCCAAACAAATATTTAAGCTGAAGAGTACTGACCTCAAAAGAAGCTTTAAAAATATACATTTAACTGTAGAGGAGAAGGTCCATTAAGGAAGATAATTAGGAAAGCTACCCTAAAAACCTGACAAAAAATAATGTGCCTTATAAGAGTAAACAAATCTTGAGAAAAAAGCTAATCAAAAGTCCAGTAGTTCAAAGACTAGCTCATTATTTTTTAATAAGATAGGAAAATGATTTCTATTATGATACATTAATAATTTACAAAGCATTTGCACATATATTATGCTCCATAGAAAGCATGGGATGTAGATTATTACCACCATTTTATAAGACAAGAAAATCAAGCGGCAGATTACTGGCAGAGCCAGCACTCAATCCCATATCCTGGGATCTATCCTTAACACCTCCCTATGGCAATTTTGTATATGGAGCTCTGCCCAGAAACCTGTCCTTCACTGAGAGTGAATCTGAACTTTTTCTCAACATATGTAGCCTCAAAACTCACAATCAATGCTCTATCTTTCCTAAGAATGCATAGTATTTCCTTGGGGCCAGCAGGTGGCATAGTGGTTGAGATACTGGACTCCCATTAGCTGACTGTGGTTTAAGTCTTGGACTTGATGGCTTAAAACTCACACTGAAAGTGTGTGTGTGTGTGTGTGTGTGTGTGTGTGTGTGTGTATACATGCCAAAATTCCCAAGAGGAGAATGAAGGAGAATGGATTGCAGCATAGCCATTTCTCCCTTTCTGTCTTTCAGTCTCTGTCTCTCCAGTGAGCACATGTGCCCAAGAGCAAAAATCTCTATAAAAAAAAAAAATAAAGGAATTCAAGGAAATAATGTTAATTCTTTAAAAACCAAGATGTGTTAGTGAAAAAAGATATGAAAATCCAGTAAAATAAAATGATATGATTCCAAATTTTGCCTGAAAATATGAGCAACTCAAGAGATACATGTGCATCTTTTTAAAAAGCTGTGTCCACAGGAGGAAAAAACAAAAACAAAAACAAATGATAGATAACTCCTTACACCAAATTATGGTTCTCAAAGAACCATTTCCCACAGAAAGAAACCAGAGCTCCATGTAGAAACAGGTGATCCTGGCATAAGGTTGGAAAAGTACAAGATAAGCCTGGAAGGTTTTTCATAGTAGAAAGCGAAGAAGCCTTTAAAGACTAGATTCTGTGACTTGAAGTGCCCACTAGTTAAAGACGGGGAAGCTTGGGCAAACAGAATAATTGGTAAACCCACACATTCATAATATACATTAAAAATATGGTTAATGATTACCTCTGAGGTTTCCAGAAAACCAACATTTTTTGCTATAAACTAATAAAAAAAAAGAAAAGCGAGAGCATTAAATTTGCCTTTCCTCAGGGCCAGCAAGTGGCATAGTGGTTATGGTGTGGATTCCCATATGGCTGATGATGGTTTGAGTCCCAGATATGGCAGCTTGAAAAATCATGCCGGTTGTATGTGTGTGCATGCCCAAAATTCCAGAAGGTGCCTAGAGGAGAAGGGATTGCAGTGAGGCCATCCCCATGGGGGTGGGGTGATTTCTCACTTTCTATCTGTCTCTGTGTCTCTGGTGAGCACACGTACCCTATAGCAAAAATTTCTCTCTAAAAAAAAAATTCTTTTTTGCCTTTCCTCTCTAGGTAGCTCCTAAGTGTATGCAAATAGATGATACTTTAGAATTACTCTAGCTAATGAATAAATAAAAATATGGAATATGGTCATTTTGGCAACCACTAATGAAACAATGTGTCTAGGTAATGATCATCTATAGGTACTAATATCAAAGAAAAAAGTAACTACACTCAGATTCCTGGTGGGAATATATGAAACGACAATGAAATCTTTTCACCTAACATTACATTTGATGACATTTCTACATCTAAATATCAATTTAAATAAAGAGAAGAGAAAAACATGTTAAATAACACCATGAAATGCAATCAGCAAAGTATAGATTCAGGAGAAGAAGAAATGATTCCATTTCTTCAACAACAACAAAAAATTATGAGAACAAAAAGCAGGAGGAAAAAGACTCATAGGTGAGAGAGACATAAGAGATATGAATTAGATACAACGTGTGATTCTTGTTTGAATCCTGACTCAAGAAAAATAAGGATAAAAAATTGAGACAATAAATATTTATGAATAAAATGTGGCATCTGAGATTTGCTTAAAAATAAACCGGGGAAGTTGGGAGGTATAGATTTTATATTCATGAAACAAGTAAGGTTAGAAACTGACTATTGTTACAGCAGAATACTAGGTACATAAGAACATGATATTCTTTTCTCTAATTTTCTGTATATTTGAAATTTACTGTAAGTATAAAATATAATTCCTTTATTAAAAATTCCATTTTTAAATTGGATTGTTCACCTTTGTGACTAAGCTGTTTGAGTTCTCGATGTATTCTGGTTATCAGTCCCTTAGCTGAAGCACAGTTTGCAAATATTTTCTCCCATTTTGAAGGTGGCCTCTTTACTCTAATTGTTTCTTACATCCTCCTGATGTAGCCCCACTTGTCTATATTTAGAATACTGTCCATACTTTAGGGATCTTATTTACGAAGTATTTGCCCACTCCAGTGTCTTCAACAGTTTCCCTTGTGTTTTCTACCAGCAGTTTTATAATTTGAGGCTTTGCATTTAGATCTTTGATTCATTTTAGTTGATTTTGATAATGATGAGAGATAGGGGTCTAGTTTCACTTTTATGCAAGAGGAGATCCAGTTCTTCCAGTACCATTTGCTGAAGAGATCCTCTTTTCCCCACTAGAAAGTCTTATGTTCTCTCTCAAAAATCAGTTAGCTGTATGTTTTCACAAGTGATCTGAACAGATAACTTTCCAAGGAACACACATACATAGCCAAAATCACGTGGGGAAAAAAAAGCTTGATATATCCTATCATAATGAAAATGCAAAACAAAACCATGATATATCACTTAACCACAGTCGGAATGGTTATTATTACTATTTTTAAAAAGAATTACTTTATTTAACTTTCTTTTTTTCCTTCTTTTCCTTCCTTCCTTCATCTTTCTCTTTCTTATTCTCTCTCTCTCTCTCCCTCCTCCCTCTCTCCCTCTCTCTCTTCCTTTATTTCAACTCAGCAAGAGAGAGATAGACCAAGAGAGAGGGAAAGTGAGAAAGCAAGCTACCAGGTTCAGAACTTGAACCATGGTCAGTCATGTGGAGTCCAGTGCCCTTCACCACCATGCCACCTGCCAGAACCTGGAATGGATTACTGGTATCTCAGAGGGTAAAGAGACTCATAAGGGAATTGGTAATCTATTCCATGAAATCCTACAAAAAAAACTTTCCAAACCTAGAGAGGCATTTGAAGATCCAGTCCCAAGAAATACAAAGGACCCCAAGTAGAATCAATCCAAGAAGATCTTCTCCAAGACACATTATAGCCAGATTGACCAAAATCACAAAGATAAGATACTAAGACTAGCAAGAGAGATGTTACCTACAAAGAATAGTCCATCAGACTAAGAGCGGACTTCTCATTGGAAACAATGTGAGCAAGAAAAGAATGAAAAAATATATTCAAAGTGTTAAGGGAAAAGCAATTTCAACCAAGAATACTATACCCAGCAAGATTATCCTTCATATGGGGAAAAAAGGACAAGAACATTCTCAGATAAACAAAACCTGAAAGAATTTACCAACACCAAACCTGGTCTCCAAGAAGTGCTGAAGGGAGTGGTATACCAGGAAAATTAAATATAAACACACAGAAATAAGAGTTCAAAAACTAAGAAAATGGCCAACTTAATCATAGAGATAAATTTTTCTCTAGATACTTTGTAAACCTATTTTTCTTTGTTCTACCTTTGTAGAAATAAGTTATCTTGCAAGGGGGGCTTTTAAAATGTGATAATCAATTTTATTTCCAAAATAAAAAAGTTAATACATTTTCCTGAAACTTATTTTAAAAACAGAAATCACAACTCTATGCTGAAAGGTGTACATAATGTGAATACGCAAAAATTTAGAGGATGTCTACACCAATATCATGGACAAGTCATCACAAAACAACATATTTTTAAAAATTTTAAAAAAACTATTTATTTTATTTGCTATTTATTATTTTTTAATTTGATCAGCATATAAGAGAGAGAAAGGAAAAGTGAGAAAGCAAGCTGCCAGGCCTGGGACTCAAACACCAGTCAGTCATGTTGGAATCCAGCACCTTAGCCACCATGCCAACTGCTGGCCCCAACATATTTAATATTTCACCAAAACAAAGTACTTACATGTAGATGGTACAGATAAAGAAAATGTTAGAAAACACAAATCTCCATGAGTACTTATCCAGTATTTTGTTTTCCATGAAAGCATACTATCCCAAATCATTTATGTGCTTGCAAGAAGTTTCAAAGTTCATTAAGCATACTCTTCAAGACATTTTAAACATAATCCTTAGTCCCTATAAAATCTTTACATTATATGATCACCCTATACATAAACTCAATTATCTTTGCCTTGTTACTTGCATTTCTTTATAAGCACATTTTCTAGTATTATCTATGTTGACTAATAAAAACAAGTTTGAATCAGACTACAGTATTATCATAAAATCCTTTTTTTTCTTTTTAAAGAGAGAACTTTGCTATGAAGTGGGTACACTCACTGGAGAAACAGAGACAAACAGAAAGTGAGAAATCACCCCCAGATGGGATGGTCATGCTGCAATCCATTCTCCTCTTGGGATTTTGGGCATTCACACACAAGTACCTGGCAGGAGTTGCTGGGTTTGGGACTTGAACCACAGTTGACAATGTGGGAGTCCAGTGCCATAACCATTATGTTATCTGCTGGTCCCAAATCATAAATTCTCATTTCTAGGCATGAAATCTATACAGAGTGGCAGAGTTCTTTATTTCAGATACAGGGAGATCAATAGTAATGTATATACTATATGTATAACTTCATTCTCATGTTTGGGAATATCTTTCTATATATGACACTATTTACACATCAAAAATTTTTTATTATATTTGTTAAATATTGCTTGACCTGACTAGGAAAAGTACATTTGGTATGTTATTTTATAAGAAATAATGGATAAATTAATATGTTCCTTTTGAAGAGTAATTTTAGAAAGGTAATAGCTTCATCTCAAATAGAATATAGGACCAGTCTCATAGTGCAGAGGTTGAGAACTATACATTGGAAGCCAGAACCCCATCACAAACTATGGTTCAAATCCAAGCCCCGGTGACTTAAAACATGTATCACATGCATGTGAGTGTATGCCCAAAATCCTGACAGAAAGGAGAAATGGAAAAAGAATTGCATCATGACCATGCTCTGCTGTGGCATGCTGTCTTTCTCTCTCCCTCTCTCCCTCTCTCCCATGAGTATACATACTCCCTAACAATTAAATTTTTTTTTAAATAATACAATTCAAAATCACTATGGTTCAAGCGATAAAACACATTATTAGACATAATCATAATATTGATGTTATAGAGATGTAGTAAAATTTAGTGAGATATTTCATGTAAAAACTTAGAACCATGTCTGGTCCTGAGTAGTACTATATAAGTATTAGTTATTGTGTTGCTGTTGCTACATTTGCTGTTACTACGACTACTGGTACTACATAATAACTATGGTTACTATGAAAGTAGTTCAAAATTCATGGAAAAAAATGAAATTACAGCACTAGTTTCATTTGGTGCAAAAAAAAAATTGAAATCCATGCAGAAATTTTTCATAATAGACATTTTCCATTAACTTTTGAAGAGCCCTGTATAACTGCAATCGTACTAGGGAAATCAGTGATTAGAGAAAAAAAAATAAAGAATGTACATGGTACAAAAATAACATAGAGGAAGTAGGTAGAGAAATCTATTGACAGGTAATTCTGAAGCCATGGAAAGAGTAATCACTGGGACTTCGTTGTGGATGTGATGCTTGAACAAGGTTTAAAAAGATGACTGGGACCAGCAGTTAGTGTAATGGCTATGTCGCTGGACTCCCATGTAGTCGACCGTGGTTTGAGTCCCGGACCCGGTGGCTTAAACTCACGTCGGGCACGTGTGCGTGCGTGCCCAAGATCCCAAGAGGAGAGTGGAGGAGAAGGGATTGTGGCGTGGCCATCCCCCCTGGGGGGTGATTTCCTGCTTTCTGTCTCTCTGTCTCTCTCTGTCTGTCTGGCGAGTGCACGCGCCCTATAGCAAAAACCTCTCCAAAAAAAAAAAAAAGATGACTGAATTCATGAAATTACTTCATATCACAGACAAGAACACAACCAAACAGAAGAAAGTGTAAAACTGCACACAAAGAGAAAAGCAGATCACTTTGCAGAAGCATGATGTGTCAAAATGTAAAACTGGGGTAGGCAGGGGACAACTTTCTAATTTTCAAAAGCTAATTCTGTTGTTCTTATTCTCAGATTTTCAAAGGACATCTTCTATCCACTTGAAGTTTCCTTGAGATGTAAAAGTCATTTTATTCTTTTCTTCTTACTTCTCTTTGAGCAGCTATAAGTTTGATCATCTCTTTTGTTTCTCGGTGAAAGATCTGGAGGCTATCCAACTTCATGAGGTCTTTTTGAAGCAAGTTTAGGCAATGGGAAGCACATCCTGTTGGAACTGTACATGGCTATTTACTGATTATTATCTCTTCCAAGTTCTTCCAAATAGCATGCAACATCAGTGAGGCAAATACCTAACCATCCTATCATATATATTCTACAACTGCAGCATTCTACAACAGTGGCTGCTTTTGTCCTCCTAATAAGCAGAAGAAATATAATTTTAAATGATAAAATTGCTTCCTTCTTCACATAGATTTGTACAGGAGGACAGAAAGATACTATTTCATCTATTTCCTGTCCAGAGATACATTACCAATGCACATTTAAACTTTTAAAGAACAGTGTTCACAGACAGTCTCCTGAGGTAAATAGATGATCTTAGTAACATAAAAATGCATACTAGTGGGACCAGCAATTGATGTAATGACTGTTTCTGGACTCCCATGCAGTAGACTGCAGTTCGAGTCCCAGACCCAGTGGCTTAAACTCACAATGGATGTGTGTGCATGCATGCCCAAGATCCTGAGAGGAGAATGGAAGAGAAGGGATGGGGGGGGGGGTGTGATTTCTTGCTTTCTGTCTGTCTCTCTCTTTCTGGAGAGTGCATGTGCCCTATAGCAAAAACCTCTCAAAAAAGAAAAAAAATTAAAAATGCATACTGGTGGGACCAGCAGTTAACATAATGGCTGTATTGCTGAACTCCCATGTAGTCGACTGTGGTTCAAGTCCTGGACCCAGTGGCTTAAATTCACGCCGGGCACGTGTGCGTGCGTGCCCAATATCCCAAGAGGATGGACCAGCAGTTAGCACAATGGCTATGTTGCTGGACTCCCATGTAGTCGACTGCGGTTCGAGTCCCGG